>NC_069658.1:23011527-23325833 GCF_027244095.1 Hemicordylus capensis | reverse complement strand
TATTTGATTTTCTTTTTAAAAGTCCCAATTAGCAGTATCCTTTTTAGCCTACTCTCCATAAGGAAAGTAAGCTTATGAGTTCACCAGGAATTCTGTCCGTGGGTGTCCCCCTCTATCAACTTGGCAATGCTTGGAACAATATGAACCAAATTAGGTACAGTTGTAGGGACACCTCAACGGCATAGTTGGTGATGATGTCACCCATCCTGATTCAAGATGGCAAACATATAGAGGCACAAGAGGTCTAACTTGTGAACTGACTAGGTTATTTGAACCAAATTGGGTACAGCTGTAGGGAGATATAGGAACACCCCAATGGTGTCGTTTGTGATGGTATCATCCACCCTGATTTAAGATGGACATGTGAATGTTTAAGGCTGAAGTGGGCTAACTTGTGAGGGTGGTAATTATCAATTAAGATTATAGTGAAAGGAAAGTAGGCAGATTGGTTCTTACCAGAACAACTTGTTTTTAAGTTATCAAAAGATTCTTGGTTGGTTAACTAAAACTGAGAGTCAGTGTGGTATAGTAGTTCAGAGTGGTGGACTAGAACCAGGGAAACCAGAGTTCAAATCTCCATTTGGTCATGAAACTCACTGGGTGGCCCTGGACCATTCACTCATTTCTCAGTCTAATCTACTTCACAGGGTTGTGTGTGTTTTAGTATTTAGTTTTTTATTAACCATGACACAAAACAAACCATCATTTATAAGTTCCATCATCACTAACAATGATATCCCTTTTTACAAACACACAAACTCCAGTTTCTACTTAATTACACAAGAGCTTCGTTTAACAATCTTTCCAGATATTAATATAATTGGAAGGTGGAATATTTGTAAATAAGATAAAATCAGGCCATGTGCTTAAAAAAAGCATTGGGATTAGTTTGACCTGATGGAAGATGAATAATGTGGGTCAGTTTTTCTGATATAGCAATATGCCACATTTGCTGGTACCAAATGACAAGGGTCATGTTTTTGTGTTTTTCAATGTTGTGCAATGGACAATCTGGTGGTTGTTAGCATAAATACTATCAATTCCTTAAATGGCAGTTCTGAACTGGCTCCTGAAAATATATTTAATTAAACCAGCTCTGGTCTCAGATCTAACCTCTGCTGTATAATTTTGCTCATCTCTAAGAAAACCTCTGTCCAAAACTGCAGAACATTAGGACAGGATGACAAACATAATTATAATGCTCTGGTGTCCTTGGAGGAAGAGCAGAATATAAATGTTAAGCAGATAAATCTTGCACTCCATTCATTAGGTTAAGGTACTTAGGAATACGACAAATATTTATATACCACTTTTCAACAAAAAGTTCTCAAAGTGGCTTACATATAAATAAGTAAATAAATAAATAGGCTCCCTGTCCCCAAAGGGCTCAAATCTTAAACAAACAACAACAAAACAAAAACATATTGACACCAGCGACAGCCGCTGGAGGGATGCTGTGCTCGAGACGGATAGGCCAGTTGTTCTCCCGCTACTAAATAAGAGAATCGCCACTGTAGAGCAATGCTGTTGCTCTGCTGTTGGAAGCTCCTTCAGCTTGCAGAAGGAGGCTTGCACTTACTCGAGGGCTCCTTCCACAACTGGAATGGATCTTTGTGTAAGTGAAAGAATTTGCGACAGAACCACACTCCACAGAAGGCTTGAGTGTTGATAGCGGGTTCACATACTTGCTCAGACAAGAATTTGTTGGTCAGATGATTTCTACCGGGCAGAATTTCTGTTGTCACCTGTAAAACTGACCTAATTCATGGGGTGTAATGAGAGTTGCTGAGAGAGGAAACTGTTTCTCCTATCCTTCAGGGATAGGAGTGAGTTATGCTTAGTAGTCTGTCAAAACTAGATTTTGGAGATAATTTTGCATGCTGCACGTTTTGCAGCATAGAGGTTTAGTGCCTGATTAACATTCAGGATTTTTTCTCTCCTGCAGACACCTGCTCACTGAATAGATTAAGCTTGGAAACCCACTATAATGTAGGTCACTGAATAACAGATTACTCACCAGCTTGCTCAGGAGACTAGAACTAAACAACAGATTTGTAGATGTGACAGTGCTTGGTTTCCTACCAGTTATGATTTGAAAGCATGTTTTCTTGCTATTACCTTTCTCTTTTCTTTTTCTCTTTCTTCTCTGGCACCTCTCCATGGGATTCTAATACTGGTAATAAAATGAAGTTTTATCAACTTCCAGAAATTTGATGGAATTTCAAAATATTTGTATGAAGCTGCCTTATACTGAGTTTATCATTGATCTTTCTAGCTCAGTATTGTCTGGTCTAACAGGTAAGAGCTCTCTAGTCTTAAGCAGGAGTTTTCCTCATTCCTGTAATCTGAGATCCTTTATTAAATACAAAAAACCAAAATGCAGCAAATGTCCTGCATTTCCTCCCTGTGAAAAATTTGTTCTATGTCCCAGCTATGGTCTAGCACAAATCTGAGTGAATGACTATAGTTTACATGCTCTCCTCCTCCCATCTCCACTCTCTGTTACAGGACAAGTGAAAACCAGCCAATGATAGGGATGTGCACGAAGCAAGGTTCATGCACTGATTCGGTACCGCAGGAAAGGGAGTGAAGAGCGGTATCTTAAAAAAAAAAGAAAAAAGAGGAGAGCAGGTCCTTACCTGCTCTCTGCTGCCACATGCAGCTTCCTGCTGCAACAGTGCTGCCCAAAAAAACCTGCACGCAGCAGCACCATGAACACGATACCCTTGCATGTGTAGGTTCTGGGGGCAGAACCGTCACAGCAGGAAGCTGCATGTGGTGGCGAAGAGCAGGTGGTTCTTCACTTGTCCAGTACCTGTAATGGAGAGAGAGAGAGGCATCATGGTGTTGCTAACTGTGCAGATGGTGCCTGTGCATGCGTGGATGCCATGTGTGTGCCAGTACCGTGCACGGGTTCTTGGGGGCAGCATTTTGAAGAGGAAGACTATGTATGATATATGCCTGCACCTTTTGCACTTGGAGGCCAGAAACAGAAGGGGCAACAGATGAGACACGGATCTTCCCACTACCTCCTTCCCACAAGCAGCAGTGGGAACTGTCTAAGGACAGGCTTCTCTGATGTTGCCTCTCCACCACCACCAGCAAGGGGAAGCCAGTTCAAATCACCATGGAGACGCAGTACGTAGTTGCTCTTTCCTTTCGCCAACTGGAATGGTTGCATTCTAATGCTGCTCTTGACTGGATGGATGATTGGAGAAGATTTTGTTTTAGGGACCTGGTGGAGTCTTGTCTCTGCCAGGCAAGAAGCAGAAGCAGTCTGATCTCGTTGTGGAGATGCCCAAATCTATGAGTTCTTTTTGCTCAGCAGATCTCTCAATGGCTTTGTGATTATTGCCAGATTAGGTACAAACTGACCAAGATAGATGGCCATACCCAGAAATCTGTGCAGCTGTTGGACGTCCTTAGAAACTTGTAAACTTTTGATCGCAGCTATCTTGGTCGGTCTGGTTGAATACCCTGTGAGGTGATCCAATGTCCCAACATATTAGTTGAGATTTGGCAAAAGTGCATTTCTCATTTAATGTAACTCATGTTTCTAGGAGGTTTTTTTTTTTAGGATGTTGTTCAGACGAGCATCATGTTGTGCTCTTGTGGAAGCAAATTCAAGAATATCATTAGCATGAACCCCTTCCAGGCCATCTACCATCTGTGACATGCAAAGATGAAAGACTTCAAGGGCAGAGGAAATTCCAAAGGGCAATCTTATGAAGCAGTACTGCCCAAATGGAGTGATAAAAGTTGTTAACTTAGAGGATTCCTCAGCTAAAGGAATTTGCCAGACACTGGCCCTAGCAACCAGTTTTGTGAACACATTGTAATTCCTGCCAATTGTGCCAACCAGGGTGGATTTGATTTAAATCAAACTGATTTAAATCACGATTTAAGTCATGATTTAAATCACTAGCAGGGTGGATAAAAATCAATGATTTAAAAAAAAATCAAAAAAATCCGATTTAAATTTAAAAAAATCCGATTTTTTTGATTTATTTTTTTTAATCATTGATTTTTATCCACCCTGCTAGTGATTTAAATCGTGATTTAAATCACTTTGATTTAAATCAAATCCACCCTGGTGCCAACATGTGTTCAACAGAAGGTAGGATGTGTCTTTCTCGGCAGACATATTTGTTCAGTTGTGTCAGGTCAACACAGATTCTAATTTTGCCATTAGGCTTAGGTACCACCACCATTCCTGCACACCAAGGTGTTGGTTCCTCTGTTCTTGTGATCACTCCCATCTGTTCTATTCTTAGCTCTTTGACTTTTCCCATCAATGGCAATGGTGTTACAGCAAATCCTCTGGAACCTTTGCCCTCCTGTTTCATTCAGTCACTTGCTTTCATCCTTCCATCAGTATTTGATGGGGAATTGGGTGTCTTACTGAACCAAAAAGAATTAGGCAAGCTTCCCGAAGTTGAACTCGTTGCCTGACAGAATTGAGTCAGAAACAGCAAGGGTGTGTGCTCAAATAAGCTTTTATTTCATGATCATGAAAGACACAGTACAGGTCAAAGTCTGGCATGCGCGGTGTGCCGAGGCTAAGCAGTGGCTGGCTTATATAGATTCAAAAAAGCAAGCAAATCAGTAAATCCTACAATACATGTCTTTGTGAAAAAGCAGATGTATTCATGAGGTACCAGCTAGCATTGGACATGAGCCACTGTCTGGCCTATCTGCCCTCCCTACTCCTTATCGGTATCTTCGGGTGCCAGCTATGTTTCTCCTTCTGCTGAGTAAAGAATTGTCTCATGCCCTTGATTACATACAGTGTCCTTTGTCAGGCTCTGGTATTTTGCTATCTTTTGGCAGGGAGAGAGACCTTGCATTCTTAAACAATCCTGTTCAGGCTTTCTAGCCATACCTTTTGTTAGAAGTCTGAAAACAACCTGGTTCAGGCCTTTCTGGCCATACATTCTGTTAGAAGCCTGAACCAAACTTTACACTTATTGATTATTGATGAGCCTGTATTAAACATTTCCATATCAGCTGGCAATGGCACTCATCTGGGTGTGGTTATAGTACAAGGAACCACATCTTGCTTTAACTGTATCTTCCTTAGCTGTAGTTTGGCCAGTGACTTCATGAACAGTTGATTAATCCTCTCTAGAGGAAGGGCTTGATGATGTCCTCAGAAAGGCTCCAGGCCTGTTACGTGGTTGAAATAAAGTTCTTGGAAAAGACAGGCTTGTCTCAGCTTACTCAGTATAATATAAGAACCATATGCAAATTTTAAGATGGAAGATTCTGATTGCTTTCATTATTAGACAGCCTAACCAAGGTAGGTGTATGGGGGGGGGATATGTAAATAAAGCATAGCAGTTGACATCTAATCTGCCAACTGAGATAACTTTTTTAAAAAATGTTTTTAAATGCTGGTATAAAGAAAATAGCAGAGAGGCTAGTTGGATTTTAGATGGAATTGAGTTCAATAAAGATGCTACCACAGAGGATATCCTGCCCTGCACCCAACTAAATGGTGGGACCTGAAGCAGGGCTCTTCCTGATGGATCTGGAATATGTGGCAGTTTATGTTCCCTAAACTATGCCACAACTCATCCTATTAGCAATGATGCCATACTAGACTACAGACTGCTCCTTACCCATGAAATATTTTCATTTGACAGCAAGAGAACGGGCACAGCCAATAGCTGCATAAGAATAGCCCTACTGGATCAGGCCCAAGGCCTATTGTATGTTTTGCATGGAATCTGATTGCTAGCATTACATTTTGCATCCTAGAAATTCCACTTTTATATAAAGAGGGGGAGGGGTTGATGGTTTCTAGTTCCTGTGGCTGTGAAAACAAATGTGAAAATGTTTAGCAATGCTTATTGATATCTTGGAAGCGTGATGCCCAACTTCCCATGATCAGAAGTGGGATCTACAGAGTTCTTATAGCCCTCCCTGCTCATAGTTAATGGAAGCAAAATAATTTACTTAAAGTGAAGGTGCGAACATTTATAAATAGATACTGAATGGTTAAGTGAAACAACACAGGAGCAAATCAGGAGGGAAATTGGCTAACTCTGTTTAAAAATATATAATTTTTTGTGTGAGCCTTGAGTCATAGATGGATTGTACCAGCATAAAAAATTAAAGAGACTAAGCACTTAGCGGAGACGGGTTTGTAGGCAATGACGCCTTATGTCAGTGTAAAATGGTTACACTGACATTAACAAGTACATCACCTCTTCACGAGGCACTGGAGACACGAGATACACGCAACTCAAATTATGCATTATGAAAATGAAAACAATGAGAAAATGAGCCCTCCAGAAATGCAGTTCTGCAGTATGGGGAGAAAAAGAATATCTCGGATAAAGCCAAGGTTTCAAAAATGGCAAGACAAGAGCATATTGGATATGGTGTGGTGGCGGCTAGGGCATTGTACTTGAGCTAGAAACCTAGATTCAGATGCTCTCACTCCTGAAACTGCTTGGGTGACGGTAGGCCAGTGCTGCTCTTTCAGCTCCAACCTATCCACAGCCAAATGACCAAAGAGGCACCTTTTAAAAGTGGTGATTCTCTTTTTTGAGCAGCAGGAGAGCAAAAGGCCCTATCCAGCCCCGGCACAGCATTCCTCCAGTGACTGTTGCTGGTGTCTACCTTATGTTTCTTTTTAAGATTGTGAGCCTTTTGGGGACAAGGAGCCATTTTACTTATTTATATCTATGTAAACCACTTTGGGGACTTTTGTTGAAAAGTAGTATATAAATGTTGGTCATATTTGTAACCTGTCCCCCAGGGTTGATGTGAGGTTAACATGGGGGAAATGTACACTGCTCTCTGAACTGCTTGGAAGAAAGGCAAAATACAGATCCAATATGTGGGTTCAGACAGCCTGCTGAAAGTAAGGAGGAGAGAAGGGGCAGTTCCCAGCAAGCTCACGCTCCTACAGCTTGCCTCTACTTCTGCCGCTTTCCATGTCATCAGTGCCAACAATGTCTGGTTGGTAGTGTTGGGTCCCCTCTGCCACCCAACATTCCACCCAACTTCAAGTCTTGGTTACAAATGGGTGGTGGAGGTGGACCCAATGTTGTCAACCCAACACTGGCAGGTTCGGACAACATGGAAAGCGGCAGAAATACTGGTGAATGGCAGGAGTGCATGCTTACTGGGAATCACCGCTTACTTGCAGTGGGTTATCTGAACCCACCAATATGTATTCATAGGAATTCCTAATCCAGTGCATATCATTCTAAACACACTGAATGTGAAATAAGTTATTGCTACGCTACCATCTTTGCTCTTTAAAATGCACAAAACTAAACAGGCATGGACATTTATTAGAACTGGCAGATGCATAATATGTCTGAAATTTATATAGTAGTTGTGGAGGAAAAAATAGCCTAAGCTGATCTCCATGTGTGAATGTTTCAGACAAGAGAATCGAAAGAGATTCACCACTTGCAGCTTTTTGTCTTCATATCGTGTGACCTTTCTTTAGGGCTTCTATTTGCTGTGTGTGGCTTGTGAGATCATCCCTTCCCTGCTCTCCCTTTACTATCATTCAGAGAGTTTCCTTAAAGCTCTTTTAGATTGATCATAATACATTCGTTAGCAAATGTGTTGTTAAGGGGGCCCACTAAGAGAATTTTTGTTTCCATGTGGAAAGAATGTTAAGTAATTTGAGGCCCTGACCCTGAATTTGAAGCACTAGAAGGGTTGGTTTTTCACATAATATGTCTGGGCGTGCAGATTCACTCTTGAAACAGCACCTGTTTGCGATAGGGACATTGGAAGGACCTTTGGAACCTTCATCACCATAACCTCTCAGGAAACCAGTCCCTGCATCTCTTCCTGTGGTGAGAAAATGCATATATCTTACTATGGGTGAAGTTATACATTAGACACAGGTGTGCAGTACAGCACCACCTTAATACCCTCTTGGAAACTGGAGAAGACACATTCTGAAGGGGCAATTGGGATTAGAGGAGTTGTGGTAGGAAGGGTGCTTAACTCTTTTACCCGTTTGCTATTTCTCTGCTCGAAATCATCACCTCCCCAGGGGCTTTTCCTTCTATAGGGAATTTAAATGCAGGAAAACATGTATTTTGACCTCTGTGGGGGGAAAGTCTTCTTCAAATTCACTCTCCTGGAGTTGAGAAAATTATGATTGGGGTGAAAGCTAAGCACCCTTCCACTATTCCCACTGTAAGTGGCTTTTCTGCTTTCAAAGAGAATTGGGCTGATGCAAGCTGTGATGGAACTTACACATAGGAGCTGGAGAGTGAATGTGTGAGTGTGTGTGTTGCCACAGTAACCAGACATAGAATGTTGACGGGGAGGGATTTAAACAAGAACAGTTGGTTAGGAGAAGTGAGGTGGGGTTGGGGTTGGAGTAGGAGTGTGCTGGATCTGATTGTTAGGAGTGAGAGATTGGACAGAGCATAGCAGAGAGATTGGTTTATGTGATCTGAACAAGAGATATTGTTCAGGGTTTGTGTGAGACTTGATTGGTGACTGTGTGGAGACTGTGGAACCAGCAGTACAATGGAGCAGTGCTCTAAAAGTGGGGGAGTGTTAAGCCTGGGAAAGAAACCTTGAATGTAAAAGGTGCCCAGAAATGAAACCACCTGGTAACAGACCGGAAGGTCTGAGTTGATTCACTAAGTCTGTAAACCAAGTTTTATTTACCTCTGTCTCAGGTATCTCACCTCTCTAAATGTTACATTTTTTCAAGAAGGAAAAACCATTCTGTGTGAGTTAAATAGCTGATATACATAGCAAGTTTGTAGAGAAGTTTATGTGCCCTGCCTTGTAGAGATCTTTATTCCAACCAGTCGTAAACAATAAACTTATTCTTGTTTTTGTTCTACACCTCAAGTTTTGTTTCATTTGTACACTGAACATATACGCCTATCCTGCGCTCGCGAGGCTGTGTAATCAAGGTGTTGAGTACTAAGAGCCGGATAATAAGTAATCATATGGTGGCAGTGAAAGAAAGTAAAAACTGAATAAATTCCCACCTGGAGACTAAGTTGTTATAAAACAGTATAAAAACAAACCATCTCTCTGGACTTGAGAGGGGCGTCAGGGTGGACACCAGTGTTCTCTCTAATTTTTTTCATCCTTGTGCGGAATGAGTTTTGTTCTGGGCAGCAGTATCAAGGCAGTGTGTACGCACATGCATTCAGAGTGGGAGCTTCTTGATTAAACCTGAGGAGGCTCTAAAATTAACTGAGTGGACGTAAAAAAAACTTGTGAGCGCAGGCATGTGCACACGCCCAGGGGTGTAGCTAGGGGAGAGGGGGCCTGTGTTCATCCCTCTTTCTGGCAGCTCCCCAGACTGAGGGAGATAATGAAGAAAATAAGGAGGGATGTAGCTGGAGGGCCCTCTGGTGCTGGGGGCCCGTGTTCTTTGAACCCTTTCATTCAATTATAGCTACGCCCCTGCACACGCCTTAGAGGGAATACTGGTGGACACCTGACACAAGCATTTGTGCACAATGTCTAGTTTGGTCTTCAGGTGTGAATTATAAGCCACAAAGTTCATGGCTTTAAATTGTCCCCTTTGCTAAGCATGGTGTACCCTGGCTTGTGTTTGAAGGGGAGATGTCTCAGCACTAAGATAGTCCCCTTAAGGGATGGGTCCGCTCTGGGAAGAGCACCTGCTTGCTTGCATGCAGAAGGTTCCAAGTTCCCTCCCTGACTTCTCCAAGATAGGGCTGAGAGAGATTCCGCCCTGCAATCTTGGAGAAGCTGCCGCCAGTCTGTGTAGACAATACTGAGCTAGACGGACTTATGGTCTGACTCAGTATATGGCAGCTTCCTGTGGTTTGAATCTTGCCTCAGTCATGAACTCACTAGGTCAGGGTTTATATCTTTGGGTCCTCCAATATTGTTGGATCACAGAAAGCTGTCTTATACTCAGATCAAATTATCCGTAATAATGGTCTTAGACCAGAATAAAGTACAATGGCATAGAAGGCATAAAAAGACATAAAAAGCATGAAGATGACTGACATAAAACTCCCTAGATCCTAAGATGATGGATCCCGAGTCCCAAGGGCTTAAAATATCTCAATCCTAGAATCCCAAAGTCTCAAAATTCCAAGGTCTACAACTGAGCTGTAAGCACTGTGTCCAACCTGATTAGGTCTTGCTGCCTGTCAGGACCCGATGGATTTTGCACGCTGCCACACAGAACTTGGCAATGTTTTGTGTGGTAGCAGGCTTGGAGCATCATCTCTGTAGAATGGACAATGTAGGACAACATGCACAGTTGTTTCAACTTGTCCAGAGTTGCAGGGGCACAGGTATTCCGAGAGGGGGGCCTGCCTTGTACTGAGTCAGACCATTGGTCCATTTAGCTCAGTATTGTCTACTATAGGGGTTCCCAATAGGGAGCACTAGTATCCCTAGGGGTACTTGAAGGGCTTCCAGGGGGTACTCGGAGCCCTCCTGCCTTCCCACTCTGCACCTGCACTACGTGTTGCTCATCCGAGGATCACTGGCTTGAAGCTAACACATTCTCAGCAATGTGTCTGCTGCAGCAGGGGAGGGAGAAGTGTGAAGATCCTCCTCTGCTCCTGATTGGGTGGCTACGTGCTGAAGCTCAGCGTACCCCTCCCTTAGCCTGACTGACAAGCTTCAGAAAATTAGCACTGACAACTCCCATTGACTAGTGACCACCTTAAGTGGTGCAGCGGGGAAATGCTTGACTATCAAGCAGAAGGTTGCCAGTTTGAATCCCTGCTGGTGGAAACACCTAAATTGGGCAGCAGCAATATAGGAAGATGCTGAAAGGCATCATCTCATACTGTGCAGGAGGAGGCAATGGTACCCCCCCCCTGTATTCTACCAAAGAAAACCAGAGGGCTCTTTGGGCACCAGGAGTTGAAATTGACTTGACGACACACTTTACTAACTCCAATTGACTAGGACAAGTAAACGGATCCCAATGATTTCCATGAGAATACTCATGAGTAACTTAGTCTGGATGTAAGCCCGTGACTGCAGTAACCTGTCTCATAACTGTGACACTTCAAATTGTGTGAACGTTTTTGAACAAATGTATATCATGAAGAATGATCCATTTGTAAATCTAATCATTGGATACAGAAGGTACTTAGATGATATTTTTCTCATATGGATTGCTCCATTGCACCGTTGTTAGAATTTGAACAGTTCTTAAATACCTTACATCCAACTATCAAATTTCAGATATGATTATTAAAAAGATTCATTTTTTTGATGTCCAGATAGAAAACATGGGGAGAGAAATCTTTCCAGATACCTATGGAAAACCTAGGGATGTGAACTCTTTGTTAAGATATGGCAGTTAATGCTTTAACTCTGCATAAGACATCTAGCCTCTTTGCAAATAAACTTATCTTACTCACAGATGTTGAGATTAAGAAGCAATCGTAGCTTCTTTGTTTTTCTAAAACAAGTCAAAACACATGCATGCACACAACACACTCTCACTCTCTATGGGGTACCTGATCTGAAGGTTTGTGCCAGAAGGGGTACACTTGTTTAAAAAGGTCGGGAACCCCTGGTTGACTGGAAGCATTGACTGGAAGCAGCTCCAAGATTTTATGCAGGAGTCTTTCCCAGCCCTATCTGGAGATGCCTGCGACCTTCTGCATGCAAAGCAGATGCTCTATCACTGAACTACAGCCCTATTCTGGTGGATTAGTAATCTGTGTTATGACCAAGGTTGTATACATGGTGTTTTTGTTTTTTTTAAACATGGTCTGCTCAAAAAGCCAAATTCTACAACACAAATATATTATGAAAAATTTGCATACTTCTTGGGATAAATTCTTCTTCTTCTGTTCCCTTGTGACAGAGAACAAGGCTGACTGCCAAAACTGTGACACTCGAAATCCTGTTAAGTGCTTTCCCACCCTGCCATGAGATTCCAAGAATGGCTGTGATGGTACCCAAATGTGCCCACATGTTTAGAAGTTTGGCTTACAGGCCATAAGGACTAAGACTTGCTTTTGTTTTGTTTTGTGTAATGCAAGCTGAGGCTTTCAAGATGCTGATTTCTACAACCAGTCAGTTGGGAACCACTGTTAACTGAGCACTGGAATCTATAATTTTTCATTTCTCTGATGTTCTCAGTGGAGAGCAGTATTGCCTAACTTCTCTTGCTTTGTGCGACAGCAAAAACATCTGAATTATCTGATGTTTGCAGAAATAGAGTGCTATTAACAAAAAGTGATGTTGATAAAGATCTACCTGGAGGACATATGGGGAGCTGTGCTAACCAGAGATTATGAAGATGTGTGGATATGTGTCAATTTAAATACTAATTGGTTTAATTTAGAATGGAACTTTGCTAGACAAGCATTTCCTTTTTCAGACTCAATGGAATTTTGCATAACTTGTCTTTTCCAGAGGGTGGGAGTTGCATTAAATGCATGAGATATTTTATTTGTCAGGTGGTGAAGGAGGGAAAGGGAGGATATAAGAGCTATGTCATGGTTTTGAATTTTGTAGGTCAGTTTCTCTTTCTGCGTCCACCAGGATTTCAGCTGATTGATGTGATTCGTCAGTCCTTTGAATTTTTCATGCTTCCTACAATACACCTGTGCCTCATCTCAGGTGGAAGTAACACCTCTTTCCATTTTAAAAAAACAAAACAAAAAAAACTTCACTCTTCAAACCACAACCTCATGCTTTGCTTTCTAATACTTGATTTGCACTGAGGTGCATTTGCTAGATTTTTTAAAAAGCGAATTCATATATTTTTACTTCTTAAAATGCTTTGAAAAATGCCTGCCATGGAAAGATATGCCTACCATTTCTATTTTGCTGCTTCACATGTTACCCCACATATTTGAATGCCTATAAAATATTGCAGGTGAAACTGCCTCTGTTATACTAAGATTTTGTTTAGCTCAGGGTATTTGTCAAACTGCATCAAATGTGTGTAATAGGAAACAGTATTAAAAAAGGAAAGAAATTCTGAATGCATGCATATCAGACTTTCTGGGAAGTATAAGGCATATGTGAAATGGAAAGAACAAAATGGACTGTCCCAAAGGTGTGAAAGTCGTATTTAACAGCAAATATCCAGAAACATTCAATGGGATATTTCATATCAAAGATGACTTTTCTGCTCTTTCGAAGCGCCTCTGTTACAGTGTTACAGTGCTGTAGCCCTCATTGATTCTGCTATGTCATATGTGCAAACATTGATACATAGGAATCGAATAATTCATGTCAATGACATATAGCTGCATATATGTAAATTAAGCTTTAAATGGGCTCCTAAAACTATTCCTGAGTAAACCTTAACAGTACAGCATGGTTGAGAATGGCCATTGCATTCCCCACTGATCAAACTACATGGAGGGACTAATCTAGACAATGGGCAGGATCCAGACTATTGTTGTGTTTGCATAATACAAGGAAATATGTGCCCATCAGTGGTTTGTGCTGTTCCACAATGTTGCACAGCCACTAGTAGAAAACCTTTTCCAGGACACTTATAATATTGTGCAACGTGTTGTACAACAATTAGCTAGGGCCCCATGTTGTGCCAGAGCAGGGCTGCAGAACTTTGGTCCTCCGACTGTTGTTGGACTATGATCCCCATAATAGATAGATAGATAGATAAATCTTTATTGTCATTGTCCTGTGCAGAACAACGAGATTGAAAAGAATCTACAACCACTACTACAGGACCTAACAAGAATAATCTAAACATATACCCAAACGCCCCCCTCCCATCAACCCACTAAAAACCCACTAAAAAACTCTAAAAACTAAATACAAAAAAACCCTCAGAAGCTGTGTTTTGCTGTGTTCAAAGCTGAGACCGCTTTTGGGTAGAAGCTACTTCTCAAGCGGCTGGTCCTGGTCTTTATGACCCTATACCTCCTTCTCGAAGGCAGAAGCTGAAAGAGATCGTTTCCAGGGTGTGTGGGATCCTGCGCTATCTCCACAGCTTTATTATAACACCTAGTGGTGTTATAAATAATCCCTGATTATTTGTCCTTGTGGCTGGTGATGATGAGAGTTGTAGTCGAAGAACAGCTGAAGAGCCAAAGTTGTGCAAGCCCTGTGCTAGTGCAATAACTACTCTGGGACAGAGGTCAGTTTATTCGCTCAGCATCCTTAGCAACAGCCTTATGCTTGTGAAACAGCCTCATGCTAGTGCAAATCATTGTACAGCCTGCATATGTACACGTGCATACCTGTGTGTGTCTCTACACTTTCCCAATTCCTTGAATTAGAAAATACATGATGCAAAGAGACTTCACTCCTTTCATTATAACAACAATGGGGGGAAATGGGATACTTTAAGAACTGCCTACACCTTGAGATCTTTCTCAGAAGCCTGGCTGTGGGTCCCTCTGCTCTTTCAGTTTGGCAGAGAGTTTCCTGGGACAGGGTTTTCCTACAAGGACACCAAAATTCATTGGCACGGACTCCCTAGGGAAATGGGGTTGTTTGCGGTGCGGCTGGAACGACTCGCCTTGCCTTTTAAAGGCAGGGGGAGCTGCTCCTCGCCATGCTGCAAATGCAGCACTGGCTGATTTAGCTCCAAAACAGGGCCCCGGGGCCCCATTTGTGAGATAAACCACACCCTGTGTCTGACATCAGATGTGAGGGCATGGCTCAATGCTCCCTGTGTCTGATGTCAGACACAGGGGGGTGGGGTGGGGGGGTGGCAGCGGCAGACCTGGGCCACCGCTGGCCTCTCTCCACCCCTGCCCTCAACTACCTTGTTCCTTTTTAAACAGGTGCATTTAGATAGTCCGTGCCAATAACAGCCCTGACATGATCAGAGATGAAGGTGTAGGTTAGGAATAACCAGCCTGGATATGTAAAACCAGAGTTTGGCTTGTACACTGATGCTAATTCTGGTACCTTCTGCATATCAAACATGCACTCTACCACGCAGCGGGGAAATGCTTGACTAACAAGCAGAAGGTTGCTGGTTCGAATCTCCGCTGGTATTACGTCATCGGGCAGCAGCGATATAGGAAGATGCTGAAAGGCATCATCTCATACTGCACGGGAGATGGCAATGGGAAACCCCTCCTGGATTCTACCAAAGAAAACCACAGGGCTCTGTGGGTGCCAGGAGTCGGAATTGACTTCACGGCACACTTTATCTTCTACCTACCACTGAACTATAGTTCCTTC
This sequence comes from Hemicordylus capensis, assembly GCF_027244095.1. Classification (NCBI taxonomy): domain Eukaryota; kingdom Metazoa; phylum Chordata; class Lepidosauria; order Squamata; family Cordylidae; genus Hemicordylus; species Hemicordylus capensis. Next base: position 23,310,701 of record NC_069658.1, on the reverse strand, counting down.
CCTTCTAACTCTATTCAATGACCAATGCATAGCAACACATTATGTTCAACACTCATACAATGAGTGTACAGTGTAAACAGGTACAGATCCATACACAGGTACAGTCATTCACATGATATGCTGAATGCAGGTACAAAAGTACACTTCCTATACAGTATGTACCTGTATCCAGGTTCACTTTTTAAATGAACACAGATACAGTCATTCACACAAACACATGTATGAGTGTACAGACATCTGTACACACATAGGAAGCTGCCATATACTGAGTCAAACCATTGGTCGGTCTAGCTCAGTATTGTCTTCACAGACTGGCAGTGGCTTCTCCAAGGTTGCAGGCAGGAATCTCTCTCAGCCCTATCTTGGAGAAGCCAGGGAGGGAACTTGAAACCTTCTGCTTTTCCAAGAGTGGCTCCATCCCCTTAGGGGAATATCTTACAGTGCTCACACTTCGAGTCTCCCATTCATATGCAACCAGGGCAGACCCTGCTTAGCTAAGGAGACAAGTCATGCTTGCTACGACAAGACTAGCTCTCCTTTCCTCTCTCTTTGTACAGCATAAGGTTTGAATAGAGCTCAGAAGTCAACATGTTCTAGGGAAGACTACCAGAACCAAAATATGTCATTTAAATCTCCTATTAAACTTCTCTTGTATTGGAGTTGGTCTAACATGAAAGCACAATCCAGCAAAAAGTAGTTCCAACACAGTCCAATTGAAATCAGTGGGATTTAAATTAAATCACAGCAAGCCCCATTCTACTGCTTTCAGTTAGATGAAGTTGTGCTGTGATTAGCTTTTGCTGGATTGTGCTTGTAATACTTTGCTCTTCCGTGACTCTAATAATAAAATGAGAATTGTGGTGTTAACTGCAAATTGTAGATTTCTCAAAAGTGCCACTAATGTGCCCATGCGTACACACACAGTGTGCGTGCGTGCGTGCGTGCGTGCGTGCGTGCGTGTGATTTAACCTTCCCTGACATAGCACACAAATTTAATGCAGTGTTGCTACATGAAGCTGACATTCTGACTTGCCAGCATAGGCTGTATGTGTGTTAAAGATCTACACATTAACTCTGGAGGGAGCTTTCTTAAGTACGTGACAAGTGCTTCAAAAAAGCAGCAAATATTGATTGATTTATTGCAAAGAATGCATGCATAAATCTGCTGTGCCAGTTCTGTGAACAAACAGCTTCCTTCAGATCCTTATTTATATTCCGGCTACAGCAGCAAAACGGTGAATACCACGATCACTGTGGGCTAAAACCTGCTGGTATCTATCAAACATCCAAGTCTTTCATTTCCACATGCTGCCGTTACATGTCATGATGCAGAAGGCTGTGCCTGCAAGATAATACCAAAATGAGCCAATTTTTGAGAATGCATTTGGATTGATATAGGCCATCTGAACGTTGTTTCACACATTGAATTTTTCAGAAATAAGATTATTCCTATTAGTGGTTCCCAACAGTTAAGTGAATAACTAGAAGTCCTGCAGTTCACAAACCTGTTTTGGAGTGAGACACCCATATTACTCATTCAGGCAATATATTTACACAGGATTTACAGAAATAATCTCATTTAGATGTTCCATGCCAGCAACAGCACTGACACTATCATAGATGAAGGTGCAGGTGAGGTGTGACCAACCTGGATAAGTAAAAGTGGGGTTTCTCTTGTGCATTGGGGATGACCAGTTTACAATGATTATGACCAGAATTAAGATGAGTCTTTAAATTAAATATACAGTTTTAATTAAGGTGTCTTATGGTTTCTTGGATTATGTGAAATTGACAGTACTGATTTCCCATCAGTGGTTTCCTCCAGATTCTTTCATTCTTTCTTGCAAGCGAACTGGCTATTCCCAACATCTTATATTGTCCCACTCTGCCAACACACTGTCACACTCTAGTGTGAATAAATCAAATCAAACCCAGGGCAGGGATATGCAGACAGGGGCTGCCTTGGCTCCCAACGCTCCCATTTCACTTCTATGGGACCAAATAATTGGACTGCACTTTGGAATGCATCTGGGGTGTAGGGGAGGGGACCTGTTTCTCACTCCAGAAACACCGGGATTACAAAGGAGCCTGGTGTGTGTGTGTCAGGTTTAGACCCCACTCTTTTATAGATGCTTCTCTCACAAACACAAAGTAATCTTATATAGATTTAACTAGGAGTTTATTCAGAAACAACTCCATTTCCCCCTTCTCCTTTCTCTCCCTTTTCCTTTCTGACTCCAACCCCTACACTCTCTCTAGGATCCCCACTGGGGCAGGCTTCTAAACATCAAAACATAAAAGATACTGGATAGCATACAACACCCCCCCCATTTGTATCCCTGCATGTATGCCTTTACTTTCTCCCTTACAAATGAATGGATGTCATTTATTCCTGTGGGGAAATGTAAGACAATGTTTGGTTCAGGATGTGAGGAGAAGTAGAAGAGTAGCATTAGGGAAAGAACTGGAGCTCTCTGTCCTTCCCCACCCAGTCAAACCTGACGGAACTTTTAATTCATTTTCTAGAATCCATCCAGTCATATCTCCTTTTAACATGCACTTTTCTCCATGAAAAACTCCTAGAAGCTATTCTCATGAGCAGCAGAAACCAGGCTAAGGTAGCCCAGCCTGGTTTCTGCTGCTCGTGTGCAGTGGCTTGCTGGCAATTCTATTTATGGAGCCCCCCACTTAACTTGGGTTTTGGGTGCGAGTGTGCCCCCAAAACAGGCTACTGGATCGTGTGTCCAGATCATGGACACACTCTGAGAGGGGCATCCCAGAAATGCACTGCGCACTTGTGCGGTGCATTACTGGGGCTCCATGGGCAGGGCACTGCATGGTGGTCTTCCCCTTCAGCTGACCCCCAGAGCTGCCGGGCGAGGCGTGGGCAGATGGCAGGAGAGCCACCACTCGTCTGTGAAACAGATCCGCCTGCCCAGAGCCCTGGCTGTGATCGTCCGCGGGGAAGGTAAGCGCTTTTGGGCTTCCTCCCAGCAAAAGAGGGAAGCCTTCTCCTGCGATCGTGAGATTGGTTTCCTAGTGTCCTTCTGTAAAGGGAATAAATCTGATGAGCCTAGTCCATTTCTGCTGTTTTTCTGTACATCCTTCCTAGTTTCCTTTATTAATTCCAGAGGGATATTGTATTCAGCGCACTTGATGGCAAGAGTACAAGTGAGGAATCCAGCTGTCGGCCAATATATTTGTAAATAGATGGTTTTGGCCCATACAGGGTGAAATGTATGTAAAGTAGGTAATTCAGAATTTTGTAGTAAATTAATAATTGAGCAACTACACTTCCAGTAAAAATATTCCAGCTCCATTTGTCTTTTAACCTTAGAGCTTCACATCTTGAAGATGCTACCTAGCAGCCCCCCTGTTTTGCACTGGATGAAACATCCTCCTTTCATGAGTCCTGATAATTTAGACTAAGTGATCTTTAATGGTTACCCATGTTGGTCTTCCGTCATGCATCTTCTTGTGTCAAGGGGACTGTAAATCTTGGTAAGATCTGAAATATGTCTGTAAGATGATAGGAGATACTGTATATACAAAGAGTGCCTTTTTCAGCCAGGTTGAAAAATACGCTGATCCCTTTAGACCTTTGTTTTTCAAATTACATTCCAGGCAACTTGGGCGGACATTCTGGGCAACTTGGGTGGATCCTCAGGAACTTATCTCTGGAGTTTCTCAATCAGAAGATCAAAAATGGGCAACAAGCTTCCCAGAAAGAAAGCTTGCCTGCTATTCCAAATTTCCCCTGTAACTGGAAGCTGCAAGCAAATTACAGGTATATTCTTGGGCTTCTTTTCTGTTCAGTGACAGAAAGCAGTGGCAAGCCCCTTCACTGGTTCTCCCTACACGGATGGTTATTTGAATATCTCATAGCCAGTGCTATGCAATCCGTGTTAGACTTCAACAAGAAAGAGCTAGATTGAAATTCCTTCAGCTATGAAGTCCCTGAGGTTATGCACACAATCAAAAACTGTGTTCTACCTGGGTTTGGGAGCTGTGTGTGCTCCCAATTTTCAGTTGTGTAGAAGCAAGATTAGATTAGATGAAAACCTGGATAGAGGTGATTGTGTGGAAGCAAGGCAGGAGAAAAACTTGGGTAGCTTTCCTCCTACCTTGTTTCCACACAATCATTTCTACCCAGGTTTTCCTCTAACCTTACTTCCACACAACTAAAAATTAGGAGCACACACAGCTCGCCAACCGGGTAGAACACAGTTTTTGATTGTGTGAATGATCTCCCTGTCTCAGTTTCATTGACCATGTTAAAGACAAAGAACTGATTAACCAACCTTCACTTCTGCCTCTTCCATTTGTGGCAGTGTGAGACATACTTCTTTATGAATATCTCAGGATTCTATGTTTGCCCAAGCCTGTTTGTCCTTATTTCCACATGTTTGTTTTTGTTTGCTCCAGTTCCTTCTGCTGTCTCTCCCTGAGGCTCTACACACAATCCATATGTAGAGCCTGGGAGGGTTCTGCGGGGAGAGCGGGCTTAGCCCGCTCTCACTGAACACGAGCAGTCGTGCAGCCCTGGGTGGCTGGATCAGCTGCCCACATGACAACCAGCTCTTGTCATGGAGCTGGTGTGGGCTGCAGGGATTGGGAAGTCCCAAGATCCCCCCCACGAGTGCGTGGAGAGGGGCATTCTGGGGGGGGGCGGAATGGGAGGTTGTTTGTAGCCTCTCGGCCAGGGGTCTACTCATGTTGCCACACAACGCAGCAGCACACGAGCAAATAAACGAGGTTAATGGTTAACGTTAACAGTTAATTCCGTTAACCTCGTTTAAGGGGCGGGGGATTTAGGTGGGCTAGCCACCTTGAGACCACCGGGCTCGCCCACGAGCCTGGTGGTTCCGATGAGCACCTGAAAGCAGGCTAGGCCTCCTTAGCCCACTTTCTGGTGATCATCAGAATAGCCTCCCTGTCTCTCACAATACGAATAGACATGGTTAAAATTAACCATGATCGGTAAGCCCCATGTGCTCCCATGGAGTGTATTGTCAAAATCCCGAATTTTCAGTCTATCCTAGTTAAATTGCTGAGATTAAGCAACATTTAACCTGGGTAGATCACCAGGATCGAATCCTAGTAATCTTTTCTGGTTAAATGAGGGTTAAACTCATTCATTAAACTAGGATAGCCTGAAAATTCTGGGTTTTCACAGTAGGCTCTGTGGGAGTACATGAGGCTCATTGATCTTGGTTAACTCTTTAACCATGAGTATTCCCACTGTGAGAACACTGCTCCTATATCTCAGGGGTCTCAAACTTCAGTCCTTCAGCTGTTTGCTCACAACCTCCATAATCCCCAGTCATAATGGCCAATAGCAGAGATTATGGGAGTTGTGGGCCAACATCTGCAGGAAGGCCGCAATTTGAGATCCTTGCTGAATCTCCACTATTAGAATGTTTCCTCTGACATCTGATCTTGGCTTTCACTTTTACCAAAGAACTGAGAGCTGATGTAGTGTAGTGGCTGGAGAATGAACCACAAATCTTTCCTCCACCACGAGCTCACTAGGTGGAATTTGTACAACACCCCAAACATTCGTCTCTGGGCAGTTAACAAAAACATAAAACAAGTTAAAACATACACATATATACTGAATTTGAATTTGGAAGGGATTATTATGGAGGATATGGAGATTGCAGAGAAGCTAACAAGCTAGCAAACTTAGGAAGACTGGAGTTCTTCCTAAAAAAATTCCATGATAATACAAGGCCTGAAAGGAAATGTGCTACTAGGAATGTGCTATCACCCTCCTGATCAAAACACTGTCAGTGACTGGGAGTAATGACTAACATTCACATTAAAATAATGACAAAGAGGCCCAATTTCTAGATACGCTGAATGACTGTGCCTTAGAACAGTTTGTCATGGAACCAACCAGAGAGAAGGCAACCTTGGACTTAATCCTGAGTGGTGTACAGGACCTGGTGTGAGATGTCAGTGTCATGGAACCTTTAGGGGACAATGACCATATGGCGAAAAAAATCCAGCATATACGAGGAGAGTATCGCCAAGGAAGTCTAGCACAGACACTTTGAACTTCAGAAGAGGAACATTCTCTAAAATGAGCAGTTTGGTGAAAAGAAAACTAAAATGGAAAATCAAGAGAGTCACTTCGCTCCAGAATGCATGGAGTTTATCTAAAACCACAATAATAGAAGTCCAGTTACAACGTATACCAAAAAGGAGGAAAGGTATCACCAAGTCCAGAAGGATGCCAGCATGGCTAACAAGTAAAGTTATAAAGGGGAAGAAGAATTCCTTCAGAAATTGGAAGGCTTGTGCAAAGGAAGAAAACAGAAAGGAACACAAACTCTGGCAAAAAAAAAAAAAATGCAAGGAGTCAATAAGAGAGGTGAAAAGAGAGTTTGAGGAACATGTAACTAAAAGTATCAAGGGAAATAACAAACTTATTTAAATACCAAAGAAGCAGGAAACCTGTCAGGGAGTGGGTTGGTCCATGAGATGATGAGGAAGTGAAAGGAATTATTAAGGAGGATATGGAGATTGCGGAGAAGCTAAATGAGTTCTTTTGCAACTGTCTTCATGGCAGAGGATACAGAGCATATACCTGTGTCTGAACTGAGCTTCTCAGGGACAGAGGCTAAAGAACTGAGTCAGACAGAGGTGATGAGAGATGATATTTTAAACTGTCTGAAAAAATTAAAAATTAAATTGCCAGGGCCAGATGGCATCCATTCAAGAGTCTTTAAAGAACTCAAATATGAAATTGCCAACCTCCTTGCAAAAATATGTAATTTATCCCTACAACCAGGCTCTGTACCAGAGGACTGGAAAGTAGCCAATGTAACACCAATTTTCAAAAAGGGATCCTAGGGGGATCCAGGAAATTACAGGCCTGTTATCTTAATGACTGTGCCGGGCAAATTGATGAAAAGCATTCTCAAAGATATAATTGTTAAGCATACAGAAGAACAGGCCCTGCTGAAAGAGAACCAGCATGGCTTCTGCAAAGGTAAATCTTGCCTCACAAACCTTTTGGAGTTATTTGAGAGTGCCAACAGGTGTGTGGATAAAGGTGATCCAGTTGACATAGTATACTTGGACTTTCAAAAAGATTTTTGAGAAAGTTCTCCATCAAAGACTCTTGAAAAAACATAACAGTCATGGGGTAAGGAGATAGTTTGTGTGTGAATTGGTAACTGGTTGAAGGCAGGAAATGGGTAGAAATAAATGGACAGTTCTCTAAATGGAGGGCTTATATCAATTCATAGAGGCCAAGTCTATCAATGGCTAGTAGTCTGAGGGCTAGAGGCCACCTCCAACTAGGGGTGTGCATGGTCTGGAGTCCCCCCCGGTCCGGCAGGGGGGCTGTGACTTTAAGTGGGGTGGTGGTAGTACTCCCCCCCCCGCCGCTCTTCCCCCTCCGGCTCTGGTCCGTTGAAAAATCTTCTTGGGATGGCAGAGTTCCTCCCTGCCGCCCCTGCCCCCGTCGTTGTTAGTTAAGGCTTAAGAGAGACGAGCGCTAGTGGCACGCATGTGCCCTGTGCGGCGCGCGCACTCGTCTCTGACGCTGCCGCGCGCGCCGCATACGTCACGTATGCGGCGCGCGGGCGGCAGTGTCAGAGACGAGTGTGCGCGCCGCACAGAGTGCATGCGTGCCATTAGCGCTCGTCTCTCTTAAGCCTTAACTAACAACGACGGGGGGGGGCAGGGGCGGCAGGGAGGAACTCTGCCGCCCCAAGAAGATTTTTCAACGGACCAGCGCCGGAGGGGGAAGAGCGGCGGGGTGTGTGTGTTAAGTACTAGCACCCCCCCGCTTAAAGTCACAGTCCCCCGCCCATCCGGACCGCCGGACTGGTCCGGCGGTCTTTCCCATGGGGCCGGACCAAAACCATGCACACCACTACCTCCAACCTAAGAAGCAAGATGCATCTAAATACCAGTTGCAGGGGAGAAACAGCAGGAGAGAGAGCTCTTGGTTGTGGGCTTCCCAGAGGCATCTGGTGGGCCACTGTGTGAAACAGGATGCTGGACTAGTTAGGCCTTGGACCTGATCCAACGGCAGGGCTGTTCTTATGTTCAGTGGGAAGAGAGCTGGTCTTGTGGTAGCAAGCATGACTTGTCCGCTTAGTTAAGAAGGGTCTGCCCTGGTTGCATATGAATGGGAGACTAGAGGTGTGAACACTGAAAGATATCCCCCTTAGGGGATAGAGCCGCTCTGGGAAGAGCATCTAGTAGGGTTCCAAGTTCCCTACCTGGCATCTCCAAGATAGAGCTGAGAGAGATTCCTGCCTGTCTGTGTAGAGTTGACAATACTGAGCTAGATGGCCCTATGGTCTGACTCAGTATATGGCAGCTTCCTATGTTCCTATGTCCTTGTCTATGTTGTATCCTAAGGAGATCAGTTGATTGACGGTGATAAGGAATTATAAACCTGCTTCTCCTCTCACACCAGTTCCACTACCACCGTCTAAGGGTGTTTGTGTAGGTAGCAATGCATAACAAGCAAATCAAGTTCTCTCAGCAAGATACTGCTTTTGCAAGCAGAATGTGAATGCCCAGGTCAGCAATGTGTGCTCTTCCAACCATCTAGATGTTGATTATTTACCTTTAGACACCCCACCACCCCCATAAAGCTCTGTGACACAAGCTATCCTAGCCCTTCCTTGATGCAGCTATTATTAAGCAAGGAATTAGATATTCCATCCCCTAATCATTAAAAGAGTAGTTTGTCAGTATGCTGTCACTGTGTGGGCATAGCCGAATGGATATAGGTGTGGCTCTACATGCTGGAGATGTGGAATTTAGCTTTAATTTGTTTCATAGTGTGGTACAAGTTCTTAACCTCCATGAGAAGGTAGCAAAGGCTTGCAGTTCTTTTTTTGATTCAAAGAACAGTCTCAACTGTGAAGAAAAGAGGTTAGTCATATTGGGATCTTTTGATTCCCAGATGAAGCAAATAGCTCATTGGACCTTTGCTGTGCTTCGTCTCACTTGTACAGTCAGCAAAATCAAGGGAGCTGTTCACAAATTATGTTGTATGTGTGTATGTACATGTGTACTGTATTTACCTGAATCCAAGACTAGTTTTCCTCCAAGCTCTTTGAGGTTATTAATTGGGGGATGACTTAAATTCAGAATTCTCTTCCTCTTGGATAAATTTATTTTATTTTATTTTATTTTTAACAAATTTGTATACCACCCACTACTAAAGTCTCTAAGTGGTTTTACAGCATAAAACTAAGAATTTGTTAAAACATATTTGATTGATTGATTAAGTGCCATCAAGTCATTGTCGACTCTTAGTGACCACATAGATAGATTCTGTCCAGGACGATGTGTCTTCAACTTGGCCTTTAAGGTCTCTCAGTGGTGCATTCATTGCTGTCATAATTGAGTCCATCCACCTTGCTGCTGGTTGTCCTCTTTTTCTCTTTCCTTCAACTTTCCCCAGCTTTATGGACTTCTCGAGGGAGCTGGGTTTTTGCATAATGAGTCCGAAGTATGATAGTTTGAGCCTAGTCATTTGTGCCTCGAGTGAAAATTCTGGATTGATTTGTTCTATGATTGATTTGTTTGTTTTCGTAGCTGTCCATGGTATCCTCAAAAGTCTTCTCCAGCACCAAAGTTTAAAAGTGTTAATACTTTTTCTATCTTGCTTCTTCAAAGTCCAGCTTTTGCAACCATAGAGTGTCATGGGGAAAACCACTGTCCGAACGAATCTAATCTTTGTAGGTATAGACACCTCACTGCATCTAAATATCCTTTCCAAGGCCTTCATTGCAACCCTACCAAGGCTAGTCTGTGGCATATTACTTGACTGCTGGATCCTTTACTGTTGAAGATCGATCCTAAAAGGCAGAAGCTATCCACCTGTTGAAGGTCAATCCTAAAATGCAGAAGCTATTCAATGTCTTCATTAACAATTCTGAGGCTGGTTGCTGCTGTACTTGTTGTCATTAGTTTAGACTTCTTTACATTTAGTCGTAGGCCCATTTTTTCACTGTGCTCCTTGACTTTCATTACTAGAGCTTGCAGATCATCCACATTCTCAACTATCAGAGTGGTGTCATCGGCGTAGCGCAGGTTATTGATGTTTCTTCCTCTACCTTTAAAACCACGCTCACCTTCTTCCAATCCAGCTTCTCTCAGTATAGGTTCAGCATATAAATTGAATAAAGAAGGAGAAAGTATACAGCCTTGTATTACTCCTTTGCCGATCTGGAACCAGTCTGTTTCACCATGTTCCATCTGGACTGTGGCTTCCTGCCCTGTGTATAGGTTTCTCATGAGAACAATGAGATGTTCTGAGATGCCCATTTTCCTAAGGATACTCCACAACTTGACATGGTTGACGCAATTGAAGACTTTTCTGTAGTCAATAAAGCACATATTGACTTCTTTCTGTTATTCTTTGGCTTTATTATCCAGCGTGCATCAGCAATGATGTCTCTTGTTCCTTGGCCTTTTCTGAAACCAGCTTGAACATCCGGCATTTCCCTTTCCACATAGGGCTCTAATCTGTGTAGGATGATCCTGAGCATTATTTTGCTAGCATATGAAATTAAGGACATTGTGTGATGGTTTGCACAATCTGTTAAGTCTCCTTTCTTTGGAATGGGTATGTAGACTGACTTCTTTCCATCTGTTGGCCACTGTGTCGTTCTCCAAATTTGCTGGCATGGTTTGGTTAGAGCCTTGACTGATTCTTCTTCTGTTGCCTGCCATTTTTCTGTAGCTATTCCATCAATTCCTGTAGCCTTCTGACTTGGTAATGACCGCAGTGCTGATCTAACTTTATCTTCCCATACTAGAGGTTCTTGAAAGTAGGGAATATCTTCTAGAGTATTTTGGAAGTTGACGTGTCTGCTGTACAGATTTTCAGTATACACCTTCCATCTCTGTTTGATCTTCTCTGAATCAGTTACTATCTATTCTTTGGCATCCTTTAACATTCTAATTCAAGGTTGGAACCTCCTGAGTTCAGTGATCTTTTGGAAAATTTTCCTTGTTTTTCTGTGTCTATTTCCATTCTCAAGGTCTTTACACATGTGATTGTAGTGCTGCTCCTTGTCTTTTCTAATAGCTTTCTGAAATATCTTTTTTGACTTTGGCTTCTCTCCTCTTCGTGGCAATTTCCACCATCTGTTCTGACATCCATTTTGCTTTCTTCTGTTTCTTGGTCTTCGACAGTCTTTTTTCACATTCGTCCTTAACCACTTCTTTGATTTCATTCCACAGCTCCTCTGGTTCCCTATCAATGAGGTTCAGAACTTCAAAGAGGTTCCTGATGTTCTCCTTGAAAATGGTGGGTACATTCTCAAGATCATATAGTGGAAACTGGATAGCTTTTTTTTTCTGCTTTAGCTTTTCTTGGAACTTGCACAGTTCCAAGAATATTAAAACATATAAAAGAGCAAATTAAAATACCCATAAAAAAGACACCTAGATAAAAGCACACATTTTTAAAGGGGGTCTTCTTAAATCCAGGGTCATCTTCTGTTCAGGTAAATACACTATAAGGTCATTCACACAATCAAAAACTGTGTTCTACCCAGTTTGGGAGCTGTGTGTGCTCCCAATTTTTGTTTGTGTGGAAGCAAGCTAAGAGGAAAACCTGGGTAGAAGTGATTGTGTGGAAGCAAGGTAGGAAGAAAAGCTACCCAGGTTTTCCTCCTACCTTGCTTCCATACAACCAAAAATTGGGAGCACACACAGCTCCCAAACCCGGGTAGAACAATGTGTGAATGACCTCTATATCTTCTTCTGTGAATGACTGTATACATGCATTCATTTGAGAAGTGAACCTGGTGTGGGCCCTTAGATGTTAGAGTATTGATTGAGTGTACTGCTATATGTACATTGACTATAACATGTGAATAACTGTATGTGCATAAAGATTAAAAATCGGTGTACATGGATCTTACCTGTGTACAACATGTGTGAATAACCCTACAGAGTAAAGGTCTTCCTGAACTTCACTTCAGACTCCAGATGAAGATTGACAGGTTGGAATGATCTCCCCTGAAAAAGACTCTCTGTGTATCCTATATAATAAAAGGCTTGGGTGTGCGCCCGTGTCTCTGCGCCTGTGTCTTTCTCGGCTGTTCTGGGCATGCGCGGAGCGCATGCCCAGAACATCCGAGAAAGATATGGCCGCAGAGACACGGCGGCCATGTTGTCTCCCGGGTCGAAAGAAGGAGAAGCGGGGACTGGGGAGGGCAGATGCGGCAGCGGCGGGACCAGCCCAGCCTCTAAAAAGGAGGATGAGAAGCGGGGACTGGGCAGATGCGGCAGTGGCGGGACCGGCCCTGCCGCAAAAATGAAGGAGAACAAGCAGAAACCGGGGAGGGCAGATGCGGCAGTGGCAGGACCAGCCCTGCCACAAAAACAAATGAGGAGAAGCGGAGACCGGGGGAGGACAGAGGCAACAGCGGCGTTGAGGAGGAGATTTCTCTGATGAGGAGAGACAACGGGGGCGGGACAGGCCCGGCCGAGGGGAAAAAAAAAAAACGGTGGCAAGACCGGCCCAGACCCACAAAGGAAAAAAACGGCGGCAGCAGATCATATCCCTACTAGCACCCGTTATTTTAACGGGCTTAAAAACACTAGTAGTAAAATAACATGCCAGGGAAAAGGTTAGCCCAGGGGTTTCCAACCTTGGGTCCCTGATGATGGGACTGCATTTCCCATCAACCCCAGCCACTGTAGCTGATGACTGGAGGTGATGGGAGTTTTAGTCCAACAGCATCTGGGGAGCCAAGGTTGGGAACCTCTAGTGTAATGCAACCCACCTTCCAGACATACTGGTTTTCTGGTGTACATGGAATTTTTTTTGTTCTGTTAATGGAACTGCCCTGGAGTGATTGGTGAACACCCCAAAATTGCATTCAGGCTTTGTGTGGGGATATTGGCTCAGAGTGCAGCAGTTTCACATCAGAATAATTTTTGTGCAAAGCTTTGGTGGCAGGAAAATTAAATGAGAGAGAGATATGCTGAAAACAAAGAAGGTTTATTTGAGGGTAAGGGTTATAATGGAGTAAGAGAGTCAATTAAGGCAACAATACTATTTAAAACTATATTACAGATTGACCATATTACTGCTAAAAGGAAATTTAGCTTAGTGTCTGAATTAAAATAACTCCCAGGCTGACTAGAGAAAGGAGGCTGGAGAGAAAAAGGTTTTCGGATTTACGAAGAGAACAGGGATAGGAAGCCCAGAGGGGCACAGAGATTACTACACAACCTTGTCTGTCTTTTATTGACGGTTAGATCCTCATGGTTCTGATGCAACTGAAGGACCTCTTTCCTTAGGGATGGACTGTGAAGCAGCTGTCTGCAATGGGAAGCCAAGGGGGTAAGATGGCAAAGATAGATCCAAAATGTGCCTGCTCTCGGGTAGCCAACATCTGGTGGCAACAAGGCTGGCTGGGCAAATCGGGCCAGGCAAAAGGGCCAGTCAAGAGGATGGAAGTGTGATTGGCATGCAGAGCATAACACATCTGAGAGTAATGGTGGGTGTTAGTTCTAGTGCCCAAATCGTGGGTGACTCGCACTGGGATCCAAATGGAGTACACAGGAGGCCAAGTGGAGCACACTGGCTCAAGGAACCAGGGGCAATTAAAGCCCAAAACATGCCCTGGGGCAACATTCCAATTGCTCTTCTTTCTTAAATAGGGTACTTCTGGGTCATCTCAAAAGGTTCCATTGTCTGTGTTTGCTGTCCTACACTACAACACAATGCTTTGAATGGGTCAAGTGTACCCTGTTATGTAAATGGAGTGAATGGACGTGCAAACACAGTATCTCTTCAGGTGGAAGGACCTAGTAAACCAATCGGTATTTTAATAGGCACACCTCTGGGTTTCTATCATCCGCTTAGCTTTCTTCTGGTAGAGAGTTGCATCGCAGAGCCTTATCTGACTTCCCTGCTGAGGTAATTGGTTTTTAGCTCATTTGAGGCATCTATGGAGGGGAGGTAGACCAAAGGGGGATCAATCTCTGAGCAGAGAGAGACCCTGAATGAAGAATTAACTTTTGCGAGTTAACTCTAGAGCAGGCCTGCTCAACTTTGGCCCTCCAGCTACTTTTGGACTACAACTCCCATAATCCCCATCCACAGTAGCCAATAGCCAGGGATTATGGGAATTGTAGGCCAACATCTGCAGAAGGGCCGAAGTTGAGCAGGCCTGCTCTAGAGTCTACTTAGATATCCCAGCATAGGGAAGGCGGGAGGTTAGTTTCCTTTCAATTTGGCTTTGGCAGCTGCTAAATCTTGGGGTAACTGTCCCACTGCCTACTAAGTAACTGATCGCCATGTGCCAACAAACAGAGAGCTCACGATCCCGTGAGGCTCCTGAGTATGTCAAGAGTGAGAATCCAGAAACCTGTGGTCTCAAGCATAAGCAGAGAGGCTTCTGGGAGTCTGCAAAATAGCAGTGCTAGCAACAGTTCTCATGGTAGGAATTCTAAATATGTAACTCTCACCAGCACTACAAAGGGATACAGTCTAGAAGAGGGGTGTCAAACTCAATCAGGTGGGGGGGCCGGACTTGATTCCAGTGCACCTCCGGGGTGGGGGTGGGCTACACATATCATATCAACCAAAAATGACCATATTTATTTACTAATTTATTTAGCATATTTATATTAATATATTTATACTATATACTAATAAGTAGTAATAATAAAATCATTGTCAAATAAAACATTCATATATTAATATATTTCTATATTAATAAAATAGCAATAAAGAATTGCCAAATTAAATGTAGAACTAAGTAACTTCAATAAGAAGAATTAATAATAAAATAAAAGATTTGTCTTGCATAAAATAACAGAAAGTAAAATGAAAATAGCTTCAATAAAATAACATGACAAGGTTTAGGCGACTACTCAGGGACGGGCCTTCTCCATTGCTGCCCCTGGGCCTTGGAATGCACTCCCTGTTGAAATAAGAGCCTCCCCATCTCTGGCAACTTTTAAAAAGGCACTGAAAACACATTTATTCACCCCAGGCTTTTAATTAGATTTATAGTTTAAATACTTTAAATGTTGGGTTTTAACTGATTTTAATGTTGACAATTTTAATGTTTAAATGATTTCAATTGTAAATTACCCAGAGACGCATGTTTGGGGTGGTATAGGAATATGTTAAATAAATAAATGAAATAGAAGCAAAGGGCAAGGGGGCAGTGTTCCCTCTCATCACCGTGATTCCCAGATGTTGTTGACTACAACTCCCAGCATCCCCAGCTGCAATGGCCTTTGGCTGGGGATTCTGGGAGTTGTAGTCAACAACATCTGGGAATTACTCTTAGAGGGAACACTGCAAGGTGGGGAACAACAACATCCCCCAGTAACCAACAATTCCACCATGGCAAGAGTGGGCCCCAGAACTTAGCCCCATAGCTTACCCAAATCTGGCAAGCAAGAAACACTTTTTGCTGTGCTTAAGCTTCATGCTTAAGAGCCAGAAGGATGGGGCGGAGGAGAGGAGCATGGTTGTGACAGGCAGGAGGAAGCAAAGCCTCCAGTCATGCTTCCGCTTCTGAGTGCAGCCTGGAGGAGTGAGGAGAAGGATCCAGCTGGTACAGCCAGTGAGGAGATGTAGGGAAGGTTGCCGCTTCAGCGCAAAGCAGGGCTGGGTGGAAGATGGGGATTTGGCAGCAGCAGACAAGGGCTTGTCAGCTGCAGCTTGTCTGCGGTGGTGACAGTTTTTCCAAGCCGATGATCAGCTTCCTGCCCCATGCTAGGGGACTGGACAGGGCCAGGAGTTCGATGGCACTGGTCTAGAACAAGCATTGCCACTTTGGTAGGCTAAATGTATAAAGCAGGCCCAAGAACCGGCCTGTGGTTACTACTCCTTCCATGTGATCCTCACTATTTTTCAAGCAGGGGTCACTTGGGCAAGAAACCTTGAACGTTAGGTGTGCTGACTTCTGCACAGCACTGTGTTTTTGTTAGTGCTGGCAAGGCCCGTTAAAGAGATGCAGAGCTCCCAGCACTCCATTCATGCCTTCCAAAATGATGCAGGGGCCTCAGAGGGCTCCGTTTCCTTTAAAGGAGCCCGTGGCACTGGTCAACGCACAGCACAGCGGGAATGGTCAGCTCCACATGGTGCCGGGCAGGGGGCGGGGTTAGCTGTGCAGAGTATTCAGCTTTGGCTGAAGCTTCACACAGTCCTAAAAAGCAATTAGTCCGGAAGCCGCACTTAGGGTTG
Source organism: Hemicordylus capensis (assembly GCF_027244095.1). NCBI lineage: Eukaryota > Metazoa > Chordata > Lepidosauria > Squamata > Cordylidae > Hemicordylus > Hemicordylus capensis. Next base: position 23,294,494 of record NC_069658.1, on the reverse strand, counting down.
ATGGGAGCTGCCACGGGCCCTGGCAGTGAAGAACACTGCCATAAGAGTTACGCAGATCTCTGCTAGACGCTTAACTGATAAAGAGAGTTGCTGGGACTGGTGCCTCCCCTGCTGAAAGCATTTCCAAAGCACCTCTTCTTCAAAAGCAACGGTGGCCCCCTGCAGTCTCTCAAGATTGCTTCTTCCCCAGCCAGCTCCAAAGCTTCTTTCAAATGACATGTTATGACAAGCATTTGTTTGTCGAATGCTTGTGCTTGTCAACCCCCTAAATAGCAGCTGCGAGCAGGAATGGGGTGATCTGGACTTCAGTGTGAGGGAACACTGTTAACCTTTGGCCTGCCATGGCTGGATCGGGCCCCTCTGCAGATCAGGAGGAATGACACGAGCGCATGATTGACAACTGCACGCTTGTCATAACATGTAATTTGGCCCTTTCTCTGTCCAGATGCATGGGCTGTTCCTTTCAGCCCGCATCTCACAGTTCAGTGCAGGAGGTACTTGACCTCCTGTTCTACATGAGCCTGCTGGAGTTTTTGGTACCCTCACCCTTTGCTCTGTGCACCAATGACTGCAATTTGGCCATACTTGTTTGAGGGTAGGGATAAAGAATGGGTGGCAACATAAAGAAAGCTGTAAGTGCAACAATGCTATCGCCTATTTTCCATTTCTAGAAGGGTTGACACTGCCAAAAATCACTATGAGCATTTGTCCCCTGAGATGGTACCAATGCCCAACATTTGTGGACCTGGTTCATGGACCTATGATATAGTACCAGCAGGGATTCGAACCGGCAACCTTCTGCTTGTTAGTCAAGCATTTTCCCACTGCAGAGCCTAAAAAGAGAGGGATATCTCTTTGCTTAGCAAACCAAGGAACATGAATGGGGGGCTGAACATCCCCAACCTCAACAGACCAGTTTGGGTATCAATCACATCTGCTACCTGTAAGGAATGCATCAGACTCGGTGTTCTGTCTATGCAAAAATGTGTCGAACCATCTCAGATGAAGATTACCAACTTCTAAATATCCACAGCAAGACAATAATGGGCTGAAGCCTGTAATGGAGCCAGATCATGCTCCAATTGATGTCAATGGCAAAACTTCCAGAATGAAATGACTATAATTTTCTTCTGAAACTCTTAATAGATGTTTAACGGAACCCCACATTATTATTCACAAACCTAGAAAAGGAGTCTGTCATGGCTGTCGTCATCAGAAATGCTGCCAAAGGAACAATTCGTATTTCTTAATGCTGGGCTTCCCTTTCCTTGAGAAATACAATGGTGCTTTCAGCTATTACTTTCAACTGGCTATAATAGTACCTTTGCTCTGGTAAGCATAGGAAAATATTCAGATATCTTCATTGTGCTTTCTTGAATCCTGCTGTAACTACCCATAACAGGTAGGTTCCTGTGCCAGAAGATAGGTTGGTGACCACTGACATCAATGGACTTTTTAAAAGGATTGGATAAATCCATTGGCAATTGATTGAAACTGTTCATTCTAAACCTACATAGATCGCCTTGCTTGACTGGGATCCATGCATGCCAAAGAATGCGATGCTTTGCTGTGGATCTTTTCAATGGCATCACCACAACTGTGGGATTCTCTCCTCGCAGAGGTCTGACAAACTCCCTCCTTTCCCATTTCTGACAGTATTTGAAAACGTATTTATTCCAGAGGGCATTTTTTATTGGACTCTGCTGCTTTTACCATGTTCTGCTGGTTTTTAATGCTACTTTGCATTTTTAGTGCTTCATTTTTATTTTTAATTTGTATTTGATTGTTGTTATGTGCAATATAATATAACACACAACATAGGAACACAGGAAGCTGCCATATACTGACTTAGACCATAAGTCCTTCTATAGCTCAATATCAAATCTCTTTATTTCAGTCAGTGACCAGCATGAGATTAAAACAAATGTAGAAGAGAAGACAATCAAACTTCTACTACAAACAATAAAACCAAATAAAATTTTAAAAGTCCTCCTGAACATAGATCAAGGTACTGAAAGTACTACTAAAAATACATAACTAAGGATAAAAGGAGACAGCAATATTTCATACTTGTGAGACTATTACACACAAATCAAAACTCAAACAGTTGCCTTCCTGATTCCTGGATCTGAGAGGGGTTAAACAATTCAGGAGCTTGGGAAAAGTTTTTTGTTAGATTTACTGATGATATACAAGTGATCCCAATATCTGTGTGCCCACCTGCAGTTAGCCACACTGTAGCTACAAAAGTTGTTCTGGCCTTATATCCATCACCTATTTTCCCATTATTAAGCTCTTACGCCAACGGAGGGCTGTGCTACAAAATTTAGCTACCTGTCTGGTGATGCTGGAATTACTTCCTTCCAACAGCCTGCCAATAATCTGAGGAGAGCCAAGACCTGGGCATTTAGCCATCAAAGGGTAAATGAGATCCTGACGCAGGTCTCTATAGAACAAACATTTCAGTAGCACATGGGTGACTGTTTCCACTTGACCCTCCCCACATGGGCAGAGCCTCTCCGCATAGGGAGTCCCTCTATATCTGCCCTCTAAGAGGGCTGAAGGCAGGGCATGGCATCTTGCCAGGGTAAAAACTCTTCTAAGTGGGGGCACCTCCAAGATATTGAGATAGGATGCTGGGGCCAAACTATACCTGACTGATTCCTGGCTCTGAAAGTCAGGTGCCCTCGCTGTATCCGTTTGTCTCTCGATATCCTCTGTTCTCTGTTTAATGAGCTTCCTAGCTGTCTCCAAACTTTGCGTAAGCAAGGCAGACTGATCAAGGCCCAAGGTGGTCATCTTTTGGTTCAGAGAACACTTCCAGGTTGACTGATAGGGATCCTCTGATACTAAGCGGCTCAACCCTGTGTCCGAGGAAAAAACCCTCAACCAATAAAACAGTGCCATTTGCCAGCATCTGGCCTCAACTCTGAGACCCACTTCCAATCTGGGCCTCGTGTTAGAGGTGCACTTGGGTGTCTGAAATATTGCTCTCAAGAATTTAGACTGCACCACTTCTAGTGGGGACAGATCTGGGTAAGGACCCAATTGGGCACCATACAGTAACTGTGCCAATGATTTTGCTTGGAAAAGTTTTAAGGCCATGGGGATAAAATACCCTCCCCTGGTTCTAAAGAACCAAAAAATAGCTTGGGCACTGTTTGGGGCAGTCTGGGCCACATGAAAGGCATGAGCCCGCCTTGATCCCAATGAAATAGCTCAATATTTATTGTCTGCCCTGGCTGCCAACAGCTTCAGGGAGGACTCTTTCCTGGCCCTATCCGGAGAGGTGTTTATTTATTGCATTTATATTTGATTGTTGTTATATGTGCATATAAGTGGTATATAAATGTACCACGGCAAATCACCAGTCTTTAGGCGGTGAAAAATAGTTAAAACAGCAGTTAAAAATTTAAAACAACTAAAACATAAGCAGGACAGTTAAAGCACAGATTCAGCACCTCCAAATGCCTGGATGAATAGATGGGTGAATAAATGCCTTTTAAAAGGCATCTTTTAAAAATATGTCAGGGATTGAGCTTGGGATCTTCTGTATGCAAAACAAGTAAAATAACTCAAGAAATAAATCTCTAGGCTGGGTGCCTGCATTCAGCAATCAAGATTGTGCTTGCAATTTCTAAGGCTGGAGTGGGGACCGTGCTTGTTGCACCATGAACATGGTCAGCGAAAATGAGATGTGCATGCATATTCTCATTTTCTACTTGGAGCCAGTGCACTTTATTAGTCGTGGGAAACACTTGCATGCAATAGTCTTTGGACTGAGTCCAATGTTTATTTTGTGTGCATAAAATAGGAGTACTTTTCAAAGCACCTATTCTAAACATAACACTTCAATTCACTTTAGTGTGATTCAATTAACTCCAGTGCTCTTTAGAGTCAAGGGCACCACTAGGTGAGGCTTGAAGGTGGGGAGGAGAGCTGGTCTTGTGGTAGCAAGCATGAATTATCCCCTTTGCTAAGCAGGATTCTCCCTGGTTTGCACTTGGATGAGTGACTACATGTGAGCACTGTCTGCTGTAGGAGGCTGGAGGTGTGTCCTGCTTATCTGAGTTGCTGTAGGAGTGATTAGTAAGGCTAATCCCATTTCCAAAGAAGGGAGTTAGCTATTTCTCTTATGAAGGTCTCTTTGATTCGGGTCTGCTTGCTAGCTTCCCCCTTTTTTATGAGAGAGGCCATGGGGGACTCCCTTCTGACCTTGGGCAGTGTAGCCCCATGTTTGCTTGTGCTAAGTGATAGTTTATTTTTGCAAATGGCATAGTTTGCCAAATTGCAAAATTTGCAAACAAATGGCATAGTTTGCCAAATATGGGCATGCGCAGAGTTCACGATCCCATGGGCTCAGGTATCCAAGGTGGAGGTTTCAAGCTTGCAACTCCAAATCACATAGAGGGATGCTGCTGGCAGCCCCCAGACAAGCTGTTTCGGTAACAGGTCCTAGGTACACTCCCTGGCATATCCATGTAGGGTTGGGAAAGGCTCCTGCCTAAAACCTTTGAGAGCTGCTGCCAGTCAGTGCAGGGCCTATACTCTCAGCAATATGGAGCTATATGGACCAGTGGTCTGACTATAAGGCAGCTTCCTATGTTCCTTTGAAGGCAAAAGCAGCTGCTAAGAGACTGAAAGGACAGGTTTAGAAATAGTGTTGTGTCACAGAAGTTAAAGAGCCCAAATAAGATTCTTTTAGTGTCCCACAGAATGAACAAGTTGTTCTAGTAAGAACTAATCAGCCTCCTTGCCCTTTATTGTCTCTACAACTGGATTATATTTGGTTCAAATTGAGGTCCACAAGTTAGATCTCTTGCACCTCAAATATTTATGCGTCCACCATCTTGGATCGGAGTGGATGACATCATTACAAAACTACACCATTGAGGTGTCCCTGTGTGCAACTCACTACAACTGTAAATTTGGTTCAAATCAGTTAGACAGTACTCCAGTTAGTGCACTTGCGCCTCAAAGGTTTTTGTGTCCACCATCTTGAATTGGGGTGAGTGACATCATCACAATCTATGCTATTGAGGTGCCCCTGTGTGCCCATACAATAGCAAATTTGGTTCAAATTGGTTAAGCGGTTCACAAGTTAGCTAATTTGTTCCTCCAAAGTTTATGGTTCTGCCATCTTAATTAGGGTAGATGACATCATCACAAACTACACCACTGAGGTGTTCCTATGTGTCACTCACTGCAACTGTACCCAATTTTGTTCCAATGGGTTATACAGTCCACAAATTAGCCCGCTTGTGCCTCAGATGTTCACATGGCCACCATCTTGAATTGGAGTGGATGACAACGTCACACACGATGCCAGATTTGGTTCAAATCAGTTAAGTGGTTTACAGGTTAACCCACTTGCACCTCAAAAGTTAATGTGTCCGTCATCTTGGATTGGGGTAGATGACATCATCACAAACTATGCCAATGAGGTGTCCCTATGTGTCCCCACAACTGTACCAGATTTGGTTCCTATTAGTCCAGGCGTTGCGAAGTTAATAGGGGACACACACACACAATGCCAGGTGATCTCTTAAGCCTACAGGCAAGCAGGCTAATACAACTCTGCTTTGCACCACAAGATGTTCTAAGCAGGCCTGTAGCCATAGGAGGTCTGGATCTCTCAGGGATATTCTCACAGGCTGCCTGAGGGAGGTATTACAGTACCTGAGGGGAGGCACCAAATACTGCCATGCCACTGGTGGGGGCCGGCCCCCTTTCAAACTGACCTTTGCAAGCTTTAAAAGTGGTGTGGGGTTGGGGGAGAGGGAAGATATTGAGCAGCCTCCTTTTCTCTCCTTGGGCTTCCTGCAAGCTGTGTGAGGAAAGGTGTTCCTTGCAAAGCTTGTAAGGGTCACATGGGCCCCAAATCGCTGCCCTGATGGCAGCTGGGTGTGTGTGATCTTGTTGCCTGATAATCTGTTGTCTGAGGTGACTTCCTCATCTTGCCTCATGAAAGGGCCGCCCCTTAACCTTTTCAAGACATATTGGAAGAGGGCGGGGATAGAAGCAGCTACCTCTTTAAATTGTGGAGACGAAAGGAAAAGTGTGGGGGCAATATTGTACCCACTTACTTAGTAAACCTTCTCGCAGTGCTCCAACCAAGGCATGCAAAGGGCAGTGGGATAACTGGCAACGCACAAGGGACAATTTTACATATTTGTAAATAGTTTAACGCTATTTAAACTATTTAATAACATTAAATAATATTTATACATTTGAATAAACTGCAGACATATTACATAAGTAGTGTTTGGGCTTTCTTTCTTTCTTACTTTCTTTCTTTCTTTCTTGCAACGTATGAATAGATAGATAAGCTTTATTACGGTCTTTGACCAGTACAGAAGCAAGCAGAAAAACATAATATCATACCCATACAGCATAGCAACAATATAGCTTTACGAATACACAGTGGCATGATAAATTATTCCATGACAGTGGCCATTAGTTGTTGGCGTATATCCATTGCTATTAAGCAAAGTTTAGCCACATTGTGAGTAATGTGGGTTTGGGGATCTGATAAAAAAAATAAAAGGTATGCTTCATCTCCTCTGCCTGGTAAATCCTTAATCAAAGGTAAAATTAATGATTCACGCGAATGCCCGTAAAAGTTACAATATAATAAAACATGACCCACATCCTCTATGGCTTGTGTACTACAAGGGCAGTAGCGTTCAGAGAAGGGAATCAGCATACCTGCCATATAACACTGCTGAGGGCAGCACATCAAAGCGGGCCAATGCAAATACTCTACGACAGGGATTCTCAAAGTTGGGTCCCCAGATGTTATTGGACTTCAACTCCCATAATTCCCAACCAAAGGCCACTGGGACTGGGGATTATGGGAGTTGAAGTCCAAAAACATCTGGGGACCCAACTTTGAGAATCCCTGCTCTACGATATTTAGAGACTATTAGGGCTTGACAGTAATCAGCTGGCTTAGTGCTAAGAGCATGTCTCCATAATTTAAGTCATTTTGGGGCCTTGCTTAGCTCCTGTTGCCATTCCATGTCCAATAGTCTTTGTTTAACAGCCTTTTTCGCTTGCTCATGGCCCATGGATTGCAGAGCTTCAGGAGAAAAGCCACAAGCAGCAAGCTTTTCTTTAACAGCTGACTTCCACTGCGTCTGAAAACTGTCTTCAAGCATCCGTGGGGCCAGGCCCATTGGTGAGAATATCACCTTCAGCCAATAGTTAAGGGTGGTAATCCACACTCGGGTTTCCACTCGTGTAACTCCCCAACTCCAATCTTAATACTGTATTGAAGACACATTTTGGGACTTGCATAATTGATCTTAGAAACTTAGATTGTATCGTCTCTATCTAGGTAAAGTTGGAATAAAGGCCCAATTGCGCACCATACAACAGCTGCATCACTACTTTTGTCTCAAATAATTTCAAAGCCGCTGGGACATATTGCCCTCCCTTGGTATAATAGTAAGACATGATGGCTGAGACACTCCTTTGCACTACTTGTGAAACATAGTCTAGGTGAACATCTCTTCGGCCTGAAGAGTGAAGAGCTATTCCTAAGTAATTAAAACAGTGGACCTGGGCTATTTTATTACCATTAATGTACCAGCAATTATCTTTAACATTCCTGGCAAAGGTCATTATTTTTGTCTTTTGGTAGTTTTATCAGCAACTTTTCCTCCTCACAAAATTGTGCAAAAGATTTCAGGGCTCTTTTTAGCCCTATTGCAGAACGTGAAAGAATAACTATGTCATTGGCATACAGAGGAAGTGAGATATGCCTATGCGCTAATTTAGGCAGGTGGAACTTTTTTTTTATTTTTACAAAAAATCAAGGTATTAAACTACTGAGTTGATATAGTAGTTAAATAGTAGTGGGGCAAGCAGGGGCATAGCTAGGGGAGAGGGAGCCTGTGTTCATCCCTCTCTCTGGCGGCCCCCAGAGTGAGGGAGATAATGAAGAAAATAGGGATGGATGGAGTTGGAGGGCCCTCAGGAGCTGGGGGCCCGTGTTCTTTGAACCCTTTCACTCAATTCTAACTATGCCCCTGGGGGAAAGGACACACCCTTGTTTGACTCCCCGTCTTGTAGGGATTGGATCAGTTAGTTGTCCCTGAGTGCCACATCTAACTCTCAGCTTAGTATTACTATGCAGCCTATAAATCAGCAACGGGAGTCATTTATCGATATTGGTTAACAGTAATTTCTTCCATAGCCTCTCTCTACAGATGGAACCAAAAGCAGACTTTAAGTCCACGAAGGCAGCATGGAGTGGAATTTTAAGCCCATAAACATATTTCTCCACTAAATGTTGGAGAATCATTGCTTGATCTATTGTAGATCTTCCTGATCTGAATCCTGCTTATTCTTCAGCTAGAATATTGTTATCTTCTATCCAATAGTAAAACTTTATAAATAGATGTTTAGTATAAAGTTTGCTGACCACATTCAAGAGGCTGATCTGGCTGTAGTTGGCAGGATCTTTCCTTTGTCCTTTTTAATAAATTGGAATGATGATTGCCATACCCCAGTCATTCGGGATATGAGTGGATTTATCAATATATGTAAAAAGAGCTGCCAATACTGGTGCTCACCAGTTAATATTAGATTGGAACACCTCTGCAGGAATGGAATCATGACCCTTGTTTCTTTTCAGCTGCCCAATTAGTTGTTTAACCTCCCCAGTAGTTACAGCTGTCCAGTTTGTTAGCATCTGCATAGGATTCTGCCTCTAGGGGTATATAGTCCATCAAAACACTTTGTTGCGCATATAGTGAGTGGAAGTGGGCGTGCAATGTATGAATATATCTGAATAGCAGCAATTGGGTAAGTCACCCTACCTTAGGAGGCTCTCAAAATGACTATTGTCAGCCTTACATGTTTTCACACCTGAAGTAAGAAGTCAACATGACAAATGCCTCTTGCTCTGGCCCTGAGCCCATTTTTTAAAAAAATGACACACGGAGATGAAAATTGGAAGCAGAAAAATGGTGCCCCATATAGAAACTGCTGCCTTAGCAATTATTGCATGGTGAGGCTGACCCTAGGGGAAGGAGGGGCAGAGAGACCTCCAAATGCCCACCTGAGCAGAGAATATGTTTTGAGGGAGCAGTAAAGTGGGGGGGACCACTCCTCCAATACTTGGGGGGATCTGCAACCCCAGTTCTGTATAGTGGTGGAAAAGCAGGAGTTCAGGCAGAAGGAAAACTTGAGGAGCAGTTCCTCACTTAAATTTGCAGAGGGAGAGGAAAGACTTTTTGTGGGGGAGATGTGCACGAGCATCTGGGCAGACAAGGGGGCATTTGCACCTCTCTGGCGTGACCCAGTTCCATTGAATGGGCCTTACTCCCAGGCAGGTGGGCATAGGAGCGCAGCCTTTGCATCCCGCCCCCTGTGGAGATATGGCTTATTAGTTTTAGCAGGCAGGAGAGAGACTGTTTTTGTGGGGAGGTGTGATTTGGCAGGGGGAGTTCAGTGAAAAGAAGCAGAGGGAGGGACTGTTCCTCAAATGCTGAGGGGGGTGGTGGATCTGCACCCCTGCTGCAGACAGGGCTGGGCCTTTGTTCCTGGGGAGAATCAGCACATATTAATTAAGAAGTTTGAGACTCTCTATTTCCAATCAGCTTGAGTCCTCAACACACAGAGTAGGCTTGGCGGCTAGCCGAGCAAGGGGGCGGAGGGAGCACTCAAGACACACACCAACCCAGAGATGACACAGGCCCCCAAGGAGGATCTGGTGGTGCCTCCCATGGCTTGCAACTGCCTGCAGCCAATTCCTGCGGGACGCGCTGCGGATTTAATCATACCTGAGTGATCATGTCATCTTTCAAATGAGGTGAGTGCCATCTATTATTGCCTGCCTGAATATTAAGTGATGGAATTAGCTCTCCAGGCTGTTCACAGCTTGCTGGCGCTGGGCTCGGGAGTTGCAATTTTTCAGACGGGAAGAAAGCGGGTGCTTGCGGATTCCCACCTCCCTTCCGATGCTCAGCTGCAAAAGAAGGGTGTGTGTGAAATGGAGCTTGTCTCGGTTGCTAGCTAGTGTTTTTGTTGTGGTTGTTATTCGCCTCCCCCCCCGCCCATTACTCAGGAAACTTTCAGATTAAAAGGCATCCTGCCACTCACGGCTCATTCATCTCTTCCACGCAGCTGGGTCGTGGGGGAATCCTCGCCCTGACCTGCCATTCAGAGAGGATTTCCCCGCCCGGCCAATGGGAACTCCTCTCTTATCCCCTCCTTGAAGGAACCCTCGCACTTGCCCCGCCCCTATTCAAATAAGTGGGCGGGGCGCTCTTCGTTTTGAATGAACGCTGGATGCAAAGGGGAGAAGGGAAGCGCAGGGTTCCCAATCTCATCACCAAAGAGGCAAAAAGTGGGTGGGCTATGCTGAGCTGCCAATCAGGGCTTTCCTTCCACCCACTCCACCTATCCGAGAGGGGCGAGGCGGGCGCTTTGTACGGCGCTCCCCCAATGGTGACAAGCGCTGGAGCTAAATTGAGAACAACAGTAGCGGGAGGACTCGCGCTTTAGCCCCCCCCCCACCTCCCCATTCCTGGCTTGAAGTGGAAGGATATCTTTGGTTGCTTCTGGACTGGCAGGTGAGAGACTAAGCGGTGGTGGGTTAGGGAGGTTCCCCTGGGGCGGGGGAGAAAGGAGGGCAGCAGTAAGCCGGCGGGGTGATAGATTTGGTTCATGCGGGCAGGCAGTTCCACCGAGACCGCTGGCGCTCTCTTAGCGCGTGGGTTAACGAGGCGGAGATGTCTCTGTGGTGGTGGGATCTGAAGGGTATGGTGGAAAGGGGGTGCCTAGCAAGAGACCTTTCCATTGAAAAGGAGCTGGTTGGCCCTTGCTTGAGCCCCCTCCCCACCCCGTTTCGGAGTTTTCCCCTCTCCTTTCCCCAAAGGGGTGTGTGCACGCGCGCGCGCGCGGCATCCCAGAAAGTTGTGCGGAAGTCTTCTTGCCATTGACAGGGCAGGGGACCGGAGGCTGGGCGCACCGTTGTGGTGGTCCTCTGCCCTGAAGAAAGTCGCAGGCTTGCTTGTCATTACGTTGAGTTGCCCACCGAGATCCTGTGGAGATCCAAGGGATCATCATCCCGCGCGTAACTGCGGCTTGAGGGCGCTTGGCATTCATTCAGTAAACCGGCTTCTCCATGCTCGTCCTCGCCAATTGGGGAAGAAAGAGCCCCCTTGATTCGGAACGGGCTTCCTAGAGAAGCCGCCGTGGGATGGACATTGCCTTGCTTGTGAAAGCAGCGTGTGCACGCCTTTGCGCGCGGGGTCCCCTTTCTCCACAAAAGAGGAGAAGCTGGAGGAAGAGGACAGCTCCTAGCCACACACACACCCCTTTGGGGCCCAAACGACCAGGATCCCCCTCAGGCCCCCTCCCAATTGGGTGCCCGTCCCCTCTCCAGCCCGCGTCTTGTTCCAACCCAGACTGCGAGTGAAAGACATGAAGTCGCTAACAAGGGGACTTCAGCTGCTATAACTTGTCAGGAGGTGGCGGGGGTGGGAGGGACTCTGAGTGGCTGGGTTGCTCATCGAGAAGGCGAACGGCCGCCTCCCTCCCACAGCTGGTGCCCCTCTTTGCCCACGGCCAGCTAGGCTGGAAAAAGTAGCTGCTTGCTTCACTGGGGCTCTCGTTTGACTCCGACGGGAAAGGGCTTCGATTCGAGAGGCTGGGGTGGGGGGTGGGGGGCACAGTGCTACAGCGCGCCTTCTAGAGGTGAGAGCGTGCAACTGCAGCGGGGAACGACGACCCCAAGCCATCATTAGACGGTTGCCTTTCCCAGATAGATCTCTTTGCTCTTCACTCATTTGCATACTTATGATGATTTAAAAATAGTTCCGTACTGAGATCAAGTTATTTCTTTAATAATTGCTTTTTAAAACTTAACCGTTTCATTGACTGAAATCATGTTAAGACTGCTTTGTCAGTAGCTCTGAGTGGCTCGTATTAGCGAACAAAACACTGAAATCAGAAACAGCAATTAAAACCAGATGAAGCTGCATTTACAGGTGTAACACACAACAAAAAGTCTGGTTGGATTACTCGAAGGTACAGCTTCTTGGGAAAAGCCCTCCAAATGATGCAGCTCCTCCTGTTTCAATCTTGTCTGTGCGTTGCTCTCTCCCCTCTAGATAGAGCTTCTGATGCAACAAGGCTAAAACTCCATGGGGTGGGTGAGATCCCCTTCCAGACTTGCCAAGGGAGAAGCCACAGGTGTCGTTTGTGCATTAGGTAGCAAATGAGGCAGAACTGCTGGAAGAGCACTTGGGTTCTGTGGGCATAATCCTGCTCTGCTGGAGAAGGATACTGAATAAGCAATGGAAGGCGAAGGAAGAGCCAGTATGTTTCGATTGGAGATTTTAATGAGATCTATCTGGGTGCTCTCTTACTACTGACCTTAGAGATGGTGCAACTTTTAAACACAAGGTATATCTAAGACTTCTCATGTTTGTTTTAAGAGATAGCCATGTTTGTCTGTTGTTCCCAAAACAGAAGAAAACTGTGGCGCCAAGGGTAAAATGTCTGTCAAAGTAGGCGCTCGTCCATGTAAGTATGTGCCACAATAAATACTCTTGCTAGTAGTTTTCAAGATGACTTGGGGCTCTTTTTAAACTGCATTTTAAAGTTGGGGTCTTGCACTTTTAGACTTTTGGGCACTGGTAGCCATTTTTTTTAAAAGGAAGAATCAAATATGGAATAGGAGTCTTGGAGTGGTTGAAGACATTCGTTTACTGTGCAAAGGTTTTCAGGGTTTTTTGAATGCATGGAACTCCCCTGCTAGGCACCCAAACACACACCCATTTGTATAGGGTGCCAGTAGTATGGACTGGCAGGTCCCATGTGCATTGAATACATTGTTATGTGTTGGTTCTGTTGGAAGATGTGCTGTGCAGTGCAGCTGGCCTACATCTTTTGGCAATGTAAGCTGGACTTGTAGCACTAAGGAATGCCGTCGTTCTGAAACCACAAAGAAATGGCATATCATGGGAATAGCCCGTCCCACACGGTTCCTATTTTAAAAGGATCTTGCTGCTCATCTCATTTGGAATCAACAGCCTGGTATCTCAGTAGTTGACTATTTGGGTCAAGATTACTTTTTCCTTTAAAACACCTAAGGCTGACACACAAAGTTCTAAGGCTTTAGGTGCTGCCCCAGGAACACCCCACCTCACTGATTCATTGGAGATTATGGCAACCAAAGATGGAACACTGTGGAGATGGTATTTATGGTAAATCAAAGGACTAAAGTTTAGCTTTGTGGTTATCAGAAAGGTGGTAAGACAGGGTCTTGTGGCATCTTGGAGACCTATAGATTTATTGTGGCTTACATTTTTGTGAATTAGAGCCTTCTTTGTCAGATGCATGAAGTGTTTTCTCAGATGGCAGAGATATCTGATTTCAGTTGCCTTTATAAGAAAACAAACACACATACATGGGTACAGAAAATAAATGTGGCAAACAGTAGCAGCCGTGAAATGTAAGAGGTATGTCTTTCAAAGTTCCAAAGTATACATGGTGCATATAGAGACTGCTCACAGCAGCAGTAATTGGTGGGAACACAATCTTCCTAGTGTTACCTTGCAAAGCTAATGTCTGTAGTGGAGAGAAGTCCATGGTTCCTCTTAGGACCCAAGTGAATAGAATTATAGTTGCTGATGAGTTCTAGTTCAGCAATTTCACACTGGAGTCTCCCAGGGAAGCCTTTTTGTTGAAGAATCAGGTCAGCAGCAGAGTGTCCTGGGAGACTGAAATGTTCTCCCACTGGTTTCTGGATGTTGATAGTTTTGATGTCAGATATGTGTCTGCTTTATTCTTTTATGCCAAGATGGTGGTTCCTTTCTTTTGTTTTCCTCTCTGGAGGAGCTGGGCTTGGGCTGGGAGATAAACCTATACCCAGGGGTGGGAGCAGCAGAAATCTTCTCTTCTGTGCTGTGATCTTAGAACATGCACATTTCATCAAGTAGAGCAATGTGTGTGTGTGTGTGTGTGTGTAAACTTCTTAAAAACTGATCTGCGCTAATCTCTTACAAATACCTGAGTGCTGAGGATCCTGCTTTAGTGGCAGACTTGGGTGCAGGTCCTGTTGTTCTTGTTGTTATCGTTTTCTCTCTCTCCCTTTTCAGCGAAAAAAGTTCTTAAAAGCAGTTTGCATGGAAAAAGAAATAAGATGATTCTTAGTTCTGAAAGTGCTGAAATTATAGAACTATATGACATTTGCTAGCCAAATACTGTATTGAAGAAATTTGATCTGATTTAGTACTGTATGACCTAATTTCTGCCCACATGCTATTAATGAGAGTTTATTTGGTTTCTACTTTCTAGTTGTCCTGACTTAAATATTCACCAGTCCCATTAATAATTAAAACAATATGAATACAAGTCTTTAGTCTGCTTAGAATGCTCCATATGCTTTGGTACATTGTACAACAATGCTGCAAGACAGGCCAGAATGATCCTTCTATTGTAGGTGGGGCTGAGAGATAGTACCTTGTCTAAGGCCATTTAGTGAGTCTATGGCTGGGGACTTGCATCTCCGAAGTCGCTCTTCTTTGTGATAATAGCTCTCTGCTGTTTTTGTGGGGCATCTTCTTGTGGGCTTGCAAATAGTAGCTGATGGACTACTTGGCTTCTGTTGGTTTCCCTAAGATTTGTGTAGGAGAACAGGGAGAAATAATTGTCATGACTGACCTGTTTCTTCTTCTTTATATGAAGTCTCCAGTATTGGTTACCATCAAGGGCAGCATTTATGGAGCTTTAAAGTGATCCATTAAGGTGGTGCTCTTTGTAGCATGAGCCACCTAATGGCACAGCGGGGAAGCAACCTGTCTAGAGAGCAGGAGGCTGTTGGTTCGATTCCCCGCTGGTGTGTTTCCTAGAATATGGGAAACTCCTATATCGGGCAGCAGTGATATAGGAAGGTGCTGAAAGGCATCGTCTCATACTGTGTGGGAGATGGCAATGGTAAATCCCTCCTGTATTCTACCAAGAAAACCGCATGGCTCTGTGTTTGCCCGGAGTCGACACTGACTTGACGACATGACCTTTCCTTTCCCCCTTTCTCTGTAGCATGCATTGTCGGTTACCTTTGCTCTTCCTCTGCTAGCTGGGCAAAGAGGCAACTTTAAAATTTAAAATCTACCTTTTTTGTGTGTGACTCTTTTTATTGAGCAGGGGGAGAGTAACTGGCCCTCTCCAGCCCCAGCACAGCATCCCTTTGCAGTGGCTGTGGCTGTGTCTGTCTTAGGTTTCTTTTTTAGATTGTGAGCCCTTTGGGGACATTTCATTTCCATGGAGCCATTTTATTTGGTTATATCTATAAACTGCTTTGGGAACTTGTGTTGAAAAGTGGTATATAAATATGCTATTACAAATAACTGCTCTTATGCAGAGCCTATGGGTTCAGGTGTGGTTTTCACCCTTACCTCTTACATATACATCTTAGTACAAATAATGAGTTTTTATTGCATATTATTTTAGAAGAAAGACAAAGGGAACTTTGGGACGGGATAAGAGAGAAAATGACTAAGCAAGTTTTGGGGCAATATATCCCTGCAGGGCTGGGTCTGGGATTCAGGGGGTCCTCTACAAACCGCTTTCTGGCCACAGACACAGGCTGTGGCCACAGAGGTGGTCTCCAGGATCAGCAGGGGCCCTTCTGAGGGTACTGGGCCATTGGCAGCTGCCCAGCAATGCCATCCCCGATACCTGGAATCAAAACCTTGAAAATTTCACAGCCGGGAGCTCCAATTTTAGGTCAAAACTAACTTTGTAGAGCACTAACATATGTGCATCTGCTTTTTTAAAATGTCTAGATTTGCATTCTCTTATCGGAACTTGATAGGAGAGATTCCCCACCGCCCCACCAATGCAGAAACATCTAGAAAAGTGACTCTAAAATCAGAGGGAACTGTGTGGCTGCATTGGGTGAAAAAATCAAAAAGCCACAATAGGGTAATACCTTTTTATTGAGATAAACTAAAAGGGCACAAAATAGTGAACATGCTTTTAAATTCCCAGAAATATTTATACAGTCTGGATGTTAAGCAAAACAACAACAGAAGTGAGTGGGGGAGAGAAAAGGCTGGGCAGAAAAGGGGGACCCCCCCTGCAAAACCCCAACAGTTTGTAAGAATCTTAAGATGCAGTGCAAGAGGTCTTATGCAGACTTAGAGCAACTCGATGCAGTTCTTAATTAGAGGTAAAGACTCATTGGTTTCCACTCCCTAGTGATTACAGCCTGGTAAGGTGGCTGAGAACAATTTAAATATAGCAAAAAAACAAAACATTATAATACAATAGAAGCTAAGACAGGAGCACAGAAAGAACAGCTCTGCTGGATCAGGCCCAAGGCCTCTATAGACCAGCATCCTGTTTCCCACAGTGGCTCACCAAGATGCCCCTGAGAAGCCCACAGGCAAGGGCATGCCCTCTCCCTTGCTGTTGCTCCCTTGCAACTGGTATTTTGCTCCCCTGCAACTGGTATTTAGAGGCATCTTGCCTCTGAGGCTGGAGGTGGCCTATAGCTGCCAAACTAGTTGTCACTGATAGACAATAAATTTGTCTAAGCCCCTTTTCAAATCCATCCAAGCTAGTGGCCATCACTACATCCCATGGCAGAGAATTCCATAGATTAATTATGTGCTGTGTGAAAAAACTTCCTTTTGTTGGCCCTAAATTTCTTGGTCTTCGGTTTCATGGGATGACCCCTGGTTCTAGTGTTGTGAGAGAGGGAGAAAAATTTGTCTCTGTTCATTCTCTCTACTCCATACATACTTTTATAGACCTCCATCATGTCTCCCCATAGTTGCCTCTTTCTCAAACTAAAAAGTCCCAGATGCTGTAGCCTTGCACCATTAGGAAGGTGTTCCAAGCCCCTGATTATCTTGGTTGCCCTCTTCTGTACTTTTTCCAGTTCTACAATGTGCTCCTTAAGATACACTGACCAGAACTGCACACAGTACTCCAAATGGGACCACACTATAGATTTGTATAAGGGCATTATAATATTAGCATTTTTTAAAGCCTCCTTCTGAATGATCCCTAGCATGGAGTTTGCCTTTTTTACAGCTGCCATGCATTGAGTCGACAGTTTCAACAAAGTGTCCACCATGACCCCAGAATCTCTCTCCTGGTCAGTCACCGACAGTTCAAAGCCCATCAATGTATATGTGAAGCTGGGTTTTTTTTGCCCCAATATGCATCACTTTACACTTGCTTACATTGAACCACATTTGCCATTTTGTTGCCAGTTACTAATACAAAATTGAGCTTGTCCCCTTATTCCATGACTGCTAAGTTTACTTGAGAGCCTTTGGTGGGGAACTTTGTCAAAAGCTTTTTGGAAGTCAAAGTATACTTTGTCAACCAGATCACCTTTATCCACTTGCCTGTTTACACTCTCAAAGAACTCCAAAAGGTTGGTGAGGCAAGACTTGCCCTTGCAGAAGCCATGCTGGTTCTCCTTCAGCAAGGCCTTTTCTTCTATATGTTTAACCATTTTGTCCTTAAGTATGCTTTCCATCAGTTTACCCGGCACAGAAGTTAAGCTAACTGGCCTGTAGTTTCCCAGATCCCCACTAGATCCCTTTTTGAAAATCAGAGTTTTATTAGCTACTTTCCAGTCCTCTGGTATAGAGCCTGACTATAAGGACAAGTTACATTGTTGAAATTGCTAGATCAGCAATTCCACATTTGCGTTGCTTCAGGACTCTTGGGTGAATGCTATCTGGCCCTGTTGATCTGTTGATTTTTAGTTTTTCAAGTCAGTTTAGAACATTCTCTCTCATCTCAAATTTGGCCTAGTTCTTCAGTCTCCAAGCCTAGTAAGCTCAGTTCTGGAGTGACGGGTATATTATTACAGCTCTCTGTCTCTTTGATGCTTCTCCAACTCCAGGTCACTCTTATCCGGAGGGCAATAGCATGTCCCTAGTAACACATTTCCTTTCAGTCCTCGTATTGTCACCCACATAGTTTCTGTGGAGGACTCTGGTCCTCCTAGGTTTTCTAGCTTGTTGGATTATATCCCTCCTTTAATATACAGTGCTACTCCATCCCCAATCATCCCTTCCCTTGTCCTTTCTGTAGAGTTCGTAACCAGGAATAACAGTGTCCCACTGGTTTTCCCCCATTCTACCAGGTTTCTGTTATGCCCACTATATCTATGTTTTCATTAGCAACTAAGCACTCCAGCTCACTCATCTTGGCTCAGAGACTTCTGGCATCGGTCTACAAGCACCTATACGCTGAGTCTCTCACCTGGCGTTGGCGTATGCTATCTCCCTTACCATCATTTGACCTTTTTGGCCAGCTGTCATGTGTTTCTGCTCCTGGGTCTACTCTGTCCCATTCTAGTTTATCTGAAATGTTTGCACCCTTGCACCTTAGGGGATTTTGCTTGCAGAATGAAATACCACGCAGTTCCTGTTGGCAATTCCCCAGGCAGCATTTTAAAAGCTGCTCTGCTACCTTCTTGATTTTAAGCATCAGTAGTCTGGTTCCTTTGGGGACAGGGGAGCCATTTTCTATATATTTCATTCTCTAAGGCATACTTGTGGCTAATCTCAAGTGTGGCAGCTATTACAAAAGTTCGGAGAGCTGCCAGATAGGCTAGCTACAGGATGGGTGTGTGTGTGGGAAATGGCCGGTGGGTGGGTGGGGGGAACGGCGCTGAGAAAATGATGGTGGGCAGAAGGAGGTGGGGATGGATGGGGGGGGAAGAATGAGGTGGGTGGGGGGAAGAGGCGGCGGCAATGGGCGGGCGGAGGGAGGAGGCAGTGGCGGCAGCGGGGGGAGGAGGTGGCGCCCGGCGGGCCCACGGTGACAGGTGACAAACTAGAGGCGCAGATGCTCTGCACCCAGCCAAGCTTATTTGATTTATTTCTTTATATAAATCACTTTGGGAACTTTTGTTGAAAAGCGGTATATAAATATGTCACACTTGCATCTTATTTCAAATGGAGCCTGTCCCTTTTGTACAGGCTTTGCTTGCCCCCAAATGTCTCCCAGTGCTTAACAAATCTAAACTCCTCTTCCCGGCACCATCATCTCATCCACACATTGAGACCCCCTCAGCTCTGCCTGTTCCTATGCGTGGAACAGGTAGCACTTCAGAGAATGCTACCCTGGGGCTCCTGGACTTCATTATGCTACCTAGCAGCCTAAATATGGCTTCTAGGACCTCCCAACTACATTTCCCAAGGTTGTTGTTGCTGGCATGCACCGTGACAGCTGACTCCTCCCCAGCGCTACCTAACAGCCTATCTAGATGCTGCATGATGTCCGCAACCTTTGTACCAGGCAGGCAAGTCACTATGTGGTCTACTTGTGGGTCACAGACCCATCTCTCTATACCCCTAATGATCAAATCGCCCACTACTAGGATGCCCCCACTTACCCAGAGGAGTATCCAACCAAGGAAGGAGTCCCTTCTAAGGGAGCATTCCCCTCTTCCTCAGACTGATGTTTTCCTTCCCCAAGACCTTCATTCTCCATGACAGCAGAGGAGCTGTCAGCCTGGGAGTGGGATGCCTCTGTCACATCCCTGAGGGTTTAGTCCACATACCACTCTGCTGCCCTGAGCTTCTCCAGGTCAGCCACCTTGGCTTTGAGGGAATGAACTTGTTCACTGAGAGCCAGGAGCTCTTTGCCCTGAGTGCATGCACACCCATGATTTCTGCCCACCAAGCAGATAGTCATACATGCAACACTACATGCAATACACTGGGTCGCACTCCCTCCCCTGCTTGCATTCTACCTTCATAACTGGTTTTAGTAGCTATTTAGAATATATTGAGTTTGTTTCCTTGAAAGCTAGATCTTAGCTGCAGCTGTCATCTAATTAAAGCTTTTAAGCTCTGCCTTCCAAGAACATTACAAAAGTAGTTGAAGGTTCACCACCTTTTTATGCTGGGTGTCTCCTTTATGATAAAGGGGGACTGCTTGTGTGCTTCCCTGCGCACTGCCCCACCACAGAACTCCACACAAAACTCCTTTGATATCTGTTCACAAAGCTCTGGGTAGCAGTTTGCTAACAGGCAGGTTCCCCTGGTCTGAATCTTTTCTTCTCAAGAGCTGCTTTCAAACAGAGC
Source organism: Hemicordylus capensis (assembly GCF_027244095.1). Lineage (NCBI taxonomy): Eukaryota > Metazoa > Chordata > Lepidosauria > Squamata > Cordylidae > Hemicordylus > Hemicordylus capensis. Next base: position 23,274,413 of record NC_069658.1, on the reverse strand, counting down.
CACCTCAGGAATGTAGTCCATCCCACAAGAGGGGGCACATGCAGCTAATTCCCAACCCACTGTCTCTAGGCACAACTGAAACTGCCCTGTCAAAAACAAACCCCTTGCTGGCCCAAATCCGAACCTAGGCATAACAAACTCACCTTGTCTTTTTCTGCTTGCTTGATTCTTTAGGACAGAAAACACATGTTTGCTGCTTCCCCAGTTCTGAGCCTTGTCTTCTCAAAAGCTGCTTCCAAACGCATTACACTACAGCACTGGAAACTAAAAAAAAAAGGTACCAGGGTCCTCCTTATGACTCAGGAGTTCATATAAAGAGAGTGTCTGTGACATACCCTCACAACCTTTCAGAATGAGGTATATCCACAGAGAAGGAGTTCCACAACCTGGGGGCAACATCTAAGTAATCCATGTACTTCCATGTTTAGAGAGCCAGCATAGTGTAGTGGTTAGTGTGTTGGGCTAGGACCCAAGTTTAAATCCCTTTCAGCCATGAAACCTACTGGATTACTGTTCCAGTCACTTCTCTCTCAGCCTGACCTACCTTATAGGGTTGCTGTGAGGATAAACATAACCATGTACATTGCTCTGGACTCCTTGAAGGAAGAGCAGGATAGAAATGTAAACCTCAATAAACAAATAATCTCTGAAGCCATGTAAGCCAGAACACACCCCTCCACTGTATGAGCCTACATTTGTAGAAAAGGTCCCTGCCCCTTTAAGCTCTAGTAGCTGCTAGAGGAGGAGCTTGTGTTGGGGAGGAGCTTGTGACAGGAGTCCTCTACTTAAGGCCTCAGACTGGTGAGTTGTTGCTGGACTCTGGAGCAGCATCCTATTCACTATAGAATATGATCTGTACTCAGCCTGGGAGCACAGTTTGAACCCTGACTGTAGGCCCATTCATACATTACATTCAGCACTCATACAACGAATGTACAGTGTACACAGGTGCAGTCATTCACTTGTTATGTTGAACGCAGGTACAGACTTCCTCTCCGTACCATGTACTTGAAAGGCTTGCATCCAGGTTTACTTTTAAAATGAACACAGGTACAAGTCATTCACACAAACACATGTACAGACATCTATAAACTTGTACAGCGTAATGCCTGAATCGGGCTCATCGCTATGATTCCTCACTGACCTACGCTGCCATGCTCAACAGTACCCATTTGGACACCTTGCACTGGTTCATGCCCAGGACCTGGACAGTGTTTTATTTATAAGAAACAAAAACACTGTCCAGGACCTGGGCATAAATTTTCATTTATGAAAATTGAGATTATGCTCTGGATAATGGATGGAGTTGATCACTTTTGCACATGTGGAATTACAACCAGGTGGGCAGGGGGGACCCAGCTGCACCACTCTCTGGGTTCTGGTAACACACAAAACAAACCCCTGGTGCTGCCATGGATATTACCAAGCAGTAATTTCTGATCTGGAGAGCCTGGCATTCATTCCTTTTGGCTTTAGGATTTGAATTTTTAAATCATTAACCATATAGTGAACCTTGCTGTGGTCAATTGAAATCTGGAGAGGACAAAGGAAGGAAACATTACCAAATGAAAATGAGTTGTTTCTTTTTTCTTCTTCATATTCTTATTTTTGTAAGAGCAATTACTTGTGTTCTTCTTTATGCAGTAAGCTAATAAAATCAGACAGCATGAAACATCTGGCAGCTTTTTTCATGGGTAAAATGTAGTTCAGTGTGTCATTAAATAATCACTCTACAGGCTTTGATATACAGGGCTGTTAAGCCTAAGAGGAACTGGAAAAAAGACAGAGTAGCCAACAAAAGGCACCTCTTTCAAAGCAAAAGCAAATGGAGATTGACCTTGTAACTTAGAAATGCAGTTTAAGTGCCTTGCAGAAAGGTATGTCTGTCTGTCTCTGGTTTTACCATGTAATGTTTGACAGACCATGTGTTTCCCTAAAGGGACTATAAGATGCTTTGGAGTTATTGGGCCTCCATTCATAATTTTTTAGGGATGAGATTGTAGCCCAGTGGTACAATCTCTGAATGCAGAGGGTTCCAGATTCAATCCCCAATATCTCCAGCCTGAAGCCTGACACTTTGGAGAACTGCTGCCAGTCAGAAAGCACTAAGCTAGATGGACCAGTGGTCTGACTTTGGTATAAGGCAGCTTCCTATGATTATTATTAATACTTCTTGTGTGTAAGGCTATGTATGCACTTGGGGATTGTGCTGATCTGTGTCACATATCCATTGGCAGACATCTGGACCTGGACTAGCACTGCACTGGTGCAACAATGCCAACAACCAGAGTGACTCTGCATTGTTCCATGAGGAGGGGGAAGGGGGTGATCTTCACTGATCTCCCCTTTCCCTCCTCAAAGTCTTGGGGGAATCGCAAAAGTTGGGTGGAGAGGTTATATGGTCTTTTAAAAACAATTTGCAGCCTGGGGCAAATTTTGGGAGTGTCAATTACAGCTCATGACCAGTTTTTTCTCTAATTTTTTTTCATCTGTATGCTGAATGAATTTGTTCTGGGTGGCAGTATCAAGGCTGTGTGTGCACACATGCATTCAGACTGGGGCCTTCCTGATTCAACCTGAGCAGGATCTAAAAGTAACTGAGCGGACATTAAAAAAATGTGTGAGCACATGCACGCACATGCGCACGCCTTAGAGGGAACACTGCTCATTACACCCTATAGTTATGACCCTGCCTCTGAAGCCCCACGTGCCTCTCCAAAATATGTCCTTCAGGGTCATGCAGCCCTCAGTGACCTATTTGGGGGGAGATATAGTGGGCTTCAGAGAGAAGGGGAGATGTGCAAAAATCGGCCCTTGTGTGATAGCATAGTGTTACTCTGGATATTGACAACCAGAGTGCTAGTCTGGTTGTCCACCAAGGTGTCCAAATGATATCAGGATTTCATTTTCACTTGGTGCACCTAACTGCCCTACTGTAGTTCATTGCTTAATAATAATAATAATAATAATAATAATAATAATAATAGAAAATAAGGGTGCTGCAGGATGAGACCACTATCCTGTATCTCACAGAGAACAACCAGATACCTCTGGAAAGGCCACACATGAAGTTGCCTTGAAGAAATGTGACATAATCAGTAATGGTTTCAGTGCTCAAACCAGTAAAGACTGCCTGGCTTTCAGCCTTAAAGAGGAGATTCCTTTGCAGTTGGAGCTTCTTTGGAGCAGAGGAATTGAGAGCATTGATTAACAGAATATATAATAATTTTTGGAGATCCCTGCAGCCAGGTCAAGGGAGCGTCTTTTCTCCCAGAAATCTGGGATTGCAAAGACATCCAGTGTGTCCTGTAGAGGAGATTTAATGCATTCTCTGCCTCTAGCTGGGTTTTGAATACTTGTTAGTAGGTTTCTGGGTCAAGTTCCCAAAGCCTTGCAAAAAATGTCTTACGTCCCTGAAAGTTGGATGTTGCTTAAAAGTAATAAAATAAAATAAAATTCTACCCATTTGGGAAGTGAAAAGGTCCCCCGTTCAAGTCTGTGATCTAATTTTTCTGCCATGCATTATTCAGTGGTGTTTGTTGAACAAGGCTCGAGAGATTCTTGGCTTTACTTCTTCAAAGCCAAGTTCTCCCCCTGCCCCTGAGCCCTTTTGGTTTTGCTGTCATTTCACAGTGAAACATAAGCCATCGGGGTGGATGGTGACGCACAACCTGAAAATAATATTTCCCTTGTTGAATGCTCCTTGCGCTACTGACTCAAACTGAAGTGTAAGTGACCTGACTCTTAGTGCTGATCTGCAAGCTCGCAGCAAAATGGTAAGGCAGAGTCTCTTCTGGAGTGTACCACTTCAAAGCCCAGGTGGGGGACTGCAGTGGTGTTCTCTTAATGCTACTCCCCCGCACCACCCCACAAATTTCCCTGCAACTAGAAAACTAGCACAAGGAGAATGGTTTCAGCCTAGCTCTTGTCTTGATGTGACAGTTATTTACCAGGAAAATGAAAAAAAGAAAAATCTAAGGAAGGCTTAAAACAATGCAGCCTCCCAGGGGCATAGCAAAGTCAGCGGAGGCTTACGTTCAATAAATGAACATAGCCCCACCCTTTAATTTTTCCCATGGTGCCTCTGGTGGAATAAAGTTATACATACACACACACACACACACACACACACACTTTATACGGTGGGGTGTTTTTTTGGCGGCAAGTCATGGTGGTGGCAAGCTGTGGGAGTGGGTGAGTGGCAGATGGTGGGGCCCCTGGGGGCATGGTGGCCTGTGTTCATTGGACACCTTGGAGCAGCAGTAACTACACCCCTGCAGCCTCCACATCTGCAGTCTGGAGTGGAGGGGACTCTGTTATGAGACTATGCTGATCATATACATTCAGATAAAGTACACAAACTTAAGGAGAAGGGTGTTAGAAGCAGATAACGTAAAAGCAATAGGTTTTCTAGCACAATTCAGAGCTAGTACATAGGACAATTGCTCTAGCAGAGGAGCTTACTGTAATGGAATGTCAAAAAATTAAGGCAGACTTTTAATTAAATCCTAGTGAGTGACCACAAACAGCAACGGATCTTACTAGATGTTCCTTGATTCCCATTCTTGCGGACAGTCTGCCTTTGGAGATCAGACATATATTTGCCTATTTCTTAATCACAAATGACTGTGTTTTGAAATTTTTGTATCAAGACCCAGTGCTTCGGAGAGATTTGCCATATGGAGGATGTCTGGTTGCATTTGATCATACTCTGGACTTCCATTGATTTTTGCGCTTCATGGATGAATGCAGTTACAATTCCTTTTTGTGCTGATGTCCTACAGCACAACTCTCTCTTGAGTTCTCTGTATCTTAAAGACCTTGAGTTCTCTGTATCTTAAAGACCTTGTCCTTTTGCCATGTCTTGTCATTAACTGAGAATGCCTGCCATTAAAAAATATTCATTTAAGTGCTTTTTTGATAATAATTTCTAACAATGTTTCTAAAAAAGCTAGCATAAGGATGTAGCCCGTGGTTGTTTCACTAAGGAGTTCACATCTGTACCAGACTAGTTCTTGCTCTTACTGCCATTTGTAGCACAACCTCTTTCACAAGCCTATGCCCTCGCTCCCCCCCCAAGTTAAACTTCTCTACACACAAAGTTCCTATATTCTAATAAATTGTGGCTGGGGATGATGGGAGTTGTAGTTCAACAACAGCTGGAGGGCCAAGGTTCCCCACCCCTGTATTAAGGAAATATCCAACTTACAAATGCTGACTTACACACAACTCGTCACTTTTGGGAACAACACTCATTTCAAGTTATGAATGCCTGACTTCGGTGTGCTGGTCTGGGACCATAATAAAGATTGATTGTTTGATTGATTGCCTGACTTACAAATGAACTTTTGGACTCAACACATCTGTAAGTTGGGAATTTCCTGGTATAGGGAGTCCTTGCACAATGAACATTTGGATGTTTCCCCTTCTGTTAGTGCAATTTTGTGGAGCACTGCAACAACAAAATGTTTTTCCGTGGGTGCCAGAGTGGATGTTTCCCAATGTATGTGAAGCACTTTGAATACTCTAGAGTAGTGGTCCTCAAATGGTGGTCTGTGAACCACCAGTGGTCCATGAGGCCCATCTATGTGGTCTTCGGAAAGTTTGCAGAACAGTTGAGAATATGTTATTCACCTTGCACTTGACCTTTTTAAAAAATGAGTGAGATGCTTTGATTTGTAGAACAACAAAAAAGTTCAAGTGGTCCACTGACACCCCAAGCAATTTTCAAGTGGTCTAGTAACAAAATCTCTGGCCTAGAGCATTATATTGATTGTTCTGTTTCTGTATGAGTATTTAAAATTGCATTCCACATTCTTGCATTTGAACAGGAAGAAAAATGTGCCTCCTATCTTGTACCCATGTCAATTCCAAGCATGTTCTTTAAAAAAGGCAGAATTGTACACCAAGATAAGCCAAGGAAAATGCACCAGTTCTTCAACTTATTAAAATTATCCTTGTCAAAAAGAGAGATGGAGAGCACTGAGCCCTCTCAAGTCTCTGGCTTCTGTTATTTCAAGGTGTTGCCTATGCATTTTTAAGCCTACCTTTATAGCAATAGCAGTAGCACTTACATTTATATACTGCTCTATAGCTAGAGCTCTCTAAGCGGTTTACAATGATTTAGCATATTGCCCCCAATGTTCTGGGTACTCATTTTACTGACCTCGGAAGGATGGAAGGCTGAGTCAACCTTGAGCCCCTGGTCAGGATCGAACTTGTAACCTTCTGGTTACAGGGCGGCAGTTTTACCACTGCGCCACCAGGAGCTCATTTGTGTTCATTTATAGACATAAGGGACTAGAAACTTGTTTTAAAAACAAAGCTTCAGAACAGTGATATTCTCCAGACTCTGAATTTTATATCATTTTCTGTACTTGAAGCTCAGACCGTGATTTAAAAAGCGATGTAAGCTATGTAAGCAGTTTCTGCTGTTGCTAGGTAAATAAGACTGAATGGAAGTGTTTCACAGTGTTGTGTATGTGTGCATAGTTGCAATTGTGTGCTAATGAAGACTCTTGTCACTGAAGAATGCCACATCTCTAGAGCGGTGAAGCATAGCTTTCAAGTTAAATGGGATAGGAGAAACTTGCTGTGTCATTCATTTCTTCTTCTTGGAAAGTGATCGTGACACAGATGCTTGCTCCTGGTGGGGAAGCGCTGGCAGGAAACTTTCAATATCTATTCGCAACAAAACGAACCTCCTATGTTGAGCGGCTTCTTCACAGTTGTGACATGGCTTGGCACTTCTGCTGTGGAATCTGAACTGAAGTGTGAGAAAGATATCCCGATATAGAGATAATGTACAACTAGCCATTCACACTTTTGAAAACTAATGCAAATTTCTCTTATTCAGCTTCCTCCCGAACTTCATGGAGTCTGACTCTACCTGCTTGTGCTTAGTTCTCCAGAATTGTAGGTGTAGGTAGAAAGAGAGAGAGATCTGGGCTCATTGTGTTTGCCATTATTGTGTTTTTTGTGAAGAAGTTTGGCAGTGATTCTTGGGATGCTGGGTAGGGATGTGTACGTCACACATGCACACTGGCCACTTCCGGTCTGATGCTGACTAGGGAGGCAAGAGGGTATGCTGCTGCCCCACACCAGCAATTTTGGCGAGAGCGCCGGTGGAGGAAACATGCATGGGTGCTGCTGCTAACAAGCACCCTCCCATCCCTTAAAGGTAACCCCCCCCGCCCCCCAACCATCTGTCTGCCAGTTGATGCACATCCCTAATGCTGTGTAGACATTAGCCCAATTCATTATTATGCTCTACAAGTGTACAGATATCTGTACACTCCTCCATCTGTCTGTGTGAATGACTGTACCTGTGTTCATTTTAAAAAAGTGATACAGGCCCTTCAAATGCATGGTAAAGATAGAAAGTGTACCTGCGTCCAATGGAACATGTGAATTACTGTACCTGTTTATAGGGCTGTACCTGTGTACACTGTACACTCTTATGAGTGTTGAACATAACGTGCGAATGGGCCTTCTATGTACCTGCAAGGTGTGGGCTGTTTAAAACATGCTTGCTTACATCGGCATGGTAACTTTCAAATATAACACTTTATGTGATCTTGACCAGAAGGTTTTGTTCTGACAGTACTTATGAGTAGTATTCACAAATGCTATAATGCTATTTTTTTCCTCCTTTTATGTTGTGCTTACATTTGCTTTATGGCCTGCTTTTAATGACTAATACTACTAAAGAACATCCATGTTAAATGTAATTAGGCTAATTTTTAGCTTTCTCAGCACGAAGGCAGATGGGATTCTCCACTACACAGCAGGGCAAAGCAACTGCTTCAGCACTTTAGGAATCTGTCCAAAATAATTAATAATTTCAAGCTGGGGAAGAAGTCATGTTGACCTTATGGTGGAAAGAGTGGTGTGGAGCTGAAATCTTGCTGATTAATTGCATCCTGTGCATCTGTAGGCTGGAACTACAGTTGTAGGCAGGATTATAGTAGACTTTGGGGTATGATGGTATTGTGTGATACTGAGTGACATGTTAGGCCTGGCCCAAGCCACATGGCCCCTGAGGTGGCATAGTGATCCACTACCTGTGGGCCACCTCCAGCCTCAAAGGCAGGATGCCTCTGAGTACCGGTTGCAGGGGAGTAACAGCAGGAGAGGGGGCATACCCTCAACTCCTGCCTGTGGCTTCCAGTGGCATCTGGTGGGCCACTGTGCGAAACAGGATGTTGGACTAGATGGGCCTTGGGCCTGATCCAGCAGGGCTGTTCTTATGTACCCTTACAGTGTACAGAGCATGCTGTGTGCCAATCTTCCAATGAATTCCCTCACCCCTTTTCAATCTCCTACCCTACCTCTATGCTGTGCTCTGTACCCCAATCCGCCTACCAGATCTTTCCCCACCAGAACACCTCCCCCGCCCCCATCTCCGCTTACCTGAGGAGTGGTGAGGCTGCCACTGTGCCTGCTCCTCGACCCACCCACCTTGCCTTTTCAAAAGGCAGAAGGTGGGAAACTGAGAGGGAGGAAGTGACCTAAAGACACTTCCTGACTCTCTGCTCCACCCTGTCCTTTTGAAAAGCAGGGAGGGATGAGTGGGAGAGAGGAGAAGGGTGATGGTGGTAGATGTAGTCACTGTGCTCGTCCCACCCTTGGCTGAGCTTAGGGAGCAGCAGACCAGGTGTGGCCAGAGAGCGTGAGTAGATGGAGGTGGCTGGTGGGCATTCTTCTACCTCCACCAGTCTGCCACCTGAGGTGGCCATTGCACCTGGCCTCATTAGCAGACTGGCTGTGTATGTAGCAGTAGAGGCTGGAGTAGATTGTTCATTTCTCCATATATCGAGGCAAAATAAACAATATGCATACATGCATTGTAGAAAAACACCAATTTTATCTCCCCGCTTCTCAGCTATTTCCCCTCCACAGCCTTTAAGGATTCTAGGCAGCCTGCTAACTTTGTGCATTTGAATTTATGTTGACAGTGGTTCAGCCTGCAATTAGGAGCCTTCTCAAAAGTCTGATTTAATATATGGTTTGATGTGATCTGGACATCTCGACCCATTCATTAGACCTTTCCAACACGTGTGAATTCAATCCAGGTTAATTCAAAATTGGTATGTGTTGACATATATATACAAGGGGGCAGCCATGTGAATTTGATCCGTTTTCTGTTTCAGCATGCCCGTTGTTGAGAATGACCTGGCAAGAGTCCAGTCCAAGGATTACAGAGCAGAACAGACCCCTCCCCCAGATAACATGGTTCTGAAAAAGAAGGAAAAAATGTTACATTCAGAGTTCATGTATAGTAGGTATCCCTTTAAGAGTCAGCACTTACCAATAAATGGTATGTAGATGGAGGGCAGGAACCAGGCCAAACTCAAATGTGGGTCTTCTCTCATTTGAGACTAAAGGGAAGGAACTTCCAGATCAGAGTAGATAACTTTTGGGCACGTCTGGGCTCTGGGGCTTCTCTTTTCTATAAATTTAAGCAGACTGCTTTGGAATGGTTTTAGTGGAAAATAGATTTGAGGCATTTTATTCAATATTTGTTTTCACTGGGGAAGATTGTTATCCATCCCAAGTTCTAAAAGTCTTAATAACCAAAAGGTTTGTATATGCCACTTGGCAGCACTCTAATCTTTCAGATTTAGACATTTGATTGGAAAAGAGCTTGGCAGAGACTGAAAAGCGTGAATTGATATAAATTATTAAGGTAAACACAAGCTTGTTGAAATACAGGAAGGGGGAAATGACTGGCACGTCATACTTCCTTTTCAACATTGGTATTAATTTTTAAGCAGAATAATTCCCAGTTCCCTGCTCTGCCTTCTTGCAAGGTTTTACCTTCACTTTGCCTTACCGCCCAAATGCATCTACTTGCAAGTAAGCCGTGTTGAATACAGTGGGACTTGCACTAGGAAATTAATATGAATAGGATAGTCTTGGGGTTGTCACTAAATAGTGGTTAAGGGCTGTGCAAAATGGTGCCTCTTTTTCAAATGTGTGATCCCAGTCTGAGCATTTAGGGCAAGAGAAGTTTGAAAGGACCCCTCACCAAGAGACAGTTGTAGATCTCACATATGAGCACCTGTGTATTTCGGGCTAGCACTGATAGCTGACCAAGCATTTGTAGTCATGGGGACCCACCCAAGGTCACACCTGACTTTATGCTGCACCTTCGAAACTTAGCATTGGGTCAGGAGCAGGCCACTCCCCTTTCCTGGTTCCAAGGTTGTGAGGAAGGCCAGACCTTGCCACTGTTGCACTAAACTCCAGAGGGGGCAGAGAACACCTCAGAAGTATAGTGCAAAACAGAAGAGCCCTCCCATCCCTCCTCCCAAGCACAGAGTTTGGAAGCTGTGGGAGGGATCATTCTCACAACTGCACTGTGCTTTTAAGCAGTTCAAGTGCCTCCTTAGGACTGCAGTATGACACAGACAATCCTCTGCCCTCCTCCCAAGCACAGAGTTTGGAAGAAGTGCAGGGGCCTAAAAATATGCTTGTTAAGCAATTACTTAGCAGCTACTGCAGGAGCCCATGTACCTCAGCCCAGCATACAGCTAGAACAGGGCTGCGGAACTTTGGCCCTCCTGGAGATGTTGGCCTACAACTCCCATAATCCCTGGTTATTGGCCACTGTGGCTGGGGATTATGGGAATTGTAGTCCAAAACAGCTGGGGGGGGCGGGGCGGCTAAGTTGAGCAGGCCTGACCTAGAGGGTGTGAATTTACTGCTGTCCGCAGAAAACCAGTTGTATTCCAGATTTTCTCCTTCATTGTTGTATCTTAATGTTGTGTGGGAATAGCACATTTCCATTTATTTTCCTAGGAAGAATTAAGGAAGAAGGTCAGTGTGATGAGAGGTGGGCCTAAATTGGTTTGGGGACAACCATCACTTTTTAGAGCAGGATATTGAGAAGGTTTACATGCATCACTTTTCCTGAGGATTGTGAGTTTATCAAGAGCCCCTGGTGGCGCAGTGGTAAAACTGCCGCCCTGTAACCAGAAGGTTACAAGTTCGATCCTGACCAGGGGCTCAAGGTTGACTCAGCCTTCTATCCTTCCGAGGTTGGTAAAATGAGTACCCAGAATGTTGGGGGCAATATGCTAAATCATTGTAAACCGCTTAGAGAGCTCCGGCTATAAAGCGGTATATAAATGTAAGTGCTATTGCTATTGCTATGTGAGTGAGAGAGAGAGAGGCCCTATTAACAGGTTATGTTAAAAAACAGTTGTACAATGAGTGTACAGTATACACAGGTAACATTTATTCACAGATTATGTTGAACACAGGTACAGCAATGCACTTGCTTATCTGTGCCATACACTTGAGGGGTTCAGTTTTAACTTGGACACAGGGATGATCATTTGCACAAACACATGTATGAGTGTACAGTCTGTACACTCATAAAGCTCTGGGAAAAGGAGAAGCAGACCTGAGAAGGTAGCAAACTTTTCTGAAAGAAAAACACTCTCCTCCTTCAAACAAACGGAAGGAGGAAGAGATTTTGAGGGGCTGGTATCTCTTTAGGGGAGAAGTGTATTTGTGGGGTTTTTTGTTTTGCTAGGGCCTGTTTTGGTGGCTGTCTGGCTTTCAGTTTTGGTTTCTCTTTTGCTTGGGGAAGAGTCAGTGGGAGGAGCCAGCTAGGGCAGAGGTGAGTTGCACATTCCTGTTGAGAGACTGATTGCCTGTTTGAAGCCTACTCCCAGCACAGTACTTCCAGTGATTGTTGCTGGTGTCTATCTTATGTTTCTTTTTAGATTGTGAGCCCTTTGGGGACAGGGATCCATTTTGATTATCTTTTTGTTTGTTTGTTATTTCTCTCTGTGAACCACCCTGAACCATTTTTTGGAAGGGCGGTATAGAAATAGAATAGAATGAATGAATGAATAAATAAATACTCTCTACATAAGAGGCGGCAGCCAGGGAACTTAGCGACCAGAGGAACAGGAATTAGCAAACGGGTCTCATAGGAGTTTTGCATGGAGTTTAGTGGCGAAGTGTGCGGGAGAGCTTTAAAGGAGTCCCTCTTGATCACATGGAGCCCAGCGGGAAGAAAAGTTTACTCCCTCTTTTATATTCTCAGGAAAGAAAGTTTAAACTTGCATAGCTGACAACTTCAGCTAAGCCCTAACTTTCAATCTCCAAATACTCTAAACAGCCAACAAAACCCTTCATGAAGGTAGAAAGCCAGCAGGGGAGGGGGTGCTTCCCAGTGTATTGCACAGAGTGTTGTATGTATGACTATCTGCTTGATGGGCAGAAGTCATGGGTGTGTGCTTGGTGCAAAGAGCTCCTGGCTCTCAGGGAATATGTTCGTTCCCTTAAAGCCAAGGTGGCTGATCTGGAGAAGGTCAGAAAGGTATGTGGATGAGACCCTCTGGGATGTGATCGAGGCATCCTACTCCCAGTCTGATGGCTCCTCTGATGTCTTGGAGAATTGAGGTTTCGGGGAAGAAGGACATCATTCTGAAGAAGAGGGAAGCACTGCCTTGTGCCTCAGAAGAGACCCCTTCTGTGGATGATGAGCCTATACCCTCTCTCACAGGGGATACTACTGCATGGGGTGGGGGCCTCTTTGTAGTGGGCGATTTGATCATTAGCGGTATAGAGAGATGTGTCTTTGACCACTGCTCTCTATAATCTATGTACCAAATGAGTTTCTGGGCAGCAGTATCACGGCAGTGTGTGTGCAAATGCATTCAGAGTGGGACCTTCCTGATTAAACCTAAAATTAACTGAGTGGACATTAAAAAAAAAAGTATGTATGCACTTATGTGCACGCCTTAGAGGGAACACTGTCTGTGACCCACATGTGGACCACACAGCCTTCTCCGTTGCTCCCCTGAGGCTTTGGAATGTGCTCCCTAGTGAAATAAGAGCCTCCCCATCTCTGACAATTTTAAAAAAATCTTTAAAGATGCATCTGTTCACCCAGGTTTTTAACTGATATTGTTTTCATTGTTTTTAATGTTGTTTTAGAATATTGTTTTAAAAATTTTAAATTGTGTTTTAAATTTCTTGTTTTTGTTTTTAACTAATGTTTTAATGTTTTTTCTTGTTGTAAACCGCCCAGAGATGTAAGTTTTGGGCGGTATAAAAATATGTTAAATAAATAAATAATAAATTAATAAATGGTAACTTTAGTGAGATTCAGTGTATAGGTGCTTATATGCCAATATCAGAAGCCTATGAGCCAAGATGTGTGAGCTGGAGTGCTTGATTGCTAATAAAAACATAGATATAGTGGGCATAATAGAAACATGTTGGAACAGTGAGAACAAGTGGGACTCTGTTATTCCTGGATATAAGAAAGGATAGGGAAAAATGATAGGGGTGTGTGAATTCGTGGTGGAGTAGCACTATATGTCAAAGAAGGGATAGAATCTAACAAGTTAGAAAAATTAGGAAGACCACCTGAGTCCTCCACAGAAATTCTGTCAGTGACAATACAAGCGAAATGTGCTACTAGGAATGTGCTATTGTCGTGCTGATCAAAACATTGGCAGTGATTGGGAGTTGCAGAACATAGGAAGCTGCCATATACTGGTCGGTCTAGCTCAGTATTGTCTTCACAGACTGGGAGCAGCTTCTCCAACGTTGCAGGCAGGAATCTCTCTCAGCCCTGTCTTGGAGAAGCCAGGGAGGGAACTTGGAACCTTCTGCTCTTCCAAGAGAGGCTCCATCCCCTGAGGGGAATATCTTACAGCGCTCACACTTCTAGTCTCCCTTTCAAATGCAACCAGAGTGGACCCTGCTTAGCTATGGGGACAAGTCATACTTGCTACCACAAGACCAGCTCTCTGAAAGACCAAGACCAGGAAATCAGGGAGGTGTCAGAGCCATAATAATGGGTGACTTCAATTACCCCCACATAGACTTGGTAAATTCAAATTCCAATAATGACAAAGAGGCCAAATTTCTAGATATGCTGAATGACTGTGCCCTAGAACAGTTGGCCATGGAACCAACCAGAGAGAAGGTGACCTTGGACTTAATCCTGAGTGGTGCACAGGACCAATAGAACTTAAGAGAGAGAAGTTAGGGGTGGCACCATGTACATGCTCACTCTCTACGTTCCTGCTTTGTACATTTCTGGATCACAAGCAAATAATCCAAAAACTAAAAGGTAATATTCAAAATAAAGAGGGAGACAGGCAATTCCCCCCCACACCCTCCACCCATATGGAGCTGAAGCAGTTTGAAAGAGGAATCACTGCTTATGGTGTGGGCCCTCATCCCACTTTTACCTCTGCTGAAATCGGTCTTGCAGGTTTCTAACGTGCTTTCAGAACCTGACAGCCCTGATCGATCGGAAGCAACAATGGGGCAAAAGAAGTGCATGTACACTATGGAACACACTGCCCCTCTCAAGTTGCTTTTGACTCGTAAAAAAGTGTGTCCAGATAAAGAAAGCCCCAGCTAGCCTTTAAACAAACTCCTAGCTGGCTGATAAAGAGGAATACTGAAAACTAGCCCCCCCCCCCCGTGATTTCTCTCTCAATTACGGAGTATGCAAGGGGAAAGAGAGGATTGGGGAGGGGAATCTGTTAGATTTTTACCGCTGTAGGTAGCACAAAGTCAGGCGGCTGAGCTGGATAATCCTGAGACAGGAAGATAAAAAGCTGTCTCAGACAGTATGACACTATACAGATTTCAGACTTTAAGGTTTAATACCGTCTGTTCTTTATAAAGATTCTGAGAGGGAGATACACCAAAAGAGCCATGCACACACAAGTGACAAATTACAGAGAGAGCTTACATCTGTGAGAGCCAAATGGCTCCCATTCTTAAACCTTATAGCAACAGAGGCAACATCACAGGACGTGGAACTCCTTCACATCTCTTGACTTCTTGTTTGATTGATTTGCCATGAAAACATATACAGTATTCCAGGAAGAAGTTTGTCCTGTTCGGGATCTGATGCATTAAAGTAGCACATGTGAACCCAGTGTGGTGTAGTGGTTAGAATGCTGGACTGGGACCAGGGAGACCCAAGTTCAAATCCCCATTCAGCCATGATACTTGCTGGGTGACTCTGGGCCAGTCACCTCTCTCTCAGCCTAACCTATTTCACAGGGTTGTTGTGAGGAGAAACTTAAGTATGTAGTACACCGCTCTGGGCTCCTTGGAGGAAGGGCAGGATATGAAATGTAATTAAAAAAACTGGACTCATGCAGACATGCTCAGAAGATAAGGGTCCAGATTGCACACTGTTTAATAAAACAATAGTCAAGGTGATTCAGTGCCCAAAAAGCAATGCTCGTAAGCCAAAAATAAAAAATTCTTCCCTTCTTACACTTCCCAGTTCTCTCTAGCTCTATTCAGACATTGTGTTAAGAACATAAGAAAAAGATCTGTCGGTAACAATTCATTCACACATGCAACATCATGGATAGAAGTTTGCATTTGAGACAATTTGAAAATTTTGTCACTTGATGTCGTCCCAAATGCAAATGCTTTTCAGTGGAGTCAGTTCTTGCATGCTGAAGTGTTGAGTAAGTAAATGGTGTGTGTGTGTACCAGTCATAAGTCACAATGAAATCAGTTGTACAGGGAAAACTGTGTTAGTTGGTTTCAGCAAAAACTGAGTCCTGTGGCACCTGAGATTCACACACATAATATAATATAATATATAATATAATATAATATAATATAATATAATATAATATAATATAATATAATTTTATTTATTTATTTATTTGTTTATTTGTTTGTTTGTTTATTTGTTTATTTATTTATTTAACTTGTATACCACCCCAACTTTAGTCTCTGGGCGGTTAACAACAATATTAAAACAATTAAAACAAATATAAAAGGTTAGAACAATTTAACAATTTTAAAACAGTATAAAATTAAAACAGTATAAAATTAAAACAGTATAAAATTAAAACTAAAACTACAAATTTAAAAAGCTGAAAAAGCTTGGTTGAAGAGGTGGGTCTTCAGATGTTTTTTAAAAATAGTCAGGGATGGGGAGGATCGCATCTCAGCAGGGAGCACATTCCACAATCTCGGGGCAGCAATTGAGAAGGCCCATCTCTGTGTGGCCACTGGATGAGCTGGCGGTAACTGGACATGGACCTCCTCTGGCGTTCCACTCCGGAGCAAAGTTTTAGGGGCGGCAGTGTTTCTCTTTGCCACCCCTGGCCCCGTCGTTGCCCCGAAAAAGGGGAAGTTGCCGCCACGGATGTTTCTGTTGCGGCGTGCGCGCCTGTTGCTGCCATGTGCATGCGCACCGCACACATCACATGTGGCGGCAACTTTCCCTTTTTCAGGGCAACGACGGGGCCAGGGGCGGCCGAGAGGAATGCTGCCGCCCCTAAAACTTTGCTCCGGAGTGGAACGCCGGAGGGGGAAAAGCGGCCGGGGGGGGGAAGTCCTACCCTCCCGCCCTTAAAGCTGACACCCCCCCAAGTGCCGGACTGCGCCTCCGTGGTTCCGTGCACATCCCTACAAGCAAGAGCTCTGCCACTGAGCTATGGCCTTGTCCCCCTGAGGGAATATCTTACGGCAGACAGTGCTCACATAGAGTCACTCATCCAAATGCAAACCAGGGCAGATTCTGCTTGCTATCACAAGACCAGCTCTGCTCCCCTTTTGAATAAATCTGTGTTGCGCAATACAATCCATCTAAATCAATGGCAAAAATCTCTTATTTATTTTAATAAATTGATATGGCGCACTTCTGAAAGCGTAAACCAGTGCCAGTGTTCCCTCTAACAGGGATTCCCAGATGATGTTCACTACCTCCACTACATTTGTTCACTACTGTTCACTGCAGTTTAGGCTCGCTGTCAGCCTTTAAGAGAGCCCTTACAACCTGTTTGTTTGACCTGGCCTTCCAAGGTTTGTAAAGTGGGATTTTAAAAAAGTATTTTAATTGGTTTTAAATGGTGTTAATTTTTTTAAATATTGTTTTAGCACTGTGTTTTGAATTGTTTGTTTTTATGTCTTTTAAAAGTTGCTGTACATCGCCCAGAGCCTTTGGATGGGGCGGTTTATAAATGTAATAAATAAATAAATAATAAATACAACTCCCAGCATCCCCAGCTGCAGTGGCCTTTGGTTGGGCATTCTGGGATTTGTAGTCGGCAACATCAGCGAATTCCTGTTAGAGGGAACACTGAACCCATCGATTTTAAGCTTGGTCTTGTGCCCTGCAGAATGCTCAAGCTGTTGGCAACCCATTTTTTTAAAGAGTTGGAAATACACAGGCATAAGCAAAACTAAACCCACCGAGTAGCTGGAAGTGACACGAACTGCTGCGGTCATGAGTTTTGAAGTCAGCCTTTGTTGTGGATGTGCCACCGACATGGGCTTTTGCAGTTTGGATTAAAAGGATTAAAGGTTTAATCTTTGCCCACTCTACAGAATGGCTCTTTGTATGCGTCAGGTGGTTTTCCATGCCACAGGTATTTTTAAATTAGCCCCATAAACAATGATTCGTGTAAAGGAATGCTGACCCCTTTATAGGGAGGAAAACAGATTTAGGAGCTAAGGGTGATACTAAATATGTAAGAGTTATGCTGCCTCTGTTTTGCAATTTTTTCCTTAGTGTTGTCTGATCTTTGCACAACTGGGATGCTGAAAAATTAGTCTGGTCTTTTAAAAAAGGAACTGTTCCTCTTTTTAGAAGAATTATTATTATTTATATACAGCTCTTCAACCCAAGTTCTCAAAGTGGTTTACATAGACAAATAAATATTGCATAAATAAGATGGTTGCCTGTCCCCAAAGGGCTCACAATCTAAAACTGGATAATTAGCAAACTGGATTTCTTCATTGTTTGCTGCTGTGATGAGGAAGCAAACCTCAAGAGAGCTTTAACTTTTAGGTTTACACTGGAGGATGCTTTTTCTAAAAGGCTTTTGCATCTTTGAATGCGCTACTAAGAATCGAATGAGGAATATCCAATAGTAATGCTCAGTAGATCCAGCGTGGTATAGTGGTTAGAGTGCCGGACTAGGACTGGGGAGACCCGAGTTCAAATCCCCATTCAGCCATGAGACTTGCTGGGTGACTCTGGGCCAGTCACTTCTCTCTCAGCCTAACCTACTTCACAGGGTTGTTGTGGGGAGAAACTTAAGTATGTAGTACACCACTTTGGGCTCCTTGGAGGAAGAGCGGGATATAAAATGTAAGTAAGTAAATAAATAATATGGAACCTGTTTCTGTGGAAGGGTTCAATACAGCCATACCTGACTGCTCTTTTAGTAATGTAGCTGGCAAACCCTTTCTTTCTTTCTTTCTTTCTTTCTTTCTTTCTTTCTTTCTTTCTTTCTTTCTTTCTTTCTTTCTTTCTTTCTTTCTTTTTTAAAATCTTGCCCTCCTCTCATGCACATATGGACTCCATGTGGTTTTCTGCTCTCTGAGGTGACTGCCTGAATTCCCCTTGTAATGAAAGCAATAATGGTATGAATTGGTCTTGCAGGCGTTGTCTTTTCATGCGGGAAGTTGAGGTGGTCACCACACGTGGAAGAATTTTTGATTGCCAGCAATACAGCAAGATGCTCCCCACTGCTCTTGTTATGTCACTGGAGGAACTCTTTGAGACCAATCTGACCCTTGCACACTTTACAAGAAGCTCCTTTCTCCATGCAAACATTGCAAGGAAAAAGGAAGCTCTGGCAACTGTCCCTCCTCTCTGGCCTACTTTCAAAGCTTGCAAAAGTCAATTTTGACTTCTGGTTGACCATTGCAGGAAGCGGGGTGGGGCCTTCGCTCAGTGGTAGAGCATCTGCTTTGCATGCAGAAGGTTCCAGGTTAAGACCTTAGAATTGTGGGAAAGCTTGGAGGGGAGGTTTCTTTATCTACTCCAGCTGTAATGGAAGTGCACTGCTAATGAATATTGTCTGAAGACATGGAGTTAAAGTTCTAAAACTAGTTCATTTAGGAAATCCATCAGGGAGATAGATAAGACCTACATGCCTTGCTTCTAGCTACATTTGGAAGGAGGGGAAGGGAAAAGAAGGAAGTCTCTCTCCCCCCCCCCCGCCTCGAAAGAATGAAACCTGAGACTATCTAACAAAGGGGAAGTAGAATAGAGAAAGCACTCTACTTTGAAAATAGTCAGAGAGGGGACTCCCTTGCTCACTATCTCTCTCTACCCCTAGTGGTCAATAGGGTTGCTGGTGCTAAGAGTCAATGCCATTAAGAGTGGCAGCTCCAGGGATGGCAGCTGGTATTCCTGCCTGAAACCTTGGAGAGCCGTTGCCAGTGTGAATAATACTGAACTGGAAGGACCAATGATCTGACTCCGTGTGAGGCAGCTTCCTATGTGTCTGTGATGTGTGAGACTAGATAGATCCAGCAAGGCTTTTATGTTCTTCTTAAAAAAAAAAAAGTTGTTCTAGTAAGAACTAATCTGCTTACTTTCCTTTCACTAGCCCTACAAATGGTCCAAATTTGGCCAAAATCAGTTAGGCAGTTCACAAGTTAGCCCACGTGCCTCATAAGTTCATGAATACACCATCTTGAACTGGGATGGATGACATCATCACAAACTATGCCTTTGAGGTGTCCCTACAAATGGACCAAATTTAGTCCACATCATTCCCATTTGCACCTCAAATGTTTGTGTCCGCCATCTTGAATTGGGGTGGATGATATCACCACAAACTACGCTGTTATGTCCCTACAATTGTACTCGATTTGGTTCATATTGGTCCAGGCATTGCAAAGTTGATGGCAGGGGGGCACACATATGGAATGCTGGGTGATCTCATAAGCCTACTGGAAAGTAGGCTAAAAAAGTTGTAGCCAGGAATGAATATTTCAAAAGCAAAACAACCTCTTCTGTACCGTGCCTGGTTCCGATTTGGGAGAGGGAATTTGTTGAATAATAAAAATACGAACACTGAAAGCTGTTGCCTTTCCTATCTCCTATTAGTTTGACCCATGGAAATGAAATAACGATTTGCAAATTGATTGCATTTCATGAGTCAGTGCCCATCACACATTTTCTCACCTAAAGCAAAAGTTAAATCTCATGCACACACCACCCCTGTGTTTCAGTAAACAGAGAGATGAAGGTTGGAAGAAGGGAAATGGCACCCAACCCCCATAACCTGTTGCTGGAAATGACAGCTCTGGCAAAAGGTCCTGTCTCCACTGGTCCTCTCCACTCAGACAGTGGCAACTGTGAAACTGCCATAGTAGGCTAACCTGCAGAAAATGCTACTTACTTCCGCAAAGTGTTTCCTGCTTGTGACTCAAATACTAAGATGAAAGTGCAAGAATCTGCTGTCTGGAAATGTCCAAAGTAATGCAGGTGGGACAAACATTAAAGGAGAGCTCAGGATTTTATAAAGAACGATCCAGGAAGGGGTCACAGCTAGTTAGACAGAGCACCTGTTGGCTTAGAGAAGTCTTGGCAACTCCAATTAGAGGGTTTCCTTTTGTACTGTAGACTGCTTGTCGAAAAGTGGGGTATAACTATTTTAAATAATCACAATAGTTTCAAGAGGGCATTTGAGGTGCTGTTTCCCCTGCATTTTGCTGAACATCCCCCACCAAACTCAATAACCCTTATCTTCAGCCCTCAAAACATATTTTCTTCCTCCCAAAAGTCTCTCTCTTCTCTTCCCCCTTACAAAAATCCAAATTAAGTGAGGAGGAGTTTCCTTAAGTCTTTCCTCTGTCCTCACCCCTGGCTAAGGGTAAGGAATAGCTGCTATGGAGAACCTGAAGAATGACTGCAAGACAGAAGAGGCCAAACTGAAAGCCAAACAAGACAATAAGCCTGTTGCACGATTGTGGTCCCTATTAGTTGATTTTGCTAATATAAATAGCCTGGGTGAGGTAATCCATTTTCGGACCATGGTGGAAATGGGGATTTGTGTTTCACAATTCTGATCTAAATTGCCCCTCCCTCCCACTTGTTCAACAGCTTCTATTGGTGCCAATGGGAGTTTTTCTCTTGGGGCAAATAGCAACCATGAGGGCAAATGCAACTGCCCCCTGACTCAATCCATAGCATGTGTATACTATTTAAGTTACAAAAATCAAGCATGGAGGTCCCAATCCTGGAATAGGCATAAAAGGACCAAAGGTATGGCTCAGGTCTGTTTCACACATCAAAGGGCAATAAACCCGGATTTGCGACTGAGTGTATGTGCACAGTGTTAGAGAGCTATTCTCCAGTGCACTCTGACTTTCTTTACCTTAAAAGATGCATATTGTTTTCAAACAACCATGTTTTATATTTACACTTTCCATTTTTAGGCTTATGTTTAACCAAATGTGCAAAGAGGCCCTATAAGGAAGACACGCATCAATAAGTTGGCACTGAAAGGCCTTTCATGAAGGTGAAGATGATGGCTTGATGGAGTAACAGATTACTCCAGGCATGAGTAAGTACCATGCAAGGACACCCAGGTCCTAAGTTTCAAGTGCTTTTTACCTTTTGTTCCTGCAGATGCTTAGGAAACCAAGTTTTTCGAGATAATCCTCATCATCATTAAATACACTTGTTGGAATATTTCCATTAAAATATCACCTTGTTGGCTGCTCTTCTCAGAGTGTGAGTGCTGAACTTAATAAAGGGGCTCGCTGTATTTTAAAAATTGCTACTTAGAGTTCCAGTGGAAATGTGGACTTGGTAATTATAGATGAGCTCTCCTGTTCATTTTGTGTTATCTTTCTTTAAGAAATTTTTAAAAAGTGTGTTTCCAAACTAACAGGCCTTCACCTTTACTAGGCATTCTGTTTTGCTGATATAAATTGTTAATAACTCTTGCATGTCTTAGAGCAAGCTTAATCATAATTTTTGCACTGATAAGTAGGCTGCCTTGTTACGGACATAGCTGCCTGTCTCTGTTGCTCATCATAAACCTATGCAGGAGGTAGACATGAATTATACGGTGCCTGTGGTGATGTGCTTAATACACATCCAGAATTAAGAGTTATAGGTCACATTGACTTTCAGTGGGAGTCTGCACAATGTTGATGCAGACAGGATCAAATATATCCTCTGCAGCCTCAAACCCCTGTTTCTTGATAGGCCTCCCTCACTTGTCTGGCACCTCCCTTTTTTTGTTCTACCTGTAAGGTGGGACAGCCCAGCAAGAGCTTAACTTAAGGGTTCTCCAACTTGGGCCCCAGATGTTGTCAAACTACAACTCCTATCCCTAATCCTTTGACCACTATGGATGGGGACAATGAGAACTGTAGTCTAACGACATCTAGGACCAGTGTTGCCTCTATTCCCCACCCCGCCCCCATCCATGTGTGGAGTGAGTTTTGTTCTGGGAAGCAGTATGCACAGACATGCATTCAGAGTAGGGCCTTCCTGATTCAACCTGAGTGGGATCTAAAATTAACTGAGCGGACGTGAAAAAATGTGCGCGTGCGCACACACACCCCTCTCTGAGAGGGAACACTGCTGAGGGCCCAAGTTTGAGAACCGCTGCCTTAAGTGCTTGGTTTTGCTAAATATATTCAGTAAACTGGCCTTCATGCATTAGTTGTGGTGTGTAATTGTTTTGTGAAGTTGAATAGTGTGTGTGTGTGTTTCCTCCAGTATATGTTCTGTCAGGGAGCAAGTACGCATACCACATGTAAAAGATTGGAACCAAGGCATTGGTACTCGTGTGTGTGTATGGTAGTGGTGTGGTGGGTTTGCTAGGCCCTGGGCCAGCACCCTGTCACCGATCTGAGCTCTTCAACTGTTCTGTCTGTGTTTGTTAAAATGAAAAATGTACTCTGCTTCTTATAAAGACTTCTGTCAGGCAGTTGGCAAAGGATAACATGAAATGCATGTTTTGGGAGGGGACCCTTTCACAAACAGACCTCTTTACCCCTGAGCTTGGCATTAACATGCTAACCCAAATACATGATTTTCAGTGCTGGAACAAAAGGAGAAATTGCTGCCAGAATTCAGAAAAAGCAAACTTTTTTTCTTTTGGCCTTGTTCAGACAGAAGATGGGGAGCATGCAATGTTGTGGCTTTTGAATTCACTATTCTCCTTTCTGAAACGATGTGCCTATAATGGTGCTGGTAAGCATAGTAACCTGTTCACAGCCCATGTGCTTTTTAGATGCTTCGGTAATTACACTTCAGTAGCCACACATTTGTTTGCCAGCAGCATATCTAGGGCTCTTAAATCAAAATCGAAAGGTCCATAATGATATGCTTCCTTTTTATGTCCTCACATCCTTCACCATTTGGAGATTTTAATAAGTGGATATGTACCATGTTGGACTATTGGTGGATATACAGGCCACTGTTTAAAACATCTCAATTCGCCATGTGGAGTCTGCTAGAGGTGTGTCCAGACCTGTTGCTGTGGTTTGGTCTGAATTCAGACTGAATGGGTGTGCAAACTG
Organism: Hemicordylus capensis; assembly: GCF_027244095.1. Lineage (NCBI taxonomy): Eukaryota > Metazoa > Chordata > Lepidosauria > Squamata > Cordylidae > Hemicordylus > Hemicordylus capensis. Next base: position 23,251,109 of record NC_069658.1, on the reverse strand, counting down.
GTTCGGTCGAACCTACTGGCTGACCCAGTCGAGTCGATGAACCAGCTTGAACTGGTTTGTGATCGAATCGCTCAGACTGGCTTGGTTCTCAGCAGACTGGTTCGTGATCAAAGTAGTTCTACACATCCCTAGTGTCTTCAGTTTGATAAACTTGATATCTCCCTCCCTGGTTGATGTGGAGCTGTTAATAAGCACTTGCTACTTCTGTTTCTTCAACTACCTATGAATCTACCTAACAATAGTGTCCTCTAGCCTACATCTGACCATCTTGTCAACAAGGATATCATGGAAAACTTTGTCAAATGCTTTGCTGAAATCAAGATACACTATGTCCCGCATTCCTATGATCTATTAAACTAGTAACTATCAAGAAAGGAGATAACAGTCTATTCTTGACAAACCCATGCTCGCTCCTAGTAATTGCCACATTCTTCTTGAAGTGCTTACAGATGTAGATTCAGTCTAGATGTTACACTTGCTGTGGGGTGTATATTTGTGTGTAGGAAAATATCACAATGTGATAGCATCAAGCTGCATGATGAGTTGTTCTAAATGATGTAGCCAGGAGGTGAGGAAATCACCAAGGGGTTTCCTATCACTGTGGTGAGTGTGACCTCTGGACAGGTTTATAGACTAGTGTTGGGCAATGCAGGTATGAGTGTACTGGTAAATGTCTTCCTCACACATCATAAATAGCACCACTTATGTACTCAGCTTGTTATTGTGGATCTTTTCACAGTCAATGAAGCATGTGTTAACAAGTGTTTGGACTATGTAAGAAAATAACAGCTGTATGTTTTGGTGTTTCAGTTTCCAAAAAAATTCTTAGTTTGTATAGTTGAAAAGTTGTAATAGAGTTCAGTCAATTCTCTGTCAAAGCCACATTCTCATTATCAGGGTGTCCAGTTATGCCAGTTCATAACCAGTCAGCCTCTGATTATTTCAGGATTTTTTCTTCTTCTTAAATGTTAGCTATTTTTTCCTTCTCCATCTCCTGTATACTGAAGTCTTGTGTCTGGTAGCTGGGATTCTCTACACTGTGGTAGATCCAAAGCCTAGTTCTCGGGGACAGGAAAAACCTGTGGCTGGGCTGTACCATTTTAGACTGCAGATGGGTGTGTGTGTGGGGGGTCACATTGGGGCAGTTCTTCCATGAGGTGGTCACCTCAGGTAACAGATTATTTTGGGTGCCATCAGGGTGACATGATGCCTCTTCTTTTACCACTGTCTTCTGAAGCCCTCCTTCCCCTGCCATAGGAGCATCTCCATTTTTCCTTCTCCTGACCTCCTCCTCCACTCCGCCATCTCGTTCTCTTGAAATTTGTTGATTAAGGACTGAAATTTAAGAAGCTGTCAGTCCATTGGTTCATCTAGCTCAGTATTGTCTACACCAGGGCTGCTCAACTTCAGCCCCCGTGCAGATGTTGGCCTACAACTCCCATAATCCCTGGATATTGGCCACTGTGTCTGGGAATTATGAGAGTTGTAGTCCATAAACTGCTGGGTGGGGGGCTAGGTTGAGCAGGCCTGGTCTACACTGACTGACAGCAGCTCTCCATGGTTTCAGACAGGGGTCTTCCCCAGCCGTACCTGGAGATGCCAGAGATGGAACCTGGGTCCTTCTGCAGGAAAAGCAGATGCTCTGCCACTGAGCTACGGCCTCCTCCCCGAGGCATGGGGTTCTCACTTGAGTGGCTTGGCCCTTTTGCGAGCTGCTGGACTTCTTAAGAATTAGTGATTCAGTCCCCTCCTTTTATTTATTCTGGGGAGTGCATATACTTTGTGATATGAGCAGAGGCGTAATGATAGGGGGGCGGGGGGGCACTGCCCCAGGCACCACTCTTGCTGGTCACGTGGGGGGGTGCCAAAAAGTCCCATGCCCCCCCGCCGACCCCCCCATTTTTAAAAAATAAAAATGTATTTAGCGGCAGTCAAAGGAGCGCGTGGCGCCCCCCCACGAGCGGTCCCTGCCGCGGCTGCCCGCCCCCCCCCATTTCATTGTTTGGGAAGAAGAAGGAAGGCGGCAAGAGCAAGGCTTCTAGCAGAGCCCCCGCTTGCGCTCACCTTTCCTCTCGCAGGAGCTGTTTACGGTTTGGCTCCTGGGTAACCCACCCACCCACCCACTCCTCCCACCAGTGAGAGCTGAACTCCTGGGGAAAGGAGGCTCCCTCGCGGGATGGCCCGTCAATAAGCCTCGCTCGGTCTCGGAAGAAATGCTTGTTGTGCTTTGAGCGAGGGAGGGGCAAAGGCGCACACGCGCGCCGGGAGCTCCCCTTGCCAGGGTGGCTGCTGCTGCTTCCTTTCGAGAAGCCACAAGCTGTGGCTAGGGGAGTTTCTCTGGGCTTGCAGCTGCATGGCCAAGCCGAGAGACTTTGGGAAGGGAAAGAGCCATTATGATGTTGGGGCCCGGAGAGAGCACTTCTCCAGATGAACCGCCAGGTCAGTACAGCCATTTTTGCCCTGCTGTTTGGTAGAGTCCCTCCACACCAGTTCCGCTCCATACCGTTGCAGCGCCCGTTGCCTTCCTGTGAAAAGCCCCAGTCAGCACAGAGACAGGCAGCGGGATCAAGTGCTGCCGGGCCGTGAACTCTGTCCCACGATCCACTTGCCGTGGAGAGACAGAGGGTGGCACAAAGGTCCTGGCGTGCAAGGATTCTGCCCCCCGCCCCCGCCCCCGACTCCACTCCACTCCACTCCAGGGCTCTCGCGCGCACTGCTTGAGCAAATCTGGTACTTGCAAGCCGCTCGTCCGCCCACGCATGTACCATTGCCAGAGGCATGTCCTTTCCTGTGCTAGGGGGGAAACGGGCATGGTATTTCTAAAATCAAAACATTTTTTAACCAGGGAATCCAACCACACATTTCCCCCCCATTTAATACATTTCTGTGCCATCAAAGTATACACTCTCATGCTGGTTTACAACCAACAAAAAACAAAACAAAAACAGTTAAAACATAAGTTGATGTTGGCGATGCAATGCACATATTAACTCTGTCTGCAGTTTAAATAAGGATTGATAGGGAGAGTTTAAATAAGGACAAAATGTTTGTGCATCCATTGTTGATTAACAAATAGACCTTTCTTATAACAACATCAGAGCAACTGAAGAAGGCAGAAGTTGAAACGTATTGCACATTATATTTCTGTTTGTTAATCAACAATAAATGTATTCTATTCTTTTTGATTAACTGTCTCTTTCTGGGGCTCCAGAAGATACTTGTATGGAGTTCTCTTTGCAGCTTTAGAAATAGTCAATCTGTGTGTGTGTGGTGTGTGTGTGTGTGTATATATATATATGTAATGTGTGTGTGTATGTATATGTGTGAATGAATAAATGTATGCATGCATGATGCAGAGATAAAGGGATAATTTAAATAGAGACAACATATGTGTACATAGCTGCAGATGTATTTATTCTCATATATATATCAACATACACACACATATTCATTTTCTTGATCCTATCGCTATGAAAATACACATTTCGTGTTAGTAAGTAAGCCCCTTTGAACTTAATGGGACTTACTTCTGAGTAAATAAATTCAAGTTGACTTAAGTGGGGGGAAAGGTTTAAGTTTTTTTCTGAAACATGTTTGTCAGTCAGATGTATGTTGGGGGGGCGCGGGGGGGGCGCAATTTCAGTGCTTGCCCCGGGCGCCGTTTTCCCTAGTTACGCCTCTGGATATGAGTCTGGCTCAGTTTCCTGTGCATCTGAATTCCATGCTTTTGCACAACTCTGATTCATTTCAAGAGGGCAGCTTCCCAGCAGATTGCACTCTGTAACTACAGAGTGCACAGCTGTGCAAACTATAGATAAGCTCTTCATTGCCACATTCAAACATTCCCAGATTGTAGCCAATAATGTGGTCAACCCACTGACTTTTATTTTGGTTGGTCTTCACTATGAAGAGTTTTGGCAAAGCTGTGTGTCAGCAAAGGTTTTAATCTGTCCTTATCTGGTTTCAGTGATTTCCAAGAGCATTTCATTCTCGCAGGACAAATAAGTAATGGTTGAGTTTGAAGCCATGGCTCTCAGCAAACTTTCCCACCCTGCCTATTTTTGACTTGGCTTCTTATTCAAATGGGATTGCTAATTGGGGGGTAATGTTGTGCCAAAAAAGCCTGGTGGTTTTTTGTGCAGGAAATTCAGTATACCACCAGCTTAACTCCCCCTGCCCCCTTTGGGATCTCTCCAGTGTTTTAAGTTGAGTGATGAAGGCAAGTGCAGTAAACCCTCTGGACACACATGGTATCCATTCCATACTTGTATTTATAGAAAGATTGGCTGTTTCCAAAGCCCCTCCCTTTTAAGACATTAGATGGAACAAGGATGTAAATAAAACGGCAAAGGAAGCAAGCAACAAGACGAAGAATTAAAAAACATACACCTATGGAGAATTTATTAAATTCAAATATTCATAGCATTTCAGCAAATGTGTCATCTTCGTGACCAATGATTCCATATGTTCTTCTATTTCAAAAAAGTGCTTTCATTGAGTTGCAGTTCCCATAAGCAGTCTCTCTCTCTGTTAGAACTAAAACTCCCATGCTGAATTTAGAGACCATATAAAAAGTCTGTAGAAAGATTTTTGTTTTATTTATTAAAATGTTAACAGCCATTCTTAAACTCAGAGCAGCTTACACATAGCCTTACCAACAAGATGAAAATACAGTCTACAGTCAACAAGCAAAAGCTGTGCAAGAAGAATTAATTACAAGTGAAAACTATTCTGCTGTCCCAAAACCTAATTAAGTACCTAAGCATCATTAAGTTTTACAGCCTTTCCAAAAACCCACGACAGGGGGAAGATTGTGAACCTTGGAGGAGAGATCATTACAGAACTCTGGGGCAACAAATAAGGCCCTGCATCTAGCCGTGATTGTTCATGTGAAGAAGGACTCTGACGCAGGGCATGATTAGATGATCAGAGGAAGTGGTCTGAGGATGACTTGTTGGGATGATTTGGGACAGGATGTAGCTCAGTGGTAAAGCTCTTGCTTTGTGTGCTGAAGGTCCAAGACCCAGTCCCTGGCATCCCCAGGTTGGTCTGGGAAAGACTTGTCTCTGAAACCTTTGAGAGCTGTTGCTAACCAGTATGACAATACTGAGCTAGAAGGACGAATGGTCTGACTTGGCATAAGGCAACTTCATGGGATCGGACGAGACATGGTGGACGGTGCAAGGAAAGGTGGTCCCTGAGGTATGTCGGGCATTTTCATTCTCCAGGCATCACTGGCTTGAGGTTTACTTGTTTTTCCTTTCTTAGCTATTGCTATTGCTATTGCTTAACTATTGCTATTGCTTAGACAATTTTGCTACCGTACTCCTCCTGCTGATTGTAAAATTAAAGGCAGCCAAATATTGATAATTGGTTAGATGGACCAGTAGTTTGACTTTGAATAAGGCATATGTCATCCAGGTTTACTGGAGTACAAAGAACATGACATGCATTTGTACATCTGAACTGTTTACTGAAAAGCAGTATAGAAATATTCTTAATAACAGCGACAGTAATGTTAATAACAGCACCAATAACAACAACAATGTTGTTGTAAACTGCCCAGAGACGGAGGTTTGGGGTGGACTACAAATTTGAAAAATAAACTCTGTGTGTGTACGTACGTGCACATGTGTACAGGGCTGGCTCCAGGGACCGGCCAACTGGAACACTAGTTGGAACCTTCGGCCACAAAAGGGTCCATGACAGGCCCTAGTTTAAAAAAAGAGGGTAGCCAATAGTCCCACAGAGGAGCCATACTGGTGCCTGCCATTTACCTATAATGCAAAGTGTTTGGCCCCAACATTGCATCTCTAGATAAAGTGACATGGATGAGAAATTTGCATTATAGGTAAACAAAGATGGCCTCCAAGAAATGCCAACACCACCAAGGTAAGGTCCTGCAAGCCCTTGTTAGGGGCATTCCTTGATGGCAGTAGCGACTTGGAGTGCTCGTTGGAAGCTGCACTGCTGGCACTGGCCATCTTGGTTTAGGAACATAGGAAGCTGCCTTATACTGAGTCAGACCATTGGTCCATCTAACTCAGTATTGCCTGCACCAGGACTACATGACTTTGGCTCTCCTGCTGATGTTAGCTACAACTCCCATCATCCTTGACTATTTGCCGCAGTGGCTAGGTATGTTGGGAGTTGTAGCCCAACAGATGGAGGACGAAAGTTGTGCAGCCCTGGTCCACACTGACTGATAGATGCTCTCCAAGGGTTTCAGGCAAGAGTCTTTCCCAGCCCTACCTGGAGATGCCAGGGATTGAACCAGGATCCTTCTGCACGCAAAGCAGATGCTCTGCCACTAAGCTACAGCCCCATATAATACAAGTCTCCCATTCCTGTCACTGTCCTTAGTGATGCAGTGGAGGGCATGAACACACTGCATAATAGGAAAACAAAGATGGCAGCCGTCAGTACTGCTCCATCACACTGTATCACTAAGGGTGAGCCCACCACAGCACCTTGCCGAGGGCCCATGTGGACTTGTCATCCACTTTTACTAAGATTTTAAAAAGCTGCTCCAAATATTTGTCTTGACTGTTCATGTCCCGATAATTTGGCAGGACTGGGAACTCATTTTTGATGTGTGTGGATTCAAAAAATAACACCAACTCTTCTAGGAACAATAGTTTTCCAAATATTTATTTAAATACCTCATTAAGCCAACTCAGACAATATTCTATTGTGTATATACAGCAAGCTTTACTTATAGAATATATTTTTTAGAGGCCGTAAAGAACAAAGACAGGAAACCTGGCACTGAAAGGAAGCTAAAGACTGATGCCCAGAATGTGACCTGTCCTACAGGACTGGAATCTATTGTCCTGTTATTTGTCTATAAAGGTTTGATTCTTGCACTATAACTCTTAACTATATAATTTTTAAAAAAGAGTGACAGACAAATGTTACCCTTTTGTTTCCTTCATCACGCCTCCTGCAGGTAACACTTGACACACACCCAACACTACATAAGGGTAAAAAATGTGAGCTTTCCTACAAAGCAAAAATGTTTTTTTCCAAGGAAGCAAACCTCAGGTTTCAAATTCCAACAACATGTTTAGGAAGGCGAGGAAAACCTCACCCTTAATTCCTTCATTAGCTCAGCTGATAAACCAGAAGACTAAGAGTGGAAGGGAGTGAATGCTCCCTTAACCCTGTTTGACTGTGTGTCAGCACCAGCTGCTTTCAGCTGGCACTGAGACACTGAGGGGTGCCTGCCCGTCATCGGGGGGATACCCACAATGCATTGAGCACTTGCACGGTGCGTTGTGGGATTTCCGGGGGCTGGGGCGATGTGGCACCCGCAAATCTGCACTGCCTAGGGCAGCAGTGGATCATCTGAGCATGCAATCTGCACGCCCAACAACTGGGATCCGATCGTCTGCAGTGGAGGTAAGCTTTTGTAGTTTTCCTCCTGCCCGAGTCCGTGATCGTGAGAAAGGGCCCTAAGAGTTTCATCACGGTCATTCTTAGGTTTCTGCTTTTAGCCCTATCCGGTAGTTACCTTTTTGCTCAAGAACTGTGATTGTGTTCTTCACTGAATGCTGGAGTGCACCAGCTAACAATGTCCCTAGCACCAATGTGCTCGCACACACCTTTGGACCTCTGTGTATTCAGCTCTTGTCTGCAGAGGGCAACACCTAATGCAGGGATGGCTCATCCATGCAATCTGAAAACCTGGCAGTTCAGGGGTCTGAATCTTATAGAGGAACCATCTGCATATTTACAGACCTATCCCACACTGCAGACAAGTGGTGAATATCTGGAGGCCCAGAGGTATGGAAGAGGCCAAGGCTCAGTGATAGAGCAAAGGTCTGGCATAAAGACATGCACAGAGTAGAGCTCTTTTCACAATTCGTGAGAAGAGCTCTTAGGTAGTCTGTGGGGAAGGAGGGTTTAATGTACCTTTGCAGATGATCACTGTGGCTTCCCATGGCGGGAGGATTGACTGCCCAGTTGACCGGAGACTTGCCAGGCAACTCCTGAGTTCTGGGTGCTAGGACACCCCCGGAGCCCCAATAATGCACTGTGCAAGAAGAGAGCCAGCGTGGTGTAGTGGTTAGAGTGCTGGACTAGGACCGGGGAGACCTGAGTTCAAATCCCCATTCAGCCATAAAACTAGCTGCGTGACTCTGGGCCAGTCACTTCTCTCTCAGACTAACCTACTTCACAGGGTTGTTGTGAAAGAAACTCAAGTATGTAGTACACCGCTCTGGGCTCCTTGGAGGAAGAGCAGGATATAAATGTAATATTATTATTATTATTATTATTACTACTACTGGGATCCCCCTCCCCGCCAAGTGTACCAGCCGCGGCTGCAAGCAGCTGTGGCTGACACACGATTAGAAAAATGAAGTTAAGGGAGTGCTTACTCCCTTAACTTCATTTAGCAGGTAGACTGCTTAGATGGGGTTTGCCACTATATAGTTACAAGGATTGAGCGTGATCCCAGTGGTTCACACGAGTGTGCAAAACTGGGCTGGGCTCCCTTAGCCCAGTTTTGCACACTAGTGTGACTAGCTTCAGTGAGTCTCTGCTACCACTACTTTGAAGGTAGCAAGGGTGGAAAAGGTCTTTGCTTGAGATATTGGAGCGCTGATGCTGTAGTTTGAACAGATGGTTCTAGCTTGGAAGGCCTTGTTGTCTTTCAAAGACTGGGACACCATCAAACACACACACACACACACACACACACACACACACACACACCCACACACACCCATCTTGCCATGGCAGAAATATCGTGAACTAAAAATACCCATGCAATCTCATAAGCTGCAGACTGTCAAATACAAAATATCATGATACGCAATCCATCAAAGACTATCAAATATCTAATACTGAAATTTTTAAAGATAGTATAATACAGCTATTGGTTATTTGGCAAATGTTTGGAGAGTTGTGGCCACTCAGTGGTGATGAAAAGGCATGCTTTGAGCCTGCTCAAATATGCTTTTCAGGCGTCCTGTCTTTTGATCTTCCAAACCAATCCTGGAAGATCAGGACTGAGCTCTATGTTTCTTTTCCCTTCCCTCTTCTGCTTGGACACTTAAGAGTTAATAGAACACTTCCAGGACTGGTAATTCCATGGGTAACAGGATGTTACCACTTTTTCAATTACTATAGCAATAAGCAAATGACCAAGCTGATATTAGATATACCCAATGGCAAAAGAACATTTGCTTGTATGACCATATTTACCAAAACCCTTAAATATTATAGATAGTGCCTAAAATGTGCAAAATACATCCATAATGGAATCACAATTTTTTGGCATAGTTTCTGATTCCATTTCTGATGTACTGTATTTTCACGTTTCAGACAATGAGGATATTCTCATGAGCAGCCAAGACTGGGCTAAGGCAGCTAAGCCTATGCTTGGCTGCCCATGGAAACCTGCAGGAGCCAACTGGCTCCCAGCAGTGCCTTGGAGGCAAACCCGCCTAAGAAGCCTGCCTCTTAAATTGGGTTAAGGGAGCGAGCGTCGGCTACTTTTAGCCAGTGCTGTAACGCTAACTGGCGCCTGCACTTGCATGGTGCATTGTCCCGGCCCCCAAACCTCTGTGCTGCCTGCGGCAACTAGTGACCACCCGGGCTCACTAGTGACCACCCGGGCTCACTAGTGACCACCCGGGCTCACTAGTGACTCACTGAGCAGCAAGGACTTAGCAATCCTCTGTGGGGAAGGGAAGTTTAAGCAGTCTTTTCTGCTGCCTGCCCAGTAACCCTCTCACAGGATCATGAGAAAGGGCCTGTGATCTGTTTAAGGGTTTGTAAAAAATACGGCCATATAGTAGATGGGCAAGTGGGTATATATAACATCAACCTGATATTATGGTTGATATGACTGTAGCCAATTGTTTAATTGATTTTGATAATTGTTATTTGATTTTAATGGTGTTTTAATTTAAACTGCCCTGAGCCTTTTGGAAGGGTGGTATAAAAATTTTAATCATAAATAATAATAGATATTATGCTTATGGCTACAGTCATTGGAAAAAGTGGTCATATGCCTGATTCAGTCATCCTTGGAATTGCCCAAACCACAGCTTGCCATTTCATCTGAAATGGCAAACTGGGTTGAACTTGCACAAGGCTTAATCCAAACTGTGGTATGGATGACTGGGAGGATCAGAGAACGTGTAGTTTGAATACAGACTCACTGTGTGGGCTGGAGTTGAACACTGGTTGGAAACGATTTCCCCAGGGCTGATCTCTGACTCCGATTAAGCCTCTTGAGTGAAAGTAGGACAGTGTTGTATGCAATCCACTGAGTGGTTCAGCTTGGATTACTGTGCAAAACGACTGGGCTGGGTTCAAGTCATAACCTGACACATGCCCAGACCAGTGTCATCCCCCTGGGGAACTACCAGGCATGGCATTGGGCGGGGGAGATGCTGACCTCACCTGATCCTAACCTCCTCTTAATTGCAGTGGCTATTCATGTCATGGCACAACATCAAGCTGGTAGTCAATCCGGGAAACCATTTGTGATGCTTCTAGGTTGAATCTGTTTGTTTAGTTTGACCTCAGAGTGGCAAACCATTCAGTATAATGCACACTGTAAAAACATAATAAAAATCAGTACCAGGCAGTATAAAAGTACCAGCTCCCAGATTAAGTACCAGCTCCCAGTCAGAGGGAGCTCCTAATCTTCTAGGCATAATGAACTGGGGTGTCTTGAGCAGCTGTCTGAAGACCAGGAGGGATGAGGCAAGCCTTTCTGGGGAAGGAATGCCAGAGGCTGGCAGCCCTTTGGGGGAAAGCAGATTTGCTTTTAATAGGAGTGAGCCCTCCTCACACTCACACTGTTAAAGTCCAAAATTCTTTCACCTTACTCTGCCACCAGGATGCACAGTTCAGATTACTCTGAGATTTTATTAACTCGAGAGAGAAAAAGTATTGCTTTGGAGGCCGTACACTTGGGAGTGTCATATGCAAACACAAAACAAGTACTGGGTGTAGGACAAGATGTTAGGACATCTCAAAGGGGGCGGTCTCCTGGTACTGTGGCTGTATGGTTTAGGGTTGCCGAAAACTTATTTTGGGGCATATACTCCCCCGTATCCATCTTGCTAAAGCCTCCACAATGTTACTTTCCCTTTGTAATGAATGGTGGGTTTGAGGCTGTACTTGGAAGTACCAGGAGGGTCAGGGGCACAGAAAGGTTGAAGCTCTGGGAGAAGAGAGCCAGCGTGGTGTAGTGGTTAGAGTGCTGGACTAGGACCATGGAGACCCGAGTTCAAATCCCCATTCAGCCATGACACTTGCTGGGTGACTCTGGGCCAGTCACTTCTCTCTCTCGGCCTAACCCACTTCACAGGGGTGTTGTGAGGAGAAACTTAAGTGTGTAGTTCACCGCTCTGGGCTCCTTGGAGGAAGAGCGGGATATAAATGAAGTAAATAAATAAAATAAGAAGTGGATATGGGCCCCCTGACTTCTTCTTCTTTTCACCCCATGCCTTTGCCGCAGAAGAACTGTAACGCCATGGTGAAAACAAAACATCTTCCACACACCACCTCTTACCCCTATGCAAACAAGGAGCCCTTTCTCACGATCCATGAGAAAGGGCAGGGAGGAAGCTTCAAAAAACGTACCTCCCCTGCAGACGATCCTCGCTGTTCATCTGGGCGCGGAGATTGCATACCCAGACATGCCGCTTCCTCCTCGGGCAGCGTGGAGGGTCACGGGCCCGGGCACCTTGCTCCGGCCCTCCCACTCTCCCTGTGGCCATTCGCTCCTCAGACTCCGTTACTGTTTTTAGAAAGCTGGTTAAATCTTGGCTTTTTATCCAGGCCTGTACATGATTGTTTTATTGCTGCTTCTGTGTGTTTTTACCCATGTATAGTTTTTTGTATTTTGTATATTATATATTTTAATATCGGATTGTTTTTGTATTTTTAGCGAAATACTTTTAAGTCATTTTAATGTGTTTTAACTTTTGTAAACCGCCTCGGGGTTGTTTTTAGCAAAAGGAGGTATAGAAATCTAACAATAAAATAAAAAATAATAATCCAGCACGCGAGTGCGCGGTGCTTCATGGGGATTCCCCTGTCGCCGGCCGAGAACCCCACAGTCTCCCGGCCCCAGCTGCAAGCATCCGAGGCTGGCAGACGATTTTAAAAATGGGGCTTAGGGAGTGTTAGCTCCCTTAACCCCATTTAGGAGGGTGGCTGGCTTGGTGGGTTTGCTACTGAGGCGCTGCTGGGATTGGGCACAATCCTGGCGGTTCTCACATGCGGGCAAGTCCAGACTTGGCTTCGTTAGCCCAGTTTTGTCTGCGCATGAGAACAGCCTCATTATAAATCACACACTCTTTGTGCACACAGACACTTTAATACACACATTTATGCACCCACATCCCCCACCCCCGGCTCAGAAACATTAAAAAAACAACAACAACCCCGCACACTGGCCTCATTCATATGTAGTTGTGTACAACGGGGTGAATGGGGAGGAAGTCCCGCCCAGCAGCGCAGGGCTTGTGTGAAGAGGGAAGAGTTGTATGTAGAATGGCGGACTCTTCCTTGATTATGCGACGGAAACACTCACCCTCCCACTTATGGCTCTTCCCTCTTCATACAAGCCCGGCTATAAGCACGAGTGGCGGGGGTGTGTGTGTGTGCTGATGGACAAGGCGGAGGTGGGACTTCCTCCCCCTTTGCCCCAGTGTCCACAGCTATAGTGGGGCGACTTTGTAAGGTCAGAATGAGACTATATACCTACTACAGTCACCTCCTATATTCATACCACAGTGAAGAGCACACTCTTACCTATTTGGTGGACCAGTCCTCCCCCCGCCCCCCGCTGAGCAATGTGGTGAGCTGTGTTAAAAAAAACAACTTGAATCCATCTGTCTGCACATGCTCTGGTTCTCCCCTTGCTACCTTTGCTGCTTTCCCACCCTCTCCTTTAAAAACTCAAACCAGTGCTTTTTAAACATCTCTTCTTGCATCCCAGTTGAAGGCAACTGCTTATCCCACAACCTCAAAGAATAACATTCTCATTGGAGTTCTTATAAAAGCACAGTAGGGTACCACATGCCATTTAAACTAAACTTATCATTTAACTGACATATTTAAGAGAGCATAAAAAGTTTAATTAGCCAGGGGCCCGGTGCTTAAAACCCCATAACCCAGTAATAGGTCATGACCTATATTTTGAAAACGATTGACTTGGACGTATACTCTTCAGGGCAGGTATCTGTCTTTTTGTTGGTGCTACTTTCTGGTGATAATCAGGACTCTCTCAGCAATAGAGCTGAAGGAAGGCTAAGTTGCTTTTCACTCCCTAAACCTTGTTTTAGATGGCAGCAGGGGCATTGCTAGGTACTTAAAAGATCTGGGACCCAGGCCAACAGCCCTGCTTTTGATAATGAAACTCAATCATATCTCCCCACCCTGAATAATCACATTTTTTAAAAAGTCTTTAATATTAAAATACAGCACCTATGAAGGTGGAAGCAGCAGAGAGCGACTACTATGAATATTTATATACTGCTGTTCAACAACGTTCTCAAAGCACTTTACATAGAAAAATAAATAATACATAGGATGGCCCCCTGTCCCCAAAGGGCTCACAATCTGAAAAGAAACATTAAGTAGATACCAGCAACACCCACTGGAGGGATGCTGTGCTGGGGTTGGATAGGGCCAGTTGCTCTCCCCCGCTAAATATAAGGGAATCACCACTTTAAAAGGTGTTTCTTTGCTCAGTCAGCAGGGGTTTTTGTGTGGCTAGCTAGGTGTGGCTAGGAATTCTCTCCCCTGCTCTGCGCAGGAGCCTCCATGGCTGCAGTTTCTTTCTGGAAGAGGTCATGGAGGAGGGAGGTGGATGATGAAATTTGGGGCTCTGAGCAATTTATTGGGGGTCTGTGCCCCCTCGGCCAATCTCTAATGATGCCCCTGGATGGCAGGCCTGCTTGCCTCACCAAATGGGGTAAGGGCAGAGGGGAAACAGAGTCTTGGGCTGTTGGACCTTATGCTCTTGCGGCCTCGTGGCCAAAATGACCTCTCTCTGGGCTATCGGGGATTCCCAAGGAAACCTAGCCCAGGCTCCAAAAAAGGGAGCTGGGACAATCCATAGACACGCCTGTTGTAGCTGGCTGGAAAGCAACCCCGTTGCCTGTATTGGTCCAGTCTTTTTAAAGCTGTGGCTTGAGTGTTTTATTCTATGTCATTTAAACAGCAAGATCAAACGCTTCTTTCTTTTTGGTCTGATTTGAAAAGGAACTCCCCATTTATCCACCCCACCCCCTTCAAGGGCACCCTGAGGCAAACCTGTTTTATAATGCACGTTTTCCTTGTGTCCGTTTTATTGGTTGTTTTCTTACAAGTCGTCTTTCGTTATGGAAGTTCTTTGCTGCAGAAGGGTTAGCTGTGGATAATCAATTTCTGGGACTTCTTCTGATAAGGACCGAGTTGATGGAGTGTCTGCTGCTTTTCACTAATTGCCTGGCATCTTTCAAAATACTGTTTTTTGGGGGTCTGTGTCCTAGGACCTCAGAATTGCTCCTGCAAGCAGACAGAATTAAATTAAACCTGACAAGCTTACCTTCCTGTTGTGAGGGGGAAGAGAGGGAAACACGCTTGTCCATATGTTTGTTTCGGCATATGAATGTAGAGTAGTGTGCTGGTTGTGGAGCTATTATGTTCCGGAAGAGTGTTAATTAAGCTTCCAGCAAGCTATGGCACTTAAAGGTTCTCTGCATGCTTGCTGGCAGATTAATTAAAGTTTCCATAAAGAAAATCACTCCACTGCATTGTGGCTTCCAGCTAGGGTTCCAAGATTACATTTTTCACTGTGCCTTGTCACACTGCTTAGATATCTTGCCATTTTTTTATTTATTTAATTGATACAGATGAGTTAAGCAACATTCTCAAACATTTCCCCCCCCGAAGGTGTGCCAATCCTTTCTTCCCAGGCTGGATTTTAGAGTCCAGGTTATGGCTAAAAGGGGTGATAGTAAATAGTAAAGTCTTACTATTTGTTTCCAGCTGTTTCACTACACTGAGTTATAATAGCACATTTTCATAGTTTTGTTTTTGTGCTGGCTAGTGGCTCCAAGATTTTGGAAGAGAGCAGAAGTGGCGTAATGTCACTTGAAAGAACTGATCAATGCAGTGTTGCTTTTACTGTAATGTTCTGTATTTGGGGTTTTCGTACTGTACATGCTAATTGCCATACTAACAATAATAAATTGCTATTATTACTGGGTTATGATCATGGGCATAACTGTATTCTCTTTCCCACTTTAGAATTGTTGATGCAATCTGCTATTCCAAAACAACTATTCAAGGAGTTTCCAACGTGAGGCTCTTCAGCTGTTGCTGGACTACAGTTCCCATCATCCCAAGCCACAATACCTTGGGGGTGGGTATAATGGGAGTTGTAGTCCCGTAACAGCTGGAGAACCTCTGGCTGGCCACCCTCCAACTATTCCCTTTCTTTCATCAATGAACTTGTTAAATTGATTAAGGCTGCATTCGTTTGCACACTCAACTTGGGTGTAAGCCCCATTGAACACAGTGCGGCTTAATTCTGTCTAATCATGTTTAGGTCTGCAGCCTTGCAGCACAATCCTGTGCACACTTACCAGGGAGTAACATGGGAACCAACGGCACCCAGTGTATTTCTCTTGTTAAAAAAAGAGCAACTCAAGAGCCCCCACCTCCCAGTATGGATCATGACCCAGTTGTGGAGGGGAGGGGGCTAACCCTTTCCCCTTGCACCCTGCACCATTTTCCTGATGAAAAGTGCCCCCCCCCAGCTGCGGTTTGCCTTGGGAGGAGAAACAGGTCAAGCCTAAAAGCCTTCTGCCATGTCTAAGGGAATAATTTGATGAATCTGGATAGGCTCTGAAAGAAATGCATATATCCATATCTGTCTGTGCAGCTTTTCATTTCCCCCATCCCTCCTTTTTGGAAGGCAGGATCATCTTCTTCAGCAACTCCTCCCCTCATCTTCCCCAAAGTATAGCAAAGAAAAAGCTGGAACTGATTTGCTGGATGACCTAATGCAGCTTTCATCAAAAGCTTCTGGATGCTGGAGAAATTGCAGGCAAGAGATCATTTAGTTTGAAGCTACAGCTTGCTTGTGCTTATTTATTTATTTAGTCGGTGTTTATTAACTGGCACATCCCCCTCCCCCCCACTCCTGCTTATTAATCGCCCAGTTTTTGAACTTGCAGGAAGCAGCACTCACCCCCTGAGTGTCTCTTTTTGGAGCAGGGAGGGTGCTTTGAAGCTTGCTGGACTATGTATCCCTGCTTTAATTAGGTGGTGCATAGTTCTTTTAAAAGGGGCAGTGGAACTTCATAAAAATTAATGATGTCTGGCTTTGGTGGTTGTGCATGTGAGACGGGTGTGTGTGTGTGTGAGAGAGAGAGAGAGAGAGATATTTTCTTACTCTTTCACGAAGTGGCAGAAAAGCATCTTGCTGTATTCCGGCAACTGCTTGCATGTCGTTTATGGTGACTGTCTAGGCAATTATAATGCAAAAAGTTATCCCACTTCCCCACTGTTCCAAACCTCTGTTTCCTAGGTATCAAGGTACACCCAGTTGGTGCAAGATTATTAAGGCTAATTCACACATTATGGTTTGGGGGAGTACACCAATCAGTTTAACAGTTTCCCACATGTACGCTTACAAGTGTGAAAAGCAAGCAAAGGCAAACAAGTACCTCCAGTGACTGTTGCTGGTGTCTATCTTATGTTTCTTTTTAGATTGTGAGCCCTTTGGGGACAGGGAGCCATCTTATTTATTTATTATTTATCTGTGTAAACCTCCCTGAGCCATTTTTTGAAAGGGTGGTATAGAAATTGAATGAATAAACTAGTGTTCTGCAAAGACACGCACCATAAAGAAGCCCAGACTGACTACAGCTTGGTCCCAGGGCATGGTCTGAAAGCAGATGATGCAGATGCCCCGCTGAAGCTAAGCAGGTTCAGGTCTGGTCAGTGCCTGGATGGGAACCAGAGTGGAAGTTTTGAGTGCTGTGTGAGGCCCCTAGAGACACAAAGAAAGAGCTGAATTTGAATGGATTTAAAAGGGTTACGTACTTTGGGATCAAACAGAAGATAAAGCACTAGTTAGGACTTTGTGGGGAGTGGGTGGTATCAAGAGGTGTGACAACCCCTGCTGAACTGTGCAAAGAGGCACCTTTTTAAAATAGTGACTCTCAGGGAGAGAGCAGTTGTTCCTGTTCAACCCCAGCACACCGTCCTTGCAATGGCTGTTGCTGATGTCTCCCCTGTGTTTCTTTTTAGATAGTGGGCCCTTTTGGGACAGGGAACCATCTATCTATATAATTCTCTAAGGCATACCCTTGGCTAATCCCACGTATGGCAGCTCTCACGAGCGTTTGCAAGCAGAAGCACCTGATCTGGCAGTGGGGATTCCATATGCAGATAGGGAGGAGGAGCCTGTGAGAGCAGAAGCACCATGGTGATTGGGCAGTGGGGATTCCATATGCAGATAGGGAGGGGGAGAATGTGATGGTTAAGGTCAGTTGGAATGCAACTGTTACTGGTTGGAAGATGTTCTTAAATGAATGGAGATGAATGGAGAGAGAGAGAGAGTAGGCAGGGGTCTGCAAAGAGAGGGGTTGTGAGGGAGGAAAGAGCCCCTTCAGGAGAAGGAGGCTGCCCTTGTGTGAATTAGATGAGGAAACAAGATGAACAAGATCTGTTAACTCAGGGAGAGAGGCGGGGAAGAAAGACAGAGGGGAATAGCGAGTGGAGGAGAGAGAGAAAAAGAAGGGAGGGGAAGAGAGAAAGAAAGAAGGGAGAAGGATGGGCCCAAACCTGTCAGCGGCCTGAGGGGAATGGGTGGGCATGGCGGCGGCAGCAGCAGCAGCAAGGAAGGGCCCAGCCAACCACTGCTGCTGTTTGGGGCTACGGAGGCCATTGGCGGAGGGATACAGGCGGGCAAGGGATTGGCCCAGGCTTGTCAGCAGCCTGAGGGGAATGAACGGCCATGGCGGTAGCAGCAGCAGCAAGGAAGGGCCTGGTCAACCGCTGCTCCTGCTGCTCCTGTGGGGTGGAGCGGGGCTTGGGTGAGGTTGGGGAGGCTTCTGGCGATAGGGGGCTGCAGCTTGGTCAACAGGCACCAGCAACGCTGCAGCCGCAACCAAGAGGGGTGAGGGGGATGGAGTAAAGCAATGGAGGAGTGACCAAGAGGGGTGAGGGGGATGGAAGCAATGGGGAGGGGGAGGAGGAGCAGGAGCAGGAGTGTGGCTCATGTGAGGGTGGAGGGGGCTGTGGCAGGGGATGAGGGGAACAATCAAGTACTAGTGTGCAGATGCTCTGCACGGGTTAAGCTAGTTTAATTTATTGTAGTATGTGAACCATTTTTAGAACTTTGAAAAACAATGCATATAAATATTCTAAATAATAATAAATACTAAGAGAAGAGTGTGTGTGGGTCCAATGAAGTGCTTGAAGGGAGAAAGGTAAGGGGAATCTTTAATGGACCCACATACTTCATCACCTAAGTCTCCACAGTTTTACCTAAGTGATGGACCAAGCCAAGTGGGCCATCACAAAAGGTGCTTTCTTTTTCGCCCCATTCAGACATTATGTTGTTCATGTATACAGATTAGGGATGTGCAAACAGGTTCAACATCAAACCAAAGCACCCCCTGTTTGGTCTGACTCTGGACCGACCCCCCCCCCGGCCTGTTCAGGGGGTTCATGAGGGTTTTTTTTAACCCCCCCATCCGCCACTGCCTTGGAGAACACCCCCTGAGGGAGTACGTTTTTTTAAAAAGTTAGCTTTGAAAGAAAAGTTTGCGAACCACCCTGGACCAAATCGAACCGGGTGGTGGTGGTGTGGTTCGAGGGGGTGCTGGACCAAACTGGTCTGGTCCGGGTCCGGTTCAGACTTGAACTGAACTGGATCAGCCAGTTCTGTGCATACCCCTAGTACAGATGTCTGTGCACTGGTACACGTTTTTATGTGAATGACTGTACCTGCACTCTTTTTAAAAGTGAACTTGGGTACATGCCCCCTTGAAATACAAGATGCAGATTGTAAGTTTACTGCTGTGCATATGAATAAATGTATCTATGTACAGATTGTACAAGTGTTGAACATAACATGTGAACAGAGCTCATGTTTCCCCTTAATTGTCTTTTTTTCTGAACTAAAAAGCCTCCAGTGCTTTAGCTTTTCTTTGTAGGAAAGGTGCTCCAACCCCATCTCTGATCATTTTGGTTGCCCTTTTCTGCATCTTTTGGCTGAAGTCTCACTTCAGTTATGGACTTGTGGTATGGGCTCAAGTCAAGGAGGATGACTGATGTGTCCATCTGTCCAATGGTACTAAGAGTGGTTTAGCTCATGGGGTTATTAAGAAAGGCAAAGACTGTAAGGTTTTGCAAGGGGAAAGTACTATTTAACTGTTCCATAGTAGCAGGTAGAAGTAGCAAACAGTATCATCTTTCAAAATGTTCTGTTTGTCCAAAGTGATCTTTCCAGGCAGAAACTGACATGTTATAAAAAGCTTGAATGCAACCACACAAGCGCAAACCTCTTGCCTTGTGATGTGATGTGGTATGCCTTCTCTTCTAAATTATAGCTTGTCTTGGCTAATTACAAGGCTAAGGCAGAGTTAGAGTTAAACTGATTACAGCTTTGAGATTTTGTATTGCACATTTCCCAGACTACACCCTGAGAAGAAACGTACGAGGCACTGATTTGCTGGCATGCAGTAAATGCTTGTAGGAGGCATCAACCCACCTATGTTGAACTCTTGATAGGTTTGTCCTGCTCCCTATTGCTAACTGTGGAGAGCTGGACAGATCCCAAGAGCCTCTGCTTGGCTGGCACATTCCATCTTAAAATCTTCATTTCTCTTTCCCGTCCACATTTGTGTCATGGAACCCAAGCCATTGTGTCTGCAAATGTCTTCTCTCCTTGTATTGTCTCTTTCCCAGACTGTTGAAATTTTAGATTGTATGATTCCTGGGGCAATGACCTAGCCTTTCCCTTTTTTCTTTCTTCTGTTGCCCTGCAAAGCACTACATAAATGATGGCATTATTATAAAAACAAATGATAAGGCTTTCTCACGATCAGCATTAGAGTAGGAAAAGCCTTCTACCCTAATTTGGGAACCATGGACACTGCTGATTGGCCATCATGAGAATTCTTCATGCTGATTGTGAGAATGGCCCTACTACACACACACACACACACACACACACACACACACACACACACACACACACACACACACGCATGCTTCACAGAGCATGTGTAACAAGAAGCCAACTATTCTAAATTAACGGAGTTGGAAAGGACCAGAAGGCCAGCGATCAAACCCACTCTTTAGAGACAGCACCCCCTCTTTACTGCCCCCCCCCAGACCAATCTCCAGCGCAGTGTACTGCACAAGAAGCTCCTATACTACAAAAGTCTCCTGCAAAGGAAATTGCTCCAGATGACTTGGACGAGTGAGCTAAGCATCATAAGAACAGCCCTGCTGGATCAGGCCCAAGGCCCATCTAGCACAGCATCCTGTTTCACACAGTGGCCCACCAGATGCTACTGGAAGCCTACAGCAGGAATTGAGGGCATGCCCTCTCTCCTGCTGTTACTCCCCGTGTTTTGGGGAAAGGAAAACCAAGTACTGAGGTCCATCTCCCATAGACTTGTAGTGTTGCGTGCGGTATGTTGGGCCATGATTTGATCTGAGGGCAGGGGCCTCAATGGTTTAAGTATTCTCGGCATTGCACTTAAAACAAGCTCTATGGAGAGCAGCACATTGTAAACAGTGTATGTATCAGGAGCAAAATCCTTTCCAGTAAAAACCTGAGGAGGACAGATTGTGTGTGTGTGTGTATAAAGCTGCCAGATACTGAGTCAGACCATTGGTCCATATGACTCAGTATCGTCAACTACACAGACTGGCAACGACTTCTCCAAGGCTGCAGGCAGGAGTCTCTCCCAGCCTTATCTGGAGATGCCAGGAAGGGAACCTGGAACCTTCTGCATGCAAGCATGCAGATGCTCTTCCCAAAGCAGCCCCATCCCCTAAGGAGAATATCTTACAGTGCTCTTACATGTAGTCTCCCATTCAAATACAAACCAGGGCAGACCCTGATTAGCAAAGGGGACAATTAATGCTTGCTACCTCAAGACCAGTTCTCCTCCCTTGATATATACTTATTAAGGAATGCAGTGGTCTCATGACTACCAGTAAAGAAAACCTACAACAGGTTGAAATATGTTCATCTTGGACAAAGTGCTTTCTTCTCCATTTGGGACATCACAAGACAGCTGGGCCAACTTAGAGCCTTTTCTGCCTGGATAAAGCACCTCTATATTTTCTCCTTGGGACATTTTAGGTCAGTCCAACTGCCTTATAATCTTGAAACTCATTCTTAATGTTGTCTTTTTTGAGAATGGTAATTAGATACTGGTAGTTTTATCTTTATTACAATATGAAAGTTGTAATAGAGAGGGTGATATATTTGATTGTTTCCACACACATAATTTTAGATTTCTCATATTTAGCTTTTATATTTTGCTTGAGTGTGTATGAACAAGCTTGTATAGATTAACCTGTATACAATCTGTAATTCAAATATATTACGATAGGAGATTTGGATTCTCTTTGGACTGTCCTGTGTGACTCAACATCTGTACCATATTAGGTGTAAATTGGTGCAGGCATTGCGAAGTTGTTGTGGGGTGGAGCCACACACATGGACAACAAGGTGATCTCATAAGGGTACTTTCCATGTGGAAAGTAGGCTTAAAAAGGGGGTTTGTACACTGCTTAAAAGACACCTTTAATGGCACAGTGGAGAAATGACTTGACTAGCAAGCCAGAGGTTGCTGGTTTGAATCCCCGCTGGGATTCATGGGAAACACCTCTTGTGGGCAGCAGCGATATAGGAAGATGTTGAAAGGCATCATCTCACACTGCGCGGGAGGAGGCAATGGTAAACCCCTCCTGTATTCCACCAAAGACAACCACAGGGCTCTGTGGTTGCCAGGAGTTAACACTGACTTGACGGGACACTTTACCCTTTACTTTTACACTGCTTAAAATATTAAAGATCTCAGATTAAGAACCTTAAGAGCCCTTCTGGATCGCACCAAAGGCCCATCTAGTCTAGCATCTTGTTTCCCACAATGGTCAGCCAGAAGACTAGGAGATTTGCAACTAAGGCAGGAAGGCAACAGCTCTTGCCCATTATGACCCCGCAGCCATCAGTATTCAGTGGTATACTGTGTTTGCACATGAAAGGTCCACATAACCATCATGGATAATAGCCATGGTTGGAACTCTCCTCCATGAATGTGTCTATCTAGTTGCAGATGAAAACTGTCTGAACAAATTAGGTCCCCAGATGTTGTGGGACTACAGCTCCCATCATCCCCAGCCACAGGGGCCAAAAGTCAGAGCTGATAGGGGTTGTAGTCTAACAACATCTGAGAACCCAAGGTTGGGAAACCTTGCCCTAAGCCAGTGGCCAATAGTGTATCTCTTGGTAGCACATTTTGTAAATTAGTCTTTTTTCACACGGTCTTTATAAGTATGGCTGGGAAGTTATGCATTTCCTCCCATCACAACTTAAAGTGGCAGTCGTGTGGAGGGAGAGAATGAGAAAAATCCACAGACCACCCACAGCATTGCCCTATGGCCAGCTGTGGCGTTTCATGGGCTGCATTCTGCCCTGGGACTGCCTCTTGCCAGGCCTTATTGTAAGAGAGAGATTCTATTTGGATCATATTTGGTCTCTGGGTCATCTCGGAGAGACCATGTTACTCCTGTATTGAAAGAGTTACAATGGCTGTTGATAAGTTTCCGGGCAAAATACAAGGTGCTGGTTATAACCTTCAAAGCGCTAAACAGCTTGGGCCCTGGGTATTTAAGAGAATGGCTTTTTCGTCATGAACCCCACTGCCCATTGAGATCATCAGGAGAGGTCTGTCTGCAGTTGCCTTGTCTGGTGGCAACTCGGGGTCATGGGCCTTTTCCGTTGCTGCCCCGGGGTTTTGGAATGCGCTCGCTCCTGAAATTAGAGCCTCTCCATCCCTGACAATTTTTTTTAAAAATCTTGAAAGACGCATCTCTTCACCCAGACTTTTAATTAAATACTGTTTTAATAGTTATAACACTGTTTTAAAACATTGTTTTAAATTTTTAAATAGCGATGTTTTAACTTTTTTGCTGTTGTTTATTTTAACTAATGTTTTAATTTTTCCTGTTCTCGTTTATTTTTTGTTGTAAACCGCCCCGAGACATAAGTTTTTGGTGGTATAAAAATATGTTAAATAAATAAAAGCAATGAAACCGCTTGAAAAACATCTTCTGCAGGCCCTGGTGAAGTATAGTGACCTCTTCTAAACAGCTACCTGTTTTCTAGTTTCATGAAGAGAAATATGAATCTGAAGTTGTTCTGAAATACATGCATGCATCAATAATTCAACCACTGGGGGTAAAGTGGTTTCTTTGCTGACTGTGCGTTGACCCTTAAGTGTGCCCCTGGCTGAAATGGGACTTCCAGAACTAACAGCTGGAATCTCTTTCTTGAGCTAAAGAGGAAGATCCTCTAGATGAACTTTAACCACTTAGGGCTTCCTCTGTGCATTTGGGGTTAGAGCTGGGCAGATGTGTAACCTACTGTACATCCCATGCAGGTTACCAGAGCTGAATCTTCAGTCTTTCAGGGGACTGAGTCTTGCACCAAAATGTAGCAACTGGCTTCTTTTAGCTGCCCATCAACTTTCTATGATCCCATGGCTTTGGAATCTTCTCTGAACCACTCGCTTAGCCTCCCGGTAGAGTTCAAAGCGTTGATCTTGATGCATAAACATCTTAATTCATCCCAGGGCTGACTTGCCTGTCTGAAAGCATGTGTCTCTCCTTGTGACAGCTTGGATCATCAGGTCATTGCTGGCTTTGGACACAACTTTCCCTCCTGATTTGTGGTAGGCAAGAATGATTTGCCCTTCTGAACCCACTGCAGAAGCAATGTGCTTAACAATGGGGTTTTTGTGGTTGTCGAAGATGAGGGTGTGATGTGAGAACAAAAAGGACTCTGCATTTTGCGGCCTTTTGTTGCTTTTTGTCAGGAGTTAAGTTTTATTCCCTCATGGTAGGCCTGTGCAATGTGTGACTGAGTGCTAGCTGCATGCTAGGTGGTCTGCTGTAGGCACTCCCAGCCTTGGGTTTCAAGAAGTTGGACCACAACTCCCATTGTCCTCAGCCAGCCTTCAGCCATTGTGCTGAAGGACTTGTAGTCCAACAACATCTGGAGATCCAAGGCTGGAATTTCTTGATCTACTGCCTGCAGTTATCTTCAGGGCTCAATCTGATGTCCTAGCTGTTTAGCACTAGATCTCTAAATGGCCTAAGCCTTGTGTACCTTAGGGAACTCCTCCTTCCATATGCTCCTCTCTGTCTTTGAGGTCAGCAGAGAAGGACTTACTTTGAGTCTTCTCCTTCTCAGAGCAGAGATTCAGACTGATGAGGACTTGTTTTCCGGATTCCTAACCATCTTCATTACTGCCTCTGAACCCGTTTCAATTTGTCTGCTCTCTTCTTAAAGTGCAGTGTGCAGAACTGGGTGCAATGCTCCAGGTGAGGTCAGAGTAGTGGAGAATAAAGTGGAACTATTGTTTTTTGTGACTTGGAATCTATGGTTCAATTTTATGCAGCGTGGTGTAGTGGTTAGAGTGCTGGACTAGGACTGGGAAGACCAAAGTTCAAATCCCCATTCAGCCATACTTGATGGGTGACTCTGGGTCCGTCACTTCTCTCTCAGCCTAACCTACTTCACAGAGTTGTTGTGAGGAGAAACTTAAGTATGTAGTACACCGCTCTGGGCTCCTTGGAGGAAAAGCGGGATATAAAAAATGTTAAAATAAATAAATAAAAATTGTAATAGACTCTCTTTTTCCACAGGTCACACTGCTGACTTGTGGTCAGCTGCTATCCCGAGATCCTTTTCAATAATAATAACGATAATGATAGATAAACTTTGTTAGCTGCCCCATAACAAATTATCTGGGCATCTCACAACACAGGATTAAAACATACAATAAAAACACATAACACATTAACAGGCAAAAAGGGAGAAAAGACAATACAAAATACAATGCAAAGCAGTTTTAAAAACTCATTTTGATATTAGTTAAATCAAATCTGAAAACCAGAATTTAAAAGGCCTGGGTGAACAAAAAAGTCTTTACCGGGCATCTAAAAGAACAAAGTGATAAAGCCAGGTGAACTTTACTGGGGAGGCTATTCTATAAATGAGGTGCAACTATTGATAAGGTCCTCTCCCCAGTAGCCACCCGCCTCACCTTGTTTGGCAGGGCACCTAGAGGAGGGCCTCTGAAAAGACCTTAAGGTCAAGGTTGGGACATATGGGGCAAGGCACTCTCTCAGATAACTCGGTCCCAAGCCATTTAGGGCTTTAAAGATTAAAAATAGCACTTTGAATTGAGCCCAGAAATGAACTGGGAGCCAGAGCAGCTGATGAACCATGGATGTAATATGCTCAAAACATCCAGTCCCAGTTAATAATCTTGCAGCCCTATTTTGTACTAGCTGCAGTTTCTGAACCATTTTCAAATGTACTATTGCTACACCAGATATTTCCCAGCCTATATCTCTGTGTGTGGTCATTATGATTATGGAGAGCCTCTGTGTTCAGAGTCAGTGACTGCATTCACATGTAACATGGAACAATGGGTACAATGGGCCTGCCGTTCCGCACCCCTCCCCCCACTCTCCCATCCAAATTAGGACATAATGGAGAGGATCGTCACTGCAGTCAGCAAGACTGCAGAGAGGAGGGGGACATGGCTCTGTGGGCTTCCTTCTTGACTGAAGGACAGCATGCATAGCGAATGATGCCGGAGTTGAGGGAGGAGCTTCCTCCCTGAACTCCAGTTCTAGGGGACACAGCCTGTGGTTCTGATTTTGGACATACTGCAGGCTGCATCCAACCTAAGGTTGCGGGGATGTAACTCATTACAACCCAAGGGATCAGAATGGAGTACCAAATCTGAATCCTCTTTTTTGCCGCCATGCCAAAGCAGAATTTCCCACATTTGAATGTAACGTCTGCAGAACTGCTGGCCCATTCAGCTGTGGTTTCACGTTATGTGCGAATGCAGCCAGTATGTCACTAAATACCACTGGCTGGTGGGGTAAATTCACCACCGTTGCCTTCATGCTTGTAAGCTTCCCAGAGGCAACTGGTTGGCCATTGCGGGACCAAGATGCTGAATTAATGGACCTTTGATAGTGTTCTTTCATTTCTTGTGCCCTCTGTTTACAAGACAACTGACTCTGTTTAGCATACAAACTGCTTGAGAAAGTAAGCTGTGCAAAACTCTAAGGAGGTATCTCATCAGTGTCTTCCTTCTCCTGTCTCTGGGCAGTGTCAACCAAGTTGGTTGCTGACCTTATTTGCTTGTTCCCTTCTCTGTGTTTTTTTGCACCGAGTACTCATTTCACCTGTGTTATGTCCAGATTATCTAGGCTGCTGTCCAGACAGCCTTATACAAGGAACACAGTCTTCCTCAGAGCGAGTGAATGTTGATGGCACTGGCTAACTGTTAAGAAGAACTTCAGCATACTGAGGCTGACAGAAGGGCCATTATACACAGCAGCTATTTCTAATAGGTAAAACTTTCCAAGATGAATTGGTGGGTGGGAGGAAGAACTCCTGGAAACTGCCTTTCTTGGACATCTAGGAGTAGCTAACTCAGAACAGAAACTTGGCTGTCTTGTTCAGGACAACTTTCAACATATAGGCAGGCTTTCCAGGAATAAAGTTAAAATGTCATATAGTGTTACAGTTTTCCTTTTGCTCCATTCTCTCTATCCCATTTTATACCACAAGGAGAGGAAGAAAACTGGTCAGTTTTCCCTTCTTACATCTTTTTAGTACCTGTTGTCTCAATCATCTGGAGATTTGGCCTGAGATGTCCTCAGTATGCAGATGATACTCAGTTGTATCTCTCTTTTTCATCAAATGCCGGTGAAATGGTGACTGCCCTGAATCAGTGAATGGATGCAGTAATGGACTGGATGAGGGTTAACCAGTTGAGACTCAATCCAGTCAGGACAGAAGTACTGTTGGTTGGTGATTCCTCTGCCCAGGTGACTGATGTCCAGCCTGTTCCGGATGGGGTTGCGCTCACCCTGAAGGACCTGGTTTGCAGTCTGGGGGTGCTCATAGATCCAGCACTGTCGCTAGAGGCTGAAGTGGCCTATGTGGCTCAGAGTGCCTTTTTATCAGCTTTGGCTGATATGCCAGCTGCGACTGTACCTAGATAGAGATAGCTTGACCACAATTACTCATGGTCTGGCAAGCTCTCACTTAGAATATTAAAATGTGTTGTATGTGGGGTTGCCTCTTGAAAAGGGTCCAGAAACTGCAGTGGGTACAAAATAGGGCTGCAAGATTATTAACTGGAACGGGACGTTTTTATCATATTACGCCAGTGCTTCAACAGTTGTACAGTAACCCCTCGCCAACTGTGAGGGTTCCGTTCCGGAAAACCCTCGCAGTTTGCGAATTCGCGGTTGGGAAGCAGTAGGGAATTATTGGAAATGGGGTTAAGGGAATCGCAGTCGCAAAATGACCAAAAACAAGGTGGTAAACAACAAAATCCCCCCAAACCATTAAAAAAAACCCTTACACCATAGTTCACCAAACCGCGGATACTTGGGCTGCAGTTGGCGAGGGCGGTCACAATTTCCCAGCTGCAGATGCTCAAATCCGTGATTGGGAAAACTGCGATTGACAAAGGACGACTGTACTGGCCTCCACCCAGTTTCCGGGCACAATTCAAAGTGCTGGTCTTAACCTTTAAAGCCCTAAATGGCTTGGAACTGGGTTACTTAAGAGAGCACCTTGGCCCATATGTCCCGATACGGACTTTAAGATCTTCTTCGGAGGTCCTGCTCAGAGTGTCCCTGCCAAACAAGGTGAGGTGGGTGGCTACTGGGGGGAGGGCCTTTTCAGTGGTTGCACCGCATTTATGGAACAGCCCCCCCCATTGAGGTTCACCTGGAAGTTTTTCACACGGTGTGTGTTCACTTATCGGCCAGATTTACCCTGAATTCCGTGTGAGTTATTGGGGAGCAGTTCACACACAATTCAGGTTTTTCACTGCACTTCTGGTTTTATATCTGGGGTTAAAAAAATCCACTATTCGTGTTGGGTTTGGGGGACAACTTCAAGTTCATAGTAAAGCCTCCCAGTAAACCCACACTAAAGCCTGCTGTGTGTAAAAGTCCCTGGCATCATCACTTTGTTATTTTAGATGCCAGGTAAATAACTTTCTTTCTCTCAGTCCTTTTAAATTTGATTTTTAAATTTTGATTTTTTAAAATTGACTTTTAAAAAGCTTTTCAATTGTTTTGTATTGTGTGTGTGTCGTGATTTCATGTTTTATGTGTGTTGTGTTGTGAGCCACCCAGAGGACAATTTGTTATGGGGAGGCTAAAAAAGTTGGTGGTGGTTATTTATTAAATCTATTGAATCTTCTTGACCTGAGATGGTCTAACCAAAGCCATCTCTCCGATTATTCCATGATCACACTTTCCCTCTGGTATACTCAACATATTCTTAACCAATATCCATGGATTTCTCTTTTACTGCTATGCAACTGTTGTATACCTACATATTTGGTTTCTATACAAAATTCAGTGAGTTAATAAATGCTTTGACTATTCAAGTAGTTGGTCCCAATAATATATTATCAATGTAAAATTATGAAGATGGAAAGGAAACAGCAATCATATTATTTTTCTGTTTCTTTCATTCCACCCCCATCTATTTATAAATGCTATTCCTTAATAAACCACTCCCATATTCCCAGCTACACAAACATGTCCAGCTGTACACTGGAATAAACCCTGTTGTGAAGGGCAAGTGTTGATTCTTTTTGTTCAGACCACCAAAGTGTCACAAATGACATTTTGTAAATACCTATGGGTAAGTTGGAATCCTTTTTCTGGTGAACCAATTTCTCGAGCTTGAAATTAGGCTCTTGTTGTGTTCCTTTCCTACCTCCTTGTTGCTATTCCATGACTGAGATGTTGTGGTTGTCTAGAAACCAGCCATTCATTTCTCTCTCTCTGCAATTCCCTTCTCAGCAAGTACATCTGAAGTCAAGTGGAACAGCTGTTTAGTCAGATATGTGAGGTGACTAAGGGAATTATGTCATTCCAATATTAAGGCTTCCTGTTTCCCATGTTGTTGTTGCCTGAACTTGGGACATTTCCTACCCCTGTTCTCCTGGCAAGCAATGGCTTCCTGTTTTCTCACCCAAACATGGAGGCTCTGTCTACCTTTCCTAGTAGGGGCTTCTCCCTTAAAAGCCTGGCTTTACAACACCTATCTGAGTAACAGAAGAGGAACCACGCTGAGTCAGACGGACTGTCCATTTATCATCTGCATTCTCTCTGCCAAAAGTATGGCCTTTGCTCTCTGTTCCTGTGCATTTTTTCTCTCATATGCGTCATATGCCCTCGTATTTTCTTTCCAAAGCTTTTAAGACTGCAGTATTTTGTCGGTTAATTAGATTAAGCCACTAAAAAGGTGCCCTTGATTAATCGGGCCAGCTATTTTTTAAATAGTTTTTTAGTATAAATACTTTATATAACAATTGCAAGTGGCAAGCACCATCTTAAGATACATCCCTCGTGACCTAAAATAGTTTATTTTATGTATACCTCACTCTTCTTCCAGGAAGCCCAGAGCAGTGTAAATGGTTATGCTTATCCTCACAACAACGCTGTGAGTTAGGTTAGGCTGAGAGAGAAGTGACTGGCCCAGAGTCACCCAGTGAGTTTCATGGCTGAATGGGGATTTGAACTCGGGTCTCCCCGGTTCTAGTCCAGCACTCTAACCACTGCAGTGCACCATGCTGGCTCCCCAGTAGGAGAGGAGAGCTGGTCTGGTGGTAGCAAGCATGACTTGTCCCCATAGCTAAGCAGGGTCTGCCCTGGTTGCATCTGAATGGCAGACTTGATGTGTGAGCATTGCAAGATATTCCCCTCAGGGGATGAAGCTGCTCTGGGAAGAGCAGAAGGTTTCAAGTTCCCTCTCTGGTTTCTCCAAGATAGGGCTGAGAGAAATTCCTGCCTGCAAACTTGGAGAAACAGCTGCCAGTCTATGAAGACAATACTGAACTAGATAAACCAATGGTCTGACTCAGTATATGGCAGTTTCCTATGTTACTGGCTCATGACATTTTGTTGCCTGAAGTGGAGCACCAAATTGTGCCTGTTGCACATTGTTTCTTTCTTTTTTCTTTTAAATTTACACCCCCAATTTCTTCTTTCAAATCTCTCCTCCTTCCTTCCTTTTCTATTAAGAAAGGTTGAGGAAAAACCACTGTGATGCCATTTTATTACATCTATTTATTTATTACATTTTTTAAATATCCTGCTCTTCCTCCAAGCAGCCCAGAGTACTACATACTTGGGTTTCTCCTCACAACAATCCTGTGAAGTAGGTTAGACTGAGAGAGAAGTGACTGGCCCAGAGTCACCCAGCTAGTTTTATGGCTGAATGGGGATTTGAACTCGGGTCTCCCCAGTCCTAGTCCAGCACTCTAGCCACCATACCACGCTGGCTCTTGCCTGCTTTCCTCTGCAGGCCATCCATGGTAGAAGTTCTGGGTAGCCTGAAGTGGTCTGCTTCACCCTGCTTCATGGTAGGTCCGCCCTGTGTACTTCTTGTTTTAGAGCTATGTCTCCTGTCATGTGTTGAGATGTGAAGCGCGAGGTGCGTGTACGCCCTTATATGTGTGCATTTTAAGGCTGCTTTAAATATCTGTGTAAACAAGGCAGCCTGGTCTGTCTGAAGTTTTAATGAAAAGAAGCAAACAGTCTTGTTTTTTAAAGAAAAACATATACACACAGCTATTAAAAGGGCTACAAAATGAAACAGATGTGAATCAGGAGTGCTACATATATAGCTGAGTAGAAAGCTAGATTCCATTCAGCCTCTTTGGGAAGAAGTTATAAAGTAAATAATAAAAAAAATACTTTACAAAGTGGATTTGTCCAGTTCCAAGACTTGCTGCACCTGCCCATAAAGGCCTAGGGTGGGTGGCACCTCCTGCCATACCAGAGCAGTGTGGAAAACCAGATGGCATCATGCTGGGGGTGCTGATGCAGCTGCTGGAAGCAGACAGAGTGGCGTAGCTGTTTATGCAAGCCACTGTTTGCCTTGGGCATTGTGATGTTTTGAGCGCCTGTCTGTGTATCTCTCTTTCCTTCCTCCTTACCTTTGCCACTCAGAGATTCAGGACCTGAGAAGTACCCTGTTAGATGAGAGCAAGGTTCGTCCAGTAAAATATTCTGTTTCCAATAGTGGACAGCCAGATACCTTTAGTAGCTGACAAGCAGGGCAAGGTGATGAGTGCCCCGTCTTTGTCTTTCCTTAGCATCTGGAATTCAGAGAGATACTGCCTCTGAACAAGAAGGTTCAATTAATCTATCATGGCTATTAGCTACTGATAGACAATGGATTTCTTTAATTCTGTTTTTAAAATCTGGCGAGCACTGCATCCTGCGGCAGGGAATTCCACAAGTTAACTCTGCATTGAGTGAAGAAGTGTGTCCTTTTGCCTGTCCTGAAACTACTTTTTCAGTGTGTTTCCCTGAGTTTTATGATAATAAATGGAGTATTAAAATCAGCTGCAACTTGTCAGGATTTTCCCACTGACTCTGAAAGCTGTTGTGGGAAGTTTATAAGATAATGTAATATTTGGGGAAATCTTTAAATTTGCCTTCTCATACATACATACATTCATACGTGCATGCGTGCATCCTGGCTGGCTAGCTTTTTTTTTTTTTTTTTAAACTTACTAGGGAAGGTCCCCATTTGGAGAATCCTAAGGTGGATTTTGTGTCATGATCAGAATTAATGTCAGTTTACCAGGAATATGGGATTCCCTGTGTGTGTGTGTGTGTGTGTGTGTGTGTGTGTGTTCCTGTAGTGCATGTTATGTGGGTTGCTAAAAACTTCCCTGACCAAGGTTAGTAGCACACCAAACAACATTTAACCGGGATAGACGGATGGAGTTCAAATCTCAGATTGCCTATCCCAATTAAATGTCTGGTTGGTGTGCTGGAGGTTTTTGCAGCCCACATTACACACTCCATGGGAACATATGCCTGCTAGGAATCCCAGATTCCCTGTAAATGGACACTAGTTTTGATCATGTGAACCAGCCCATAAAAGTAATCAAAAACACAACAACAAAATCACAAAAAGCAGCATAATTTAAAAAAGAGTGAGTACAAAGCACATACAATACAGAACTAGATTAATTTCTTTCCTCCCCCGCACGTTTCCAAAATGTGTTGTGAGACAGCCAAAGTCCCCTAGGTACAAAGAACAAGCACTCCATCTTTCTAATGGATGGGCCAGCTTTGGCTGTAACTGGCATTTCTTCTTATTCCATACTGTGCTTGCAACAAGACAATCTGCTCTTTAAGTCTAAATTCTTGGAACAGAATTAGGATGTTGAGATGATTCTTGACAAGACTGAAAGTGAAGACTTCTTTTGTTGTTTTTCTTCTCGAGCAGTTGCAGAGTTGCACATCTCATCACAGGCCTGTGTTCCACGTCGGTCATATCATAGGAAGCCCTTGAGCGTATTCTGCAGTGTGTAAAGCAGGCAGAAATGTCATTGATGGGCGGACTGACCTTTCTGTGACCAAATTGTATTCGGGGAGGAAAAAGAGAAATGTGCGACTCCATTTGAAGTCAGATTTGACATTTTCCTGACTGCCTCTCACAGATTCTTATGCCAAATAATGTCTGCATTTAAGGCTTAAGGGCACAACATCTGTAGCACAGAGACAGAAATGGCTATGCAGCCTTTGCAGGGTGTCTTGGGAGCTGAGCCTGTCTTGCGATGTGATGCTTCCTATCTCTGCAACTCGAGAATGAAGCTTTTACAATAGACTAAAATAGACACAATCCTGGTGTAAAGGAATTTTCAGGCGCAGTCACAGAAGAGCCTTCAGCAATGGTTCAATGTAGGTGTCACAGTCCAGTCATAAGAACATAGAAAGCTGCCATATACTGAGTCAGACCATTGGTTCATCTAGCTCAGTGTTGTCTTCACAGACTGGCAGCGGCTTCTCCCAAGGTGGCAGGCAGGAGTCTCTCTCAGCCCTATCTTGGAGATGCCAGGGAGGGAACTTAGGAACTTCAGCATGCAAACATGCAGATGCTCTTCCCAGATCAGACACATCCCCCTAAGGAGAATATCTTACAGTGCTCACATGTAGTCTCCCATTCAAATGCGAACCAGGGCAGATGCTGCTTAGCTAAGGGGGATAATTCATGCTTGCTACCACAAGGCCAGCTCTCCTCCAAACCCATAGTAACTTCCTTTAGGCCTATGAACTTCTCTTTCCTCTCTTGTACACGGAGTCTCTCCTCCTTGTCCTAGTTTGCTCTAACCCAGGGGTAGGCAACATGGAGCTCTGCAGATGTTGCAACTACAGCTCCCATCCCCCCCAGTCACAATGTTTCTACAGCTGGGGATGATGGGAGCTGTTCAGCAACATGAGAGGTTTAGTAACATCTGGGGAGTGACACATTACCTACCCCTGCTCTAATCCTTAGGGTTCACATGTGGTACCAAAGCTCAGGTTTGGTGGAGCTACCAGAACCCTGGGAATGCGCACAAGCCATACTTCTGGTCTCGGCAGGGATATGTCAAGATTGGGCATTTTGTACATACCCACCAATCTTGGCATATTCTACCCTACTTGCAATACGGAATCCGACATTTCTCCCTCACTTCAAATCTTAGTTGCAGATGTTGGGTTCCGTACCAACAATAGAATATTCAGAGATTGGTGGTTCTGTAGACACACCCAATCCTGGCATATCCCTCCCGAGACTCAAAGCTGGGCTTAAGTGTATTCCTGGGGCTCCAGCAACCCCACCAAACCTGAGGTCTGGCACTACATGTGAACTCACCCTTTAGTCTGCTACGGTGTCTGATTTGCAATATGTAACAGAAACAGTGGCCTGCTAGCCATTAAGGTATATTTTATTTATTGTTATTTTTACATTTATATCCTGCTCTTCCTCCAAGGAGCCCAGAGTGGTTTACTTACATGCTCAAGTTTCTCCTCACAACAACCTTGTGAAGCAGGGGCGTAGCAAGGTTGGCCCACCAGATGCCGCTGGAAGCCTACAGGCAGGAGTTGAGGGCATGCCTTCTCTCCTGCTGTTACTTCCCTGCAACTGGTACTCAGAGGCATCCTCAGAGGCCGGAGGTGGCCTATAGACCTCCGGCTAGTAGCCGATGATAAACCTCTCCTCCATGAAGTTATCCAAAGAGTATATACATATACTCCCCTACTCCAGACAAGAATTAAGACCTCTTTTAATGCATAGATACAACAAAAAGATCGTACAAACTTGAGCACTGTTCAGAAGGTACTGCTTGTGGTAGCAAGCATGACTTGTCCCCCTTAGCTAAGCAGGGTCCGCCCTGGTTGCATATGACAGGGAGACTAGAAGTGTGAGCACTATAAGATATTCCCCTGAGGGAATGGAGGCGCTCTGGGAAGAGCATCTAGGTTCCCAGTTCCCTCCCTGGCATCTCCAAGATAGGGCTGAGGGAGATTCCTGCCTGCAACCTTGGGAGAAGCCGCTGCCAGTCTGTGTAGACCAGTGTTTCTCAAACTTTTTGGAGTCAAGGACCGCTAAATTCTTCGTGCAGAGTTTCAAGGACCGCTACATTCTTCATGCGCAGTTTCCCGGACCAGCAGTTAGTAAAGGGGTTTCAAGTCTGTCTATCTATCTATCTATCTATCTATCTATCTATCTATCTATCTATCTATCTATCAGACTTCTGTACTGCCCAAAACTTGCATCTCTGGGCAGTTTAGAATGAAAATAATATAAGCATTAAAATAATTAAATTTGGAATCTTTTGCAAACATGGAATATTAGGGGTTCTTAACCTTGGGTCCCTCAGTTAAACTCCCATAACCCCCAACAACAATGGCATTTGGCCATTATGGCTGGAGATTATGGGAGTAGAAGTCCACCAACGTCTGGGTACCCAGGGTTGAGAACCCCTGAATCTAAAAGCCTGGGTGAACAAATTTGTCTCCAGTATGTCTGGAGTGGAGGTGCTTGTGATTACTCAATGGAGAGGGGATGTTGGGCCATTAGAAAAATTCAAAAGCTACATGGGGCCAATGAAAACAACATACAAGCAAGCCCCACTGATGCAAGAGGGAAACAGCGTTCCCTCTCAAGGCGCCTCGACCACAACAGGCAGCTCGGTTTCAATCAACCAACCTTTGGCTGCAAACAATGAGCATGCAAGAACCAGCAGCCCTTCAAGTGGCGCCCACTGCCATACTTTTTCCTCCATGCCCCCGCACCGCATTCAGTTTGAAGCTGTAAAGATAGGGAATAAGATAGCTGTAGGAAGATCTCAGCAGCACGTGGAGGCAAGGCACAAGAAGGGTCCCATGCCTCCGTGATACTCTTCCTCTTCCGTGCCATGTGCAAAATTGAGGAAGTGAGTGCCTTGATTTCAGTTGTGGGGGGGGGGGGTGTTGACTCCCAGTCAGGGACCGGCACTCAACCCTTCGGGGACCGGCAGCGGTCCAGGGACCGGTGGTTGAGAAACACTGGTGTAGACGATACTGAGCGAGATAGACCTATGGTCTGACTCAGTATATGGCAGCTAAAACACTATAAACAAAAAACCTGATACAATAGGTGCATTTTCTAGTGTTGCAGTAGTGCAATTGTGTTTGCACAACCTCTGACATGCCTCATATGTTTAGTGGGAAATTTTTGCACATGAGTGCAGTTGAGCATCCCTTTGACTTTGCAAAGCTACATGACCTTCTTGCTCTAATGCAGCTTTGTTCATTGCACAAGTGCTTCATTGGTCTGGCTGTCAGCCTCTCTGCTTCATTGGTGCTTTGGAACTATGGGCTTGGATAAGGCTCTGCATAATAATTTTTTTAAAAAATGATTCTTATCCCTATTTGTTTGTGTCCTGAAATGCTGGGCGAGTTCTATGGTGTTCTAAAATGGCGAGCTGCATCTTTTCAGCCAAACCTTTTAGCTAAAGTATTAACTGATGTTTTTAGCTGAATTTTATTGATTGTTTTAACTGTAAATTTTATATATGTTTTAAATGTGTTACTTTTTTTTTGGTAAACCACCTAAAGACTTTGGTAGTAGGTGGTATATAATGTGTTAAATAAACAAAAATAAATAAATAAATAAAACTCATTGTAACCTTTAACCCTTTACTGATATATTTTTTAAAAAGAACATGTATATTTTCATCCGTGAAATGTTGTAAGTAAAACTTCCATAGACATGTGGTACCTAGAGCCCTAACCGTGTTATGGAGAACTGTATTGCTGCAGTGCTTTTCTCTTCTCATGTGAAACAGGTTTCTCTAAGGAGGAATAGAAAATGGTTTTGGAATAATTTTTTTGGCGGGGGCTAACCTATGACACCTATGATATGAAATATAAAAACCTCTTGCAAATGGTGGCAGAAGTTTGCCATCTGCTACAGTTTGGAGCTTCCTCCTCTGGCCCACTCTTTGGAGTGCTGCTGGCAGCTGTTTGGAGAAATAACTTTGCCCCAGAGCATAGAAGTTCTGCCCCCAGGGGCTGGCCTACAGGAGGTTGTGCATAATTTGACTTGAAGGCAAAGTGCTGCTCAGCAGAGCAGGAAATTAGGAATGCTATTTTTAAATTTGGAAGAACTTTAATAAACAGTGAGAATGTGTGTGGGATGTTTTTTCCATGGGTTGAAAAGCTTTAGGAGCCTTTGGAGAGTCCATGCCGACATTAAGTCATTTTCAAGGGCCTTCAGTCAGCTCTGCTCATTGCAGGAAGACCATTGAGCTCCCGAGAAAGGAAAAAACACACCAAGTGAGTCCTCTTCACATGTTATGTTCAATGCACATATCACCTGTGTATGGTATACACATGAACAGGACTTGATATGTAACAGTTATTCACACATTATGTACCGTCGTAGACTTGTGATTGTATCTTGCATTTGAGGGACCTGAACCCAGGTGGTCCGCTTTAAATGAATGCATATGCAGTCACTTACACAAAAGCATGCACATGAGTACAGACACCCGCATGCATGGACAATGTAATGTCTAAATAGGGTAGTGGTTGAGCATGTAAATAACTGATAAGCCCAGACCGTGTGCCTTGAGTGAGGCTGAAATCTGCCTTGAAAAAATCAAGCCACCATGTTGAATGCAACCAGTGTTCAATCTCCCTCAGAGCAGGGAAGGTTCCCACGATTTCTCTTGACCACTGTATGGACGTCATCCCCCAAAGGGGCGTAAGGCCCACTTAGAATCTGTGACATGGCCTGCCCCATATTGGATCGGTGTGGGGGAATCCCAAGTGTCACCATTGCCCAGAATGCATGGCCCTTTCTAATTGATATGGACAGGAGACAGTATTAAATAGGCTACTCTGTATCTGCAAGAAGGGTGCATTGCCTGTCCATTGTACCAGTAACTGATCTATACAACTGTCTGAGTCAGGAAGGTTGGAGCCCCCGCCCTCCGCCTGCTGCAACTGACTTCATGGACTTGCCACCACTTACTTGTTCAGGCTGAGTGCCAAACTTAGCCCCAATTCCATGTCGGCCGTATCTCTTGTGCTGGCATCAGAACATGGATGCAATACCCATTTCCCTCTCCCAGCTAGCAAGTGCTGCATTGGCTGGCTGGGTGCCCTAGGGGTGAGAGGGACCCTGGAGCTGGGGGACATCTGTCCTCCCTGGTTCAATGTTGGCTATGCCACTGGTTTGACTGTTGGATGAAGGGTACCTTTCCATTGCAATCCAGAAAAATCCTTGTGCACCAGCAGTATTCTCCATTTTTGAAACCTGAGCCTCAGCTTGACCTCTGAGTCAATTGTTTGAAGAGCGAGGGAGGAGATGTAAACTATCAACATTTGGGCAACAGTGATGTAAATAAAACTCTGGATTGACCAGCACAACCATTTACCAAGCGTGCATGTGTGTTTCAGAAGTTTAAAGTAGTGCAGAATGCACCTGCCAGGATATTTACTGGTGCAAATCATGTGGCACACTTTACACCTGTTCTGCGTTGGTTACTAATTTGAATTTGAGCTCTGAGACCGGGCTACTTTCAGGGCTGCCTATCTCCACAGGAACTTCCAAGGACGGCTTCAGAGACCCTGCTTTCAGCCTTGCCTTTGACAGACTGCTTTTAGGTGGGCAGCAAAATGTTCATGTTCTGCAAAGCTTTCAATGATATGGCATCTTAATTTAGCAGTAAGGAGAATTTTACCTCACTTTAGATGCAGAAATAGGGTAATGCCCTCTGGGATAATTAGATGTAGATATATGTAAATATTGTCAGATACAGGCTTATGTTCTTTGAATTCTAGCATATGCATCAATGAAATGGAAAGGACGTTTTCTGCTAAATAAGAGGTTTCTTAAAAAGCTGGTGCAATATAGTAGCTAAGAGACTGGGCTATGAATCAGAGAGCCCCTGGTTCGAATTCCGCCTTTGCCATGAACTCACTAGAAATTTAACCATGGTACCTAGACTAGAATATTCAGAGGTAATTATTTCAAATACAGTCTTTTTTTTTTTTTGTCCCAGGCAGCCCTGTTTCTGTTCTATGTGCAAAAGGGATAAAGGGAAGCCCATTTACTTTACCCCTCCACAATGTCGGTCACTAAATCGACACTTTGTCAAGTGTCCATTGTTTGGCTCCTAAACTTTTGGACTGACTCCTAGATCCAAAGAAAATTTGTCCAGGTTTGCGCTAGGTGGCCTCAAACAAGCCATTCCTCAGCCCCCCCCGCCCGGTGCAATATGGAGCTAGTAATGCTTACCTTACAAGGTTCTTGTAAGGCAGGGGTTCCCAACCTGTGGCACTCCAGATGTTGCTGAATGGCAACTCCCCTCACCCCCGGCTACAATTTATTGTATGTCCGCAGTACCACAGGGTGGGAGCCCTTGCTGTCAGGATTGCAAGAAACTATGAGAAGCACTTTGACCACTCCGGCACTATTGAAATGGTTTATCTTTTGTTGTAAACCACCATGCAGGGGTGTAGCAAGGCTGAAGTGGGCCCTGGGACAAGAAGTGAAAAGGAGCCCTCTGTGCCCCTGCCTCTTCCTCCCCCCACCCTCTTGTGTTTGCTGCAGAAATGGACATGGTGAAAAGCGACTCATTCTCAGCATGCCCTTTTCCTTGCGCCTATGCACGTAATATCACACACTTTTGATCGGGATTCAGCAGCTAGACACTGTATCAAGCAGGCATGAGGGGAGAACAAGGAGCAGGCGGTTTCCCAGCAGGGACATTTGTCCTCCCTTGTTTGATTATAGCTACACCCCTGTCGCCATGGGATATTATAATCTGGCGACACAGAAATGCAAAAAGTAAGTAAGAGTAATTAAACTCTCCTGTATAAAAATCTTCTTGTAGTGGCAGGGGTATCGACTGAATACGACCCACTGCACGCTCACTGTCCTTGGCAGAATGCATAATAGGACTTGTTGGACTGCGGCCAGTATTTGTCCTCTGGATCTAAACTCAGAAAAATCTGGACTGAGTTTGCATTTTGCACAGCTGTTGCCATTAAAAGTTTGTTTCAACATCCATATACATGCACAGCTGCCCCCTCTGAAGTTTTAAAAATGGGGAACATGCTGGATTTCCCCATTAGCCTTGGGAACCTGAGAAGACCATTTTGCACTCCCCTGTGATGATCTCACAAGATGGCTCAGTTCTTTGGAGGCTGATGTTCTTAGCAAATGAGAGAATATTTAAGTCTAGAGTGGTTACTGATTTTGTTAGGACTGGTGCCCAGAATGTGGAACTCTTTTTCTGCTGGACAAACTGCAAATGACCTAACCTCTTTCTATCCCTATACAAATTCTGAATATAAAATGCATCTTGCTACTTTTGCTTTTCTGCCAAAATAGCCATATAATTCTACAGATATTGCTGCCATCAGATTTGGAGGACACTGTGGAGTGCAATTGGATACCATCGATAAGACGTGAAAGCCTTTGTATAGTTAAATCCAATCTTTGGGCCATTTTACTTTCACTGGGCTGCTGTACAAGCTTTCAGAGATGGGCAGGGATTCTTTTCACCACCAGAGACTTCTTTTTCTGCCCATATGTGCATTTCCGACTGATCCCCTGATGTATTCTGTGAATACATCAGGGCAGAAAAGAAGTCTCTGATGGTAAAAAGAACTCCTTTTTCTTTCCCAGGAATACAAGCTGCTGCCTTATACCAAGTAAGACCTTGGGTCCATCTAACTCAGTATTGTTTACACTTGACTGGCAGCAACACTCCAAGGTTTCAAGCGGAAATCTCCCCTAGCTCTATCTGGAGATGCCAGGGATTGAACCTGGAACCTTCTTCATGCAGAGCAAATGCTCTACCACTGAGTTATGGCCCCACTCCCTGTAAAGTATGCTCCCACCATCACAGCATCAAACTTGCAACCTCAGCATCCCACACCTCTGCCTTTGCTGACTGTGCCATGCTCAGTTCTTGGGGCCATTCACATAATTGGTCAGGCAGGCTGGTCCAACACCTTCCCCCTGGAGCAGGGATTCTCAGAGTTGGGTTGCCAGATGTTATTGGACTTCAGCTCCCATAATCCCCAACCAAAGGCCACTGGGGCTGGGGATTATGGGAGTTGAAGTCCAATAACATCTGGAGACCAAACGTTGAGAATCCCTGCCCTAGAGGATAGCAGAAATGTTGCTGGGAGTGAAAACTGCGCTCTCAGATGATCCACACTGTGCTGTGTGCAGTGCATTTACAGGCTAGGCTCCTGTCTTTGTGTCCATTTGGGCTGGGCACAGCCCAAGCAAACACACAATCCCGGAGCTGGGGTTAATGGTGTGCTTGCACCCTTAACCTTGGCTAAAAAGCCAGGCTAGGTGGTACTGCCCCTCTGGGATCGGACCCAATCTCGGCAGTTCTCATGCACAGCCTAACCCAGGCTGGGCTTCCCTAGCCTGGGTTAGGCTGCAGGTGAGAACAGCCGCCTTGTGTGTCTTGTGGAACTCAGCAGAGTGACTAGCAATAACTAAACATTCTAGCAAGCTTGTCCACCT
Source organism: Hemicordylus capensis (assembly GCF_027244095.1). NCBI lineage: Eukaryota > Metazoa > Chordata > Lepidosauria > Squamata > Cordylidae > Hemicordylus > Hemicordylus capensis. The sequence continues at coordinate 23,209,939 of NC_069658.1, read as the reverse complement.
CTCTGTTGTTGGGGGCAATTACTTATGTATAGCGGAGTATTTCAGGAGCTCACTCCCACTACAGCAGAAGTTAACAGGGTCTCGGGAACAACAGCTTGTAAATGATAAGCATGGAGATTCCTGTAAGGTTAAACTGATCTACTTTATTCAGAAGTACATGATGCTAGGAAAAGGCCCATATCTAACCTCAGGCTACAGGTTGGTCAGAGAGAGACCTATAGAAGCATGGTGCTCAGAGGGAGAGCTAGATGCATTCTGGGAAGAAGAAGAAGAAGAAGAAGGAAGTCATTCCCAGGAAGTTCCGGAGGGTCATAGAGACAGAGATAAATAGGAAAAGAGAAGGAGACCCTATCTATCTATCTCTGCTCTCAATGCTCCTAGTGGTCACTAGGGTTACTGGTGCAAAAGGTCAATGCCATCTGCAGTTGGCTCTCCAACATCTATGATCTTTTGGAGGACTGGAAATGGAACATGTGGCTTAAGAAGTCCACTTACAAATACATTTCAGCAATAGCAATTTGCTGTTGCAGGAGAATAAATGTGGCAAAGACCTTCAGTTTTCAGGGAGCAAAATGTGAATTTAGATTTTACCACCCTGAATAGTTTGGCATTATATAGTACCTGAAAACCTGGCCATCTTGCTGCTTGCTCTTAACTTCAGATAGTTTTATGAACAAGTTAAAAAGTACCAAATCTATACGTTTTTGGGGAACTTGCACTTCTTTCTTCCCTCCATTGCAGAAATTGTATATTGGTTCCTATTCTCTGCTTGCTGTTCTTTAACCAGTTACTAAACCATAAAAATACACGTTACCTTGTTCTGTGACTGGCAAGAACCTTTGGTGAAGGACTTGGTCAAAAGCTTTTTCAAAGTCCAAATATACAGTGCCAAACATGTACATGGAAATTGCCATGCACATAGATAGCATTTTGTAAATCAATAATAAAGATGCAATCCATCCAGCATTGCTTTGGCACAGCCCTGTTTAATAATATTTTATTTATTTATTTTATTTTATTCATTTATATACTGCCTATAACAAAAAGTCTCAAGGCAGTTGACAATCTGAGGATGATACTGAAATTAAGACCCTGAGCTTTTCAGTTGAGCAGTGGTGGCTGCTGCCTCAGGGCTGGGGGGCAGAGGGCAGGGGAGAGGGAGCTGGGGTAACCATAGGCAGGGCTAATAGTAGGCAGCTCCAACCCTAAGTTAAAAAGAACCAGCCCATGGTTTTCTCCAGACACAATCCAAATCTCCATCATTCACACCAGCTGAGTATTTAGTGCTGATTTAATGCTAAATTTGTTAGGGGTGTGCGTGGAACTGGTTTGTGCAGTTTGGTCCGAATCTGAACCAGTCCGCAGTCCACAAACTGGTTTGGTCAAATGCATGCATGGAGGCCATTTGCGTGCTGCCACCGCCATTGAGAGGGTGGGGGGAACTCTGCGCAGGCCTATCGGTAAGTTACTTCTCTTTTAAAGGCGTGTCTCTCTCTCGCTGCTGCTGCTCCTCCACCACATTTTATTACCTTCGGAAGCAAAGGGGAATCCTCACAGGATTCCCCTTTACAGGCGTGAGAACTGGTCTGTGGACTAATCGGGTTTGGTCCAGTTTAATTGCGGACTGGACCCCTTTTGCCCAGTCTAGTTGATCGAACCAGTCAAACCGGCCTGTTTTGCTGTGGACCTGTTCAATCGTGGATCAGTTCGGCACACCCCTCACTTCGCCCCTTGGTTGACTGTGAATAAAGGAATCCTGCCCTTAGAGTGGTTCACGAGGGATGTCAGTGTGAAAAGTAGCAATGCCCCACCTCAAGTCCCCATGATTCCTCCTCCCCCCAGTAGCTCCATCCCTTCTTCTATCAGCATTGCCTCCACTTCTCCACCTCCTTGCAGTCTCAGCCCTCTCCTCCTCACCCCATGCAGGACTAGGCTAAGAAGATCAACCAAAGTGGGGAGGGGTTGGAGTTTTGAGCACCTATTTGCAGGTAGCACCTGCATACACATAGCTTGGAAATACCACAATGTATTTGTCCACTATTTTCTTTTTCCCTCACAAATATGCACATACAATACACACTTTTTAAAAAAAAGCAACCCTTATTTCTCCCTTTCTCACAATATAAACATTTCTGAGATATGTCCTTGGGCTGTAATCCTATGCACATAGCAGTTACTTGGGAGTAAGCCCCAATGAGTTCATTGAGGCTTTACTTGGAATAAACTGTATAGAATAGGCTGCAGTTCTATACAACCAGGCGCGTAACAATGATAGGGCAAGGGGAGACAGTTGTCTGGGGGCCCCACTGCCTGGAGGGGCACCCCAGGGGCACCTCACATGACTCCCCATTGCCCCCTGCCCAGCCCCAAGGCCCCTCAGCCACTTGCCCTCTTCGCCGTCTCTCCTGCTTGTTCTGCTGGCCGGCAATCCAGCAGCAGACAAGCTGCAAAGAGCTCCTTTTCTCCCGCCTCTCAGCTGATCGGCGGGTGGGCGGGGCTTCCACGGAGGCCTCCGTGTAGGCCGCAGTGAAGCCTGAACTCGAGTAGGGCCCAAGCCAGCCAGGAAGGAGGAGGCAGCCAGAGTGTTCTCTGCAGCAGAAGACCCCCTGCTGCACTGCTTAACCCAGACCAGCATTTGCCAGGTAGAGTGTGAACTCCTTTTTGTGGTTACCTTTCCCGCCCCCCCCCCCCATATATAGGGATCTGCTTGCCATAGGGCTTGGATATGGGGGGGGGAGGGACTGAGAAGTCTCTGAATATTTATTTTGAAACAGCTTGGAAAATTTGCTGACTTAAAAAAAGCTATCTAAAAAGTCCTATAAGTGGCTTGTTTCATGGCAGAAAATTGCAAAAACTTCTGGAACGGTATCTTATTAATTTTATTTATTCATTCATTCATTTATAAATGCACTTATGTTCAAGTTGTTTTGCAGCCCAGAAGGTCTGAGTGAGAACTGTGAAGCATGTCTTGTGCTTTTATTTTATTTTATTTTTCTTGTGTGTGAACTGCTCCCCAATAACTTGCAGGGACTTCAGGGTAAATCTGGCCAACATGTGAATGCAGCACCTCCATTCCAGAGGAGATGTGTCTTAAAGGGCTTTAAAAGCCTCCTGTGAAAAACCTCCTGGAATCAAACTTGACTGAATTTGTTCAGAATTCTGAGAAAACAAACATAGGTTCACCCTGCATGGTTGAAAGTCTCCTTTGCTAATCTGCAGCGAGGGGCCCATTTTAATAATTCATCTTTCTAGTGTGTTCTAGGCATTAAAAGTAATACAAATGTATAGTACTCAATGTATATCACTATATATTGTGACGTGTGTGTGTGTGTGTATTCAGTGAAATGTATTTGCAGGTAGCATACTTATTTTGGAATATCAGACTTAAATCCTTGGGGGCCTGGGGTGTGCGGAGGCCCTGGACTTTGGGGGGGCCCATTTTAAAATCTTGTCTCTGGGCCCACTCCAACCTTGCTACGCCCCTGTATACAACACTTACTTGACAGAATCCTTTATCAGATTTGAAAATTCTGATAAATCATAAACCTGTCCAAAATACTTCTTTCAACACTACTTACTATTAACACCTTTGGGAAGGGTGTAACTCCCAAAATAACCAACTAACAGGAAACAAACACTGGCATAATGACTATAGAGTGGTGGAGCTACTTGGATATTTTGGACTGGCCTGGTTTCCAAGCTGTGCCTGTTAGCTTGCCTGTGAAGAGAAGGCAATAATGTCAGAATCCTTTAAAAAAATAAAAACAGATATTTCTTTATTAAAAACACATTTCAAATAGGATAAATTTGAAGTTGTCCTATTAAATGCCTTGTTTTATTTGGAAGCCATAGCCCCCTCCTTCTCTTTTGCCCCCAAGAGAGGTGAAAGAGTAAGAGAAAGATAAGGGAGCTACCCAGCGGCTTTGCTTAAAGTCCCAGAACAAAAGCAAAGGCAGAGGACTTCTTGTTTTTTGTCTGCTAATAAAATAACTACCCAGCGGAAGTACCAGTCCACCATATCCCCCACTTCCCCCTTCATTCTCTAGATCTCTGAATTTTGCCAAGATTTGCTAGTGGCATTTTCAAAAGAAAAAGAAACGAGCTCCCAGCAAATGCTTGAGAAATCCATTGCTTCCTGGGGGCTTGGTTGAGGAACTGAGAGAGGAGAAGAGGGGAGGCTAGAGAAAGGTAGCCAGGGCTCCTGCCTGTTCTCAGTTCCATTTGCTTGCAGACTGGGTGCTCCCATTTTGCACAAAGATCTCCAGAAAGTCTGTTCAGCCTGCCTAGAAGGACCCTGGGTAATTAGATGGTTGGGCTGGCTTTGTTTCCTGGCTGTTGGTCAGGAATAGGTGCCTATTAGCTATTCTGATTTCTGATTGGTTGGGGGCAGGGCTAGCCCCTGCCCACCCTTAGGGGAAAAGGCACATACTGAGTGGTGCTGGGGTACTAAATATGCAATTTGGGTAGTGAGTAAGTCTGGTAATTACTTCATTTGGGGGCAACGGATCCCACTGAACCCCCTAAGAGGGAGGAAATGGCTTTACAAAGGAATTTAGGAAAAAAAGACCAAGAACCAGTGCCATCTATGGCAAGCAGCAGAAATGCAAGAGCAAGATTCAAGCAAGAGAGACAAACAGAGAGAAAGACAGATTGGAAGAGATGATATGTTTGGTGAGAGAATGAGGGGCTGGCAAGTGGGGGGCAATGCTCCCTCTGCCCCAGATGAGGAGCCTACATTGCAGTGGAGGACACACAGTACAGCATTTTAACTTTAATAGTTTCTAAGATGAAGGCTAGATTTCTTGTCAGGTTCCCTGACAGGCTTGGATACCAGTTTGTTATGAATGTAAAAAAAATACTCATCATCTAGGTCCCCATGGCCACTCTGAAATAATTCTCTCCTGCTTCATTAAACTGCTGCCACTTCTTCTTCTCCAATTTGCTCTGCTGGCCCACCTCCAATACAGACTTAATAAAGCCTGTTTGAAACCAGTCTGGGTCTGGATTTCTTGTTCTCTGTAACTTGATTGCAACATCCACCCCAAGGTGTTGGTGCCTGGTAGTGAGTGGTGTTGGAGAAGTGACAGCATGCGTGGGTGGCTAGGAATATCTGGAAGGAATAATCGTGTCACTGCTTTATTACTCAGAACGTTACATATCCAGATGCTTATGGCCTGTACTTTGAGACATTGGGTTGCTATACCCATACACAGAGGTGCACCTAGGTAATTTTGGAGCCTGGACCTAAAGGCCTTTGGAGGCCTCCCCTCCCCTGCAAATTAAGCAGCATCATGCTCGGCCAGGCGACCACACTTCCCAGGACAGACTAAAGAGGATTTGTGGGGCCCCAAGGGCTGTGGAGGCCTTGGACTTCGGCCCGGAAGTCCAGGGGTAAGAGTGCTTCTGCATGCGTATGCACACACACACAAACACCCCATACTAACCCTTCCTCTCCTCTTGAAAGAGCACAGCTGCCTAAGAGTAGCATCAAGTGATGTTGGATGCTTGGGAGGTTCTCTAGAGTTTACTTTCTCTCTTTAAAAACAATTAATGGCATATTGTGATCTCAGAAAATCTAACTCATATTTATTTGGTCCCGTGCAAACCAGGCTACAAATAATGCATTTTCTGTAATTTGGTCAGATTTTATTATTTACACTAATCAGGAAAATTATGGTTGTTTCCCTACTAAAGACAATATTAGAGTGTGGATGGATTGCTGAATTTTGGTTTGTTGTATTATGTCTTGCTGTTTGTATTTGGATCAATATTGTTTAGCATTGTAAATTTGTTTATAAGTTTTAAATTTAAAAAAATTAACGCAAAAATACAATACAATTGTAACTAGGAGTAGAGGAGTACATCACCATTAAATTCTGAGTTCCATAAAGTAATAAACAAAATCCATCATTGCACAGAATTGTCTGCTTTTTCATGCAGATTAATAAGTTAATTTTGTAAGTAACACAATGTTACAAATATGTTTATATTTATTATTATATAATGAGGGTGGTTGCGGAGAATTCCAATAAGTTGAAATAAATACAAAGAATTTTCTCTCTCAGTGACTTTGAACATTAATTATGTGTAACAACAATAAGCTTCTTGAGGAATCGGAGGGAAAGGGTAAACGTTTTCCCCCATTGGAGTGGTCTGTTGAGGAATGCTAACTGGTATAGGTCTTCAGTTTTGGCTTAATGAACCAGTAGCTGTCCAGAGATAAGTTGCAATAAACGGAGCTTGATCAAAAGGAAGAACTGTGTGAAAAAGTGTTAATTGATTTAGCATTGAAAGGCAAGCTGGGTGGTTTCCGCTGTCTGGTGGTTTTGCTCAAAGTTGGACTGATCAATTGAAGGAATGTATTGTAGGACTATGGCAGATGCTGGCCAATTTCAGGATTGGCGCGCATATCAGATGTGCATGATTCATGTCTTATGAGGATTCAAGAGGTCTGCCCCTATCTTAATTCCCATTGTGATCTTCTAGACCAGGGTTTCTCAACGTGTGGGTCCCCAGAAGTAATTGGACTTCAACTCCCATAATTCCCAACCAAAGGCCACTGGGGCTGGGGATTATGGGAGCTGAAGTCCAATAACATCTGGGGACCCACACGTTGAGAAACCCTGTTCTAGACGAAGAACATCGTCTAGAGAGGCAGCCACATGCTGCGGTTTCCTGTATGGACTGGACAACTTCCACCATGCTGTTGCAATTTTTTATTTGGTGTTCGCAATGAAAATGGTTCCATCTGCAGGGCAACTCGGTGACCATGAATGACTCATGCTGTAACTACTGCTATAAGAAACAACTTTAAAGTGGCCTCTACGTAATATGTGTACTGGCTTTGAAATTGTTGCGTGACACATCCCACCCCCCCTGTTGAAATGGCTGCATGGAAAATCTTGCTCAGTGAAATCACCGTATCTTACATTTCAGGCCTGGTCTGCACATGTAACAGAACGAGGTGGTAGGATGCTGAGGCGGTAGAGTAGACTTTACTGGGATTTGTTTTAATGCTCCCCATGTAAAATTTCCCCACAAACAACAATAATCCCTCCAGTAAGTCAAAGAGAGAGGGAGAGAGAATGAGCCCATCCAGCATCTTGCTGTGCAGGTTTTCTACTTGCAGGATGTGTGTGTAATTATTGTTGATTAACAAAACAGAAATATAATTAGCAAGACATTTCAGCTTCTGCCTTCTTCATCTGCTCTGGTGTTATAGGCAGCTACTGTACCTTTCCTAAAACATCAGAGCAATTGAAGAAGGCAGATGCCAAAACGTCTTGCCCATTATATTTCTGTTTGGTTACATAGGAATCTAGGAAGCTGCCTTCTACCAAGTTAGACCATTGGTCCATCTAGCTCAGTATCGTCTGCACAGACTGGCAGCGGCTCCTCCAAGGTTAAAGGCAGGAGTCTCTCCCAGCCCTAGCTGGAAATGCCAGGGAGGGAGTGTGGAACCTTCTGCATGCAGGCACGCAGAAGAGCGGCCCCATCCCCTAAGGGGAATATCTTACAGTGCTCACATGTGGTCTCCCAATCAAAAGCAAACCAGGGCAGACCCTGCTAGCAAAGGGGAAAATTCATGCTTGACAAGCTCTCCTTCCCATTTATTGTTAATCAATAATACATTTATACTATTATTTTTTATTAACTGCATCTGTCTGGGAGCCAGATAATGCTTGAATGGAGTTCTGTTTTCAGTTTTCAGAAGGAAGCACTGAAAAAAGTATGAATCCTTCCACCTGCAGTCTGACATAATTAACAGTCCACTCTACCATTTCAGGTCACTGCCACCTCATTCCGTGGCATGTGTAAACCTGAAGAAGACCACCTTATAATATGTAGTTAAAAACAATATGTAGTTAAAAGACGGTGGGCCATGGTTCAGTTGGTAGAGCATCTGCTTTGTATGCAGAAGGTCCCAGGTTCAGTCCCTGGCATCTCCAGGTAGGATTAGGAGAAACTCCTGGCTGGAACCTTGGAGAGCCGCTGCCAGTTTGTGTAGACAATGGTGAGTTAGATAGACCAATGGTCTGACTCAGTATAAGGCAGCTTCCTTAGTTCCAATCTTGCTTGTATGGAAAAACTTCTTCACTGTCATGTTAGCTAATCTTTCCTGAAAAGGACAAAGCGGGGGGAACCCCCACATGGCTGATTCATAAAGCCTTTTGGACCACTTGAGTTTCAAATAGTTTTTTTTAATGGTAAATATTTAACAGATAAAATTATAAACTCGGAGAGGCTTAGAAAGGAGCATATGGAAGCCATTCTTTATGCTGATCTTCAAAGAGAGCGAGAGCCACTTTAGAATTAAGGAGTTGACACTAAAAATGAAGACTTTATGGTCTTTGTGTGCTCGGAGAAAAAAGATGACGATTTCAGGGGAAAACAAGGAAAAAGGATTTTAAGACAACAATAGGTATATTAAATGAATATTACGCCTTTCTTTCTCCTTGCCCCCACGTCTCTGCAAGGTGAATTCCTTCCTGAGCCAAGCACTTGGCTGTATTTTTATTCTTCCCTCTTGACATGTTGAAAGCCTTGTATGCATCCTATTTTTTTTTTTTTTGCAAGGGTCTAGAGAAGTAAAATTAATTTTTAATGTTAAATGAAGATTTTTTTTTTTGGGCGGTGGGGTGGGATTATAAATGCATAAGTAGGATTTTGTCAGGGGTTGGGGAAAAAGAAGCTTCTGGCAAAGAAGAGACCCAAAAAGTCTCTGTGACATTAAGAATTTTCTTCAAGAATGTTAAATAGTCCAGAGGGAAAGCAAATGCAGAGATAATCGGGGAACTCTTGATTTTTGATTAACTCTGGTGCTAAACCGTTTATAATAAAAGGACTGTTCCAAAGTATTTCTTTTTTTATATTACTTTTTTCAAAAATCTGTGGCACGTGCCTGCTTAATATAATACATGCGAGTGAAGTGTCTTCGCTTATCAAAGCTTTGCAGCTGGCTGTACGTTTATCAAAGGGCTGCTTCCAAGCTTTCATTTGAGTCGGGGCTTACCAGACTCCTTAAAAAAAACTTATCTGGGACATAAAAAGCAACAATGAAGACAATTCTGCCTCTGAGCATGTGCAGAATGTTTTACCCTTGTCACAGACAATAGTCTAATAGTTTCTTCCAAGTCATTTTGTATTTGAGTACAAAAGAAGAGCAGGATTGGATCCACCAAGTCTGGCATCTTCTTCTCTGCTCTCCCATGGCCAATTAGATGCCTCTGGGAAGCCCATAAGCTAGCTGGGCATACTGGCTAGAAGCCTCTTCTTCCACTGTGCTCACCAGGAATGGGTGTTCAGTAGGATTCAGCGTATCGGTGCCTAAATATAAAATACATGTATATTGCATCAGTTATACAAGGCACAAATGTGCATAAATGGTAGGGATGTGCACAAAGTGCGATCCGGAGTCTGAATCACAACACATTCCTTTAAAATTGAGGGATTACATATCTCCTTTAACACAAAGGAGCAGAGGCGTAACTAGGGAAAATAGCACCTAGGGCAAGCACTGAAATTGCGCCTCTGTCCAAACAGGAATGATGGGACTTGTAGTCAACAGTATCTGGAAATCCCTGTTAAAAGGAACACTGTACCATCTAGACATGGTAGTTGATCAAAACCTGAAAACATGAGCCATCTCTGTAAAAGACTTAGAACAACAGTCAGGAGTTATGCGAGGATTCCAAGTGTCATTTTCTCTGTCTCATCTCATTCTTTTTAAAAAACATGACTTTGTCCTAGAAGATCATCTGCCCAAATAGCCACTAGCAAAATAGGGGAAGAAGAAGGTGGTGGTGGAGGGGGTCTATAGACCAGTGAATGATTCCTGCCAGCCTTTGTCTTATGATGACTGTTGGCTCATGATGGGGTATATGTGCATTCACCACACTAGTGCTTACTTTGACACCAAGAGGGAGGAGGATACATTAGTTTGCCACACTAGACAGAGGAATTTGCAACAGGAGCAGACAGCCAAGTTCTGCCAGGGCCAAAACCAGCCCCTGCCAGACTAAGAAATCATTGTCATTTGCTCCTTCCTGTCACAAGCAGTGTGCTGTTCTTTTATTATTGACTAACTCTCAGATATCCCAGTCATGGATGGAAAATTCAAGGTCAATTTACAAGAGACACATTTTCTACATGGAAGTTTCTTCTGTGCAGGTGTTGTGCAGAAACCCATGTGTAGTGACCGCCAGGGGCATAGCAAGGTTGGAATGGGCCAAGATGAGATTTTAAAATGGGCCCCCAGCCCCTCAAAGTCCAGGGCCTCCACACATCCCAGGCCCCCAAGGATTTAAGTCTGATATTTCAAAATAAGTATGCTGCCTGGAAATACATTTCACTGTATTTCACAGTATATAGTGATATACATCGAGTACTATATATTTGTGCTACTTTTAATGCCTAGAACACACTAGCAACACTAATTATTAAAATGGCCCCCTCGCTGCAGATTAGCAAAGGAGACTTTCAACCATGCAGGGTGAGCCTATGTTTGTTTTCTCAGAATTCTGAACAAAGTTTGATTTCAGGAGGTTTTTCACACGAGGCTTTTAAAGCCCTTTAACACACATCTCCTCTGGAATGGAGGTGCTGTATTCACATGTTGGCCAGATTTACCCTGAAGTCCCTGCAAGTTATTGGAGAGCAGTTCACACACAAGAAAAATAAAATATAATAAAAGCACAACACATGCTTCACAGTTCTCACTCAGACCTTCTGGGTTGCAAAACAACTTGAACATAAGTGCATTTATGAATGAATGAATGAATGAATAAATAAATAAATATTTGTTCCAGAAGTATTTGTAATTTTCTGCCCTGAAACAAGCCACTTTTGGCCTTTTAAGATAGTTTTTGTTTTTAAAGCCAGCACATTTTTCAGTCTGTTTTAAATTAAATATTCAGAGACTTCTCAGTCTCGCCCCACCCCCCATATCAAAGCCCTATGGCAAGCAGATCCCTATATGTGGGGGTATCCACAAAAAGGAATTCACAGCCTACCTGGCAAAGGCTGTACTGGATGGTCTGGGCAGAGGGTCTGCTGCAGGGAACTCTGCCAGCCTCCTTCCTGGCTTGCTGCCTCCCTTGGGGCCTGCTGAGTTCAGGCTTCAGGGAGGCCTACTCGGAGGCCTCTCTGGAAGTGCCTCCCACCCGCCGATCAGCTGAGAGGCGGGGAGAGAAGAGCTCTGCAGTTTGCAGGCTGCTCCGATCCTAGGCCTCGCCGATCCTAGGCCAGAGCTGGAGGCAAATGGCTGAGGGGCCCTGGGGCTGGGCAGGTGGGCAATGGGGTGGGGGTGGCAGGAACTGGCGTGGCGCCCCCACCTCAGTGGCGCCTAGGGCACGTGCCCTGCCTGCCCCCCCCCCGTTCCACCTATGCAAAGGAGAGCAGGTCCATACCTGCTCCTCAGCCACACGTTGCCACTTCCCTAATCATGGTGCTCCCCCAGCTTCCAGCACGCATTGGCTTTCCCCCAGCTGCCCATGCGCCATGCTGGCATGCACATGGCTTCTACACATGCAGTGTGTTCACAGAGCCTTAAGTCCAGGAAACAGAATCAATTTAAAATTCAGTTCAGGTTCATCAGTACTTTTAGCCTACTTTCCTTAAAGGAAGTAAGCTTATGAGATCACTGAGCTTTGTGTGTATCAACTTCATAATGCCCACTTTGGACTTAATTTGATACAGTTGTAGGGACACATAGAGACATCTCAATGGCGTATTTGTGATAATGTCATCTACCCCAGTTCAAGATGATGGAGGCACAAGCTAACTTGTGAAGACAGTAATTATCAATTAAGATTATACTGTAAGGAAAGTAGGCAGATTAGTTCTTACCAGACAATCTTGCTTTAACTCTCTGGTTCAGTTCTGGTTCAGGCAGTTTGAACTGGTTTAGCTACATTTCATGCAGAATAACACAGAACACCTTCGCTTGCAGTGCAATGCAATTTCTATAAAATGGAAACGGTGCTATTTCACTTTTATTTATTTATTTCACACACTCATATACCGCTTGCAAATGGGTCTCAAGCCAGTTTACAGTTGATTAAAAATAACTACGAACAAACAATCAGCAGTTAAAACAAATAGTTAAACTTTAAAATCAGATTGAGAGAGAGATAGAAAGAGGAAGAATGGTCCTTCTGCCAGTATGAAGTTGTCCATTTGGCGTGGAGAATCCATAGTTAGGAGCTGCTGATAGACTGGCCTTCCATGACTTTTTTCTTTAGCCCCTGAGTTCCAAGAGCTTTTAAGGAACCATACAAGGATTTTTTAATAAGTGGTTCATGTTAACATGCTATAAGGAGAATGGAGTTTAAAATCCCTTTGGCTTCAGTCTTGGCTTTTACTCTTTGTTTTGCGTTAATTACCTATGACACATGGTTTAAATTATGTACATGCATCCAGAGGCCTATATTCAGTGGGTGCATAATGAGAAACCTAATTAGGTTACAGGAGAAACGGTAAAAGAAACCCACTAACAAATATATTAATACATCATTTTTAGTTCTGGTTCCATTCTGTACTTGCAGATAGCAACGCATTTGGAGAAATTTGATGATGTGGATATCAGTGTCAAGACAGTCCACCTTATCACAGATGGTAGACCAATGAAGGGGGGAAATCAAAGGAATCTGGGGAATAGATTTAAGCGGGGAGTCAAGCCAAATCTAAACACAAAAACCTGTCAGAAAGGCTTTTCCAAAACTGAGCCTGAACCTAAAATCTCTTGGCTGGCTTGAATCATAGAATCTTAGTGTTGGACAGGACCTTGGAGGTCTCCTATACCAACCTCTCAGCTCAGAAGAGGAAACTGCTACAGTATCCCTGAGAGACTGCTGAAACCAAACCCCTAAACACAAAAGTGGTAACTAGTTTCAAACCCAGTAGAGTAATAAAGCCAGCAGGAAATTCTTCTTGAGGGGTGGTAAGGCATCCTCTCTGCTCCAGCTAGATTTAGAAAAAACTATATTTCCTGGTGAACCATCTGAAAAGAAAAGAAGCAGGCACAGAAGAGGTTGTTAGGCAAAGGCCAGAACTGGTCTTCCTCCTGTGTTCAAACTGCTGTCAAAGCAAGTCTGGAAAATTCTTGTATTTTCTGTGCACTGTAGTTTTTCCTTGCTGTTATTGTACTACTCATCCTAAACATTGTACTACTCATCCTAAACATGATGTTTTAAATTATAAAACATAATTTTAATTTTAATAGTTTTTAAAACTTATTTTAATAACTATTTTATTCTATGGTTTTTATTGTCATGTATTTTAATCTGTAACTTTTAAATATTTTAAATTGTGTATACCACCTAGAGATGTACATATTAGGTGGTATAAAAACATGATTGATAAAGTATTTTCTTTTTTTATCCTGTTTGCAAAATTTGCATATGTTCTTTTTTCATACCCTATTACAGTAACGTACCCAAAACAAAATGGCCTTAAGAACATGCCTTTACCTCTCAGCCCTTCCTATTAGAGGTAACCTTCACCACTGAAGCTTTATTTGATTCCATCTTTACACCATTACATAGTTCAATACAAACCTATATAAGTGTTTCTTGTGGAAGCAGGTTGAGGAATTCTGGTCCCACACAAATGTGGGTGTGAATGTTTCCAGAAGTATAAATGGATTTTCATTCCAACAAACAAGCTCACACCCTTAGTTAATTAAGGCGGATTTTGAAATTAGTAAACACTATAGATGTACTGGTGTGAAGTTCCACCCATTCATTCCTGGATGTTTTTGTTTTGTTTTTTAAACTCTCAGGAGGAACTACAAAGCATGCCAATATCCAAAAAGAGGAACTGAGAGTTCTTCGCACCCTGGAAAACCTATAGGAGAATGAACTCCACACACGTTTCTCTGGTTGTCATATTCTGGGAGTGTTTGATCACACCAACTCAGAGGTGGCCAAAGACCTCCAGGTGCCTGGGGCAAGGTATCAAATGCCGTCTCCCCTGCCTCCATTTTTGTTTGCAGTGGCAATAGCCACCACTGTTGCTTCACTAGACAAATGCATGGGGATGCATGTGAACACCCTTCTCCACAACAACAACAACAACAACAACAACAACATTCTCCTCCTCCTGCTGGCCTAGTGTGGTGCACTCCTATCTCTCTTGCAGTAATGTAAGGGGGAGAAAATGGAAGAGGAAATGATGAAAGGGCACAGGAGAGGCTCTGTAGCAGGGCTGTACAACTTCAGCCTCCAGCTGTTGTTGACTACAACTCCCATTATTCTTAGCCACCAATGATAAGGAATGATGGGAGTTGTAGTCCAACAGCTGGAGGACCAAAGTTGTGCAACCCTGCTCTATAGAATACAGTAGAGTCTATGAGAGGCTTTGTAGGATATCTTATGTATTCTGTTGCCCTTTCATGATTTCTTCCTCCCCTTCATTTCAATTTCCATTTACATTCCTAGTCTGGAATGAACTGAGGCACTTATGGTATTTGGGAAGCTCTGCTAAAATATCTTGATTGCTATATAGAAAAGCCAGTTCTTAGGGTTCTGCTCTCCACCAGGCATGAACAGAATGGAGCAGTTCTGTTCCATTATTGTTCTGGGATTCTGACATCTGATTGGTTCTACTATGATTGAGTTCTGGTGGAAAATCTGGATTCTGGAATGTCTGATTGAAAGCCCCACAAATGCCTGGTCTTATCAAAAGGTTTCTATTGGAGGAATGTTACTTTTTGCCCCTCCAACTCCCCCAATGAACCCCCTTGGGGTAAGACCAGGCATATTGGGGGCTGCAGCCTCATTAAATCTCCCTATGCATGTAATAAATTGATGTTTCAATTGGATTGCATACCAGGAATCAAAGGGACTGCAGCCACAAAACTGGGTTCTGGCTAAAAATCAGATTCTGACTGGTCAAGTTCTGATCCAAAAGACATTTCTGAGAATGCAGAAACAAGAAATCTTGGGCAGTATTCTGTAAAGCTGGATTCTATTAGCATCCCTAGTCTCTGTGGCCTGAGCTCCACACAGGGAATTCATGGGTGTGAGAGTATGCACAGTTTTCCTCTGTACACCGAGCACATACGCAGTGTGCACATACCCACACTAGTGATCTCCAACTGAATGTCCCCATGCATGCCCCACCCTTCATCATGGGTTAGGTGTTTTTCTACTGTGATAAATGAAACTGAGTGGTGTGGACAGGGGCGTAACTATGATAGGGCAAGGGGAGACAGTTGTCTGGGGGCCCACTGCCTTGGGGGGGCAGAGGCAAGTCACATGACTGACTCCCCCAGCCGCGCACCCGCCCGGGCTTCTTTCAGTTGTATTCATCTTCCAAAATTGATGAGACCTGGAGCTACCAGAACAGCATATCTTTCTCTAGTACCATTAAATGACTTGCATCGCCTACAATTTACAAAACCATAGGTGTGTATGTGAGTGTGTGTGTGTATATATATGCTTTTTGTTACCACTATTCAGCCTCATTTAAGATTTCTTTACTTCATGAGCTGAGCTTCAGTGAGGGGGGCATTTTAAAATCTTGTCTCTGGGCCCACTCCAACCTTGCTACGCTCCTGGGTGTGGGCTGGAAGTTATGCATATGTGGAGATAATCCTCCATGCAATGTATTTGTAATGGATCATATGTTGGAAGGTTGTTCAATCTCTGAAAAGCATACACCTTTTCCACACAATTGTAGAAATTGTGGGAAACAATTGTACCACGAAAATAGCATTGCGAAGCAACATTATTTGGCCAAATGCAGATTTATTTGCTTAGTTTAATTTAAACTTGTTGAATTTAGGTTTGTGGGTCTAGTGTGACATTGTCAGGAGGATACTGTAGATATGTAGTATCCTGATATTTCTTTATATACTATGATAACATTCTCCAGTCCAGGGATGTAGCAATGTTGTAGTGGGCCCAGAGACAAGATTTTAAAATGGGCCCCCCACCTCACTGAAGCTCAGCTCATGAAGTAAAGAAATCTTAAATGAGGCTGAATAGTGGTAACAAAAAGCATAGTAAATTTTTTATATATAGAACCTATGTGCCACAATAGAACATCATCCTAAATTATTTTTTAAAAGGTTTTGTAAATTGTGGACAATGCAAGTCATTTAATGATACTAGAGAAATACATGCTGTTCTGGTAGCTCCGGGTCTTAACACTCACATCAATTTCGGAGGATGAATACAACTGAAGGAAGCCGGGGTGGGTGCACGGCTGGGGGACTCAGTCATATGACTTGCCTCTGGGCCTCCCCCACCCAAGGCAGTGGGCCCCAAGACAACTGTCTCCCCTTGCCCTATTATAGTTACGCCCCTGCTCCAGACCACTATTTGCCTGTGGACCACAGAATCGGGTTGAAAGTCTTCTGTTCTCAAACTGATGTTCAAAGTTTGTTGGTTTTCTCATACAGATGATTAATCTTTCTGTTAATTTGCAACTCTTCTGTTAATTTGCAGGTAGTTCTGTACACACACGAGGAAGATGAAATCCCCTGGCAATTACAAATTAAGATGAAAGTCTAGCCATTCCTCTTAAAGTCTGGTTTGGCAAATTTGCTGATGAACTCCTAGAGCAGATTTCTAGTAAACCCTTTCCAGTTTTGTGACGATCTGATCAAACTGAGGGTAATTACCTTAATAGATTTTGGAAGTATTTATGCTGGAAGTCCATCTTGTTGCAGCTGGTAATAATTTTGCTCGTCTTTGCGATCCCAGAGTTAAGCTATTTATTGACTACGACGGCTGGGATCCAGGGAGCTGCACAACCAGTTCAGTGTGCCTGAGGGGCCTTGGTACATGTGCTCCTCAAATATCAGCCCTCCATAGCCACATGGCATTTTTTTCCTGAAATTAAGGGACATTCAAAAACATTTTATAATAGGACATGAGGGTGGGAGAGGGAGGCTGCTGTTCAAAGAAAAAGCATAGTGAAAAACAATCTCAGCAAGAACGAATTAACCTTTGGGTGTGCCTAAAGTAGTTATTTGAATCTTGGCCAGCATCTTTTCCAGTTTTAACTCTCTCTGGGATTGCAAAATAAAAAGGAAAGGATACTCTGGAGGCACTGTTAAAGAAAAGAACAATTTCTTTGCAATATATATTTAACAGAGTAGATGTGAACAGGAGGAAAAGTTGGTGCGTGAAAAGTAAACAACCATGATGCTGGAGTTCATAATTTTCTGGTCCAGAGTACAGATTTGTTCAGCTCAAGACATGAACTAGCCACAGTTACCCATGCTTTGGCAAAATCCAGGCTTGATTACTGCAGTATGTAGGCCTGTTCTTGAAAAGTGTTTGACAGGAACATAAGAATCGCCCATCTAGTACAGCATTCTGTTTCACACAGTGGCCCACCGGATGCCTCTGGTAAGCTCACAGGAAGAGATGAAGGCATGCCCTCTCAACCGCTGTTGCTCCCCTGCAACTGGTATACAGAGGCATCCTACCTCTAACCCTGAAGGAAATCATAGATAGATCTGTCCTCCATGAATTTGTCTAAGCCCCTTTAAAGCGATCCAAGCTGGTGACCATCACCACATCCCGTGGCAGATAACCACAGTTTAATTATGCACTGTGCAAAAAAGTACTTCTTTTTTTCGCTCCTAAATTTCCTTGCAATCAGTTACATGGGGTGGCCATGGTTGTAGAGTTATGAGAGAGGGAGATAATTGTCTATCTATCTACTTTATCTTCACCATGCATAATTTTATAGACCTCGGTCATGTCTCCCCTTAGTCGCTTTTCCCCTAAACTAAAAAGCTCCAGATGCTGTAGCCTTGCCTCATAAGGAAGATGCTCTAGGCACCGATCATCTTGGTTGCCTTCTTCTGTACCTTTTCCAGTTCTGTAATGTCCTTTTTGAAATATGATGTTCAAAACTGTACACAGTACTCCAAATTGGCTGTACCGTAGATCTATATAAAGGCATTATAATATTATCAGTTCTGTTCTCAATCCCCTTCCTAATGATCACGAACAAAGTTGACATTTTCAACAAGCTATCGAACACAACCCTAAGATCCCTCTCCTGGTTATTTACTGACAGCTCAGACCTTGTCAGTGTAAATGTTAAGTTAGGGTTTTTTTTGCCCCAATATGCATCACTTTACACCAGGCCTGCTCAACTTAGGCCCCCCAGCTGTTTTTGGACTAAAATTGTGCCATCGAATCGGTGTTGACTCCTGGCGACCACAGAGCCCTGTGGTTGTCTTTGGTAGAATACAGGAGGGGTTTACTATTGCCATCTCCTGCACAGTATAAGATGATGCCTTACAGCATCTCCCTGTATTGTTCTTGCCTGATATAGGTGTTCACATACCAGCGGGGATTTGAAGCAGCAACCTCTTGCTCCCTAGGCAGGTTACTTCCCCACTGCGCCATTAGGTGACGAGGTGCCTTTAAAACTGAAAAGGAAAGTATTTACTGGCTGGCCTGAGTAGCACTCACCCCCATCCTCTCAGTGGCAGCGGCATGCAAATGGGCTCCAGGTACCTCTCTCTCACAGCCCCCGGTCACCTTTTATTAACTTTGGAATCAAAGGGGAAGCCTCACTGGATTCCCTTTACAGGCACCTGAAGCTGTGAACCAGTCCATGGACAAACTGGGTTCGGTCCAGTTCGATCACGGACCAGACCCATTTCTCTGGGGCCACTCTGGTCTGAGATTGAACCAGTCGAACCGGCCCAGTTCACTGTGGACCGGTTTGATCGCAGACCGGTTCGGCACACCCCTACTTCATGTGCTTTCTTACAGTGTATCATTCCTTGGCCCTCTTGCTGCAAAAATATCTGGCCACCGCCAAATACAAATACCTCCTTTGTATTTTATGGGGCTGTGATGTTTTCGTCTAAGGAGAAATCCTTTTAAGGGCTGTCTCTTAGGGACATTGGAAGACCTTTGACTGTTCCTAGAGGAGCACACAATTTACGGCAGTCACAATAAAATCATAATTGCCTGACAGTAATGAGTTTCTCTCTCTCCTTTTTATATCCTGAATTTGTCAGGTGTAAAATTCAGAGTGAAGGCATTAGAAACATTAGCATGCACTCACTGTGTGTCTTGAATTTTGAATTCATGACTCCTCCTAAGAAATATATTAGATCACGGTGAGGTTTTGCTTGTTTCCAGAGCAACTTTATTATCGGAGATTTTTCTCGCAGGAAGGGCTTGGGAAAAGAATTAAACACATTTGCAGATGTGCCGGACCTTTCTAATCCCTAATATTTTCAGATTTCTCATGAAAGGCCAAGAACATATTCATGCAAATATTACACTTCATTGGACAAATGTTGAAATGATGAAGTGCTATAGTAAAGGTCACTATTTTGTTGTGGTTGTAAGCAGGTCTCCAGGGTACTCAGTGTTTTGAAAATACACCAATGTATTTAATGTGTCATGTTATTTTCTAAGAATAGTTTTTTTAAAAATCTTGCAAATTCTGACATAAGATGTCAGAATGGGCCGACTTCAGGCTTACAGGAGGAGCCATGTTGTTTTTTACTACTGTATTTATGCGAATGTAAGACAACTCTGAATTTAAGATGAGCTGCTTAAAAATAGAGGTTAAATACAGGTTATAGCCTTATTTACCCAAAAGGAAGAGGACTCTGTATTTATGATGACCCCCTGATTTTTAACATCAAAGAACTTTGAAAAAACTCTAGTCCTGGATTCAGATAAATACAGTAGAGCTTCAAGGTCTACCTGCCACAGGAGGGAAGCTCTCATTTGCACTAATGGGAGCTTTCCTTCTGGGACAAATAACTACAATGTAGAGATTATCTGGATTTGGGACTGAGATAGGGCCGTCTCTAGCTAGGATTAGGAAATACCCTGGTCTGAAACCCTGGAAAGCCACTGCCAATCATATCAGTGCAGAAAATACAGTGCTTCTTCCATGATGGAACTCAAGGTGGTACATCTAGGATGACCAGGTGGTCTCACATCAAGGCATCGGCCAGATGCAGACCTGCTTAGTTTTCCAGCAAAATTGTTGCATCTTGTGCCTTTGCCCATCACTGGGAACTGTTTTGATGCTATATTCTTTGGAACTTTCTCTCCCAAGAAGTCCACCAATGTTTTCCTCTTTATGTGTAAAAGGTCAAGTCAATCAAGACACTTTTATTAAATTTAGCCATAGGTTATTGCAATGAAACACTGACCTTGTCTAATAATGGCAGGGAAGTTGATTGAATACAGTACACAGGAAAAAGTTGAACCAAGGAATTGTCTGAACAGTTAACAGCCACTTTATTCAAAACCTTTGTGCTTTTTTTTATTTTGCCAAAAAAGGGAATATAAGAGGCAGACGTCCCGTTTGTATTGGGCTATTAGAACATAAGAACAGCCCTGTTGGATCAGGCCCAAGCCCCATCTAGTCCAGCATCCTGTTCTGCACAGTGGCCCACCAGATGCCGCTGGAAGCCACGGGCAGGAGTTGAGGGCATGCCCTCTCTCCTGCTGTTACTCCTCTGCAACTGGTATTGACTGCCATGTAAATTATGGAGAGGCCCTGAGTACAGTGGTGTCTCATTTTTGTTTTCCATAAGAAAAGCATACAATGGCCCACACATTGTGCAGTGGCCCACGGGCAGTTTCTACCCTGTCTGCACTGCTGCAGGCCTTCCAAACAAAATTGACATAGTTGCACAAGATCACTGTTGTATACATGCCAAATAATTGTGTAAATGCAGTTGTGTAACGCTACATCCATTGGAAATAATGGCTACAGTGTCTTGCAACTGCATTATAACGTCTATCATTTGTACAATAGCGCTCTTGCACAACTATATAAATTTTGTTTTAAATGCTCGCAGAAGGGCAAGCAGGGCGGAAACTGCCTATGGGACACTATGCAGTATGTGGGCCAATGTGAATTATGAGTGCACCTCCTTTAAACTTATGTGTATCCATGCCAGAGAACCATTGTTTGGATTGTTGCTCTCCAACCTGTAAGTATTTAAGGGTGTATACCTGTCATTCACAGATCATATCTTTGTTGTACCAGGCTTTGCCAATTCCATTCCCACTTTCACTGGGATTCCCATTTCCCAATTCCCATTTCCTTCTGCTCTCTGGGACTTGAGCACACACAGTCGTCCACAGTAGCTCACTAGGATAGCTCCCAGCCTAAGATTCCTGGTTCAAGTTCTGGGGTCCTCTGATGCTCTGTAGAACTGATTCTAGTTACAACTTTGACTTTGCAAAAGATTTATTGGTCATTGGGAGCACTGCAAAATGAGGGTTCTAATTTGGCTGTAGAAGAACGAGATCATAGAAGCATAATGGTGCAGAGACCAACTGTCAAACAGACCCATTTTCCATCCAAATTAAGAACTTTTAACTTTATGCATGGTTAACCCCTGCATATGCTAGGGTTTTAGATTGGTAGGCCTAAAGAAAAAGGGCTGACATTTATCTTCTTTGAATGTTTCAATCAGTCTGAATTTCAAAGAGAAGACCATGGACCTTCCATCTGTAGGATCACACTTAAATTTGCATTGGAGTTCAAGTGCATGCATAACCAAAGAGCAGCTAGGCACTCTCTCTGTAATTTTATTTTTAGGAAAATTCATCAGCATCTAAGAAGCTTTAGCTAAATATATCATTGTGGGGACCCTGAGGTGAATAACAAGACATGTTTAAAATTTTAAGATGGGTTGGGTTTTGGATGTGTCAAAGAGGCAAACTTTAAAAATAGAGCATGAAAATAAATCAACATTTAAAAGTCATTAATGCTACACTTTAATGACCTTTTTATTTTTCTTTCTATTGGCCAGGAAATAGATCTTGAGGGCG
Organism: Hemicordylus capensis; assembly: GCF_027244095.1. Lineage (NCBI taxonomy): Eukaryota > Metazoa > Chordata > Lepidosauria > Squamata > Cordylidae > Hemicordylus > Hemicordylus capensis. Next base: position 23,188,148 of record NC_069658.1, on the reverse strand, counting down.
CTTTTGATATTTTATTGGGAAAGATACATAAGGAAGGAAAAGCTCAATTTGCTACAGAATGGAACAAAGGTTTGCATGTAATCAGGATATCCCCAAATGGTATGGGACTGGTTTGATAAAGCAATCTTGAGGAAGATTTGTGATTGTTCTTCATGTACCCCCACCTCTGTGGGGGCAAAGTTTTTCTTTCAGCTAGACTTGGTGCCAGTTCTAACATAATGCATCTAAGCATCAGTTTGCAAAGTTCAAGCCAAAGTTCAAGTCAGTTCAAGCACAATCTGAATCGCAGATGAATGAGGGAGCATAATGTAGTAATTAGAGTATCAGCCTAGGACCGGGGAGACCCAGGTTCAAATCAGCTGTAAAGCTCACTGGGTAAACTTGGCCAGTCATCTCTCAGCTTTACAAAGTTGTTATGAAGTTATAAAGAAGGGTGATAGGGACAGAGAGAGATTTGTCTGCTGCCCTGAGTGTCTTGCTAGAAGATTGGGGTATAAATGTAATTTCTGCTAAAACTGGCCACATGGATCACTGACCAGACTGGGTTATTGTAATGTGCTCTATGTGGGGCTGCCCCTAAAGATGGTTCAAAGGCTGCAACTAGTGCAGAATGCAGCAGCAAGACTGCAGATAGGCACTTCTGGCCAGATGCACATCACGCCGGTCTTAAAGAGACTGCACTGGTTGCCAATTTGCCACCAAGCCCAATTCAAGGTTTTAACGTTGACTTATAAAGCCCTGAACAACCTGGCCCCCAAATACCTGAAGGAACGCTATCTCCCATATAGACCTTGCCCATCAGTTAAGGTCTGTAGGAGAGGCCCTCTTGGTAGCGCCACCATTGACAGCAGTAGGGGCACGTAAGAGGGCTTTCTCTGTGGTGGCCCCTAGGTTGTGGAATGCCCTCCCCTCTGAGGTGCTCCAAGCTCCGACATTATCCATGTTCAGGAGAATAGTGAAGACACACCACTTTACCCTGACCTTTGACTAGAGATGTAGTGGTTCTTCCCCCGCTCAGGCATTGTATTTTTAACTGTATTTTTGATTTCATGATGTTGTATTTTAATTATGTTTTATATTGGTTTTATTGCAACCTGCTCTGAGACCTGTGGGTATAGAACGGGCTAGAAATGTAAATGATATAAATAAATAAAAGGGCAAACACATAGAAATTTAGAAAATTGAGTTCTTGTACATTCCACAAATGAAAATACGCACGCACACATCCTTAAATCAGTTGCTATACTGTGTTGCTGCACATCCCTGCTAACTGAGCAAAGAGGCATCTTTTAGAGTGGTGACCCATGCAGTTCACACAATTGAAAACTGGGTAGGCGAAGGGTCCTAACCAGCTTTGGGAGCCGTGCGCACTCCTGCATTTTGACTGTATGTGAGCAGACAACTAAGAAGGAGGGGGGAGTGAAATGCATGTGAGGGAGAAGCTAGGTAGGATGGCGTCTAGCAGTTGACCAAGGTAGGAGGAAAAGCTGTCCTATACAGCTTCTGCCTCACACACAGTCACCTCCCCGCTCCTACTTATTTGTTTGCTCACACACAGATGAAAATCAGGAGTGGCAAGGCTACAGCATCTGGGGCTTTTTAGTTTGGAAAAGAGGCAACTATGGGGAGACATGGTAGGGGTTTCCTAAAAATATGCTTAGAGTGGAGAGAGTGAACAGAGAGACATTTTTCTCCCTCTCTCATAACACTAGCACCAGGGGTCACCCCATGAAATTGATTGTCGGGAAATTTACTGTATTTACCCGAATACAAGACGACTCTTAATTTAAGACAAGCCCCTTTAAAATAGTGGTTAAATAAAGGTTATCCCCTTATTTACGCAAAAGAAATAAGACGTTGAAGCTTTCCTCATGATCAGTGAGGAGAGCTGCCAGGGCTAACTGCGGGGATGGAGGGTTTACCTTTCCTTCCCTGCAGATGATCAGAGGGGGTTACCTACATGGGCGGATCGGTGGCGCAGACAAGCGGCAGCTCTCCTGCCGTCCCCCCATGCCTTGCCTGGCAGCTCCAGGGGTCAGGCGATGGGAAGTGCTGCCATGTGGCTCACTGCCCCCCTTAGCCCCAGTAGGGGTCCCCCCTCCCCGAGTGTGTCTGACGTGGCTGCAAGCAGCTGTGGCAGACACACGATTAAACAAACGGGGTTAGCGGAGCACTCGGCTCCCATTGCTGCACATGACTAGCCGAAAACGGGCTGGGCTCCCCTAGCCCAGTTTCGGCTGGTCGTGAGAATTGCCTCTCTGAATTTAAGATGACCCCCTGACTTCTACCATGAAAGAACTTGGAAAAAGCCTAGTCTTGGATTCAGGTAAATACAGTGGAACCAACAAAAAGAAGTAGAAGCTATTCTGACGATCAGTGGAAAGCAGGCTGAGGGTGCTTAACCCGCTTGCCACCGATCATGAGACTCACCGGGCTCGCAGCCGAGCCCGATTCAGTCAAAGCGGGTCACCCGCTTAAGTAGCCCACCCTTAGGCCCAGGTTAGCGGAGCAAGTGCTCCGCTAATCCAGGCTTTCCAATCGTGAGTTGCCACAGTGTGGCTCACTAGTAGACCCCCGACTGGGAGGCTGAAGAGCCGCCTCCCTGCTTGGGGATCTCTCCAGCATGCCCTGCGCACTCGTGCAGGGCATGCTGGAGCTTCCGGGGGCCATGCGGCCCCTGATCCTCCCAACCCTCGCCAGCTCCGTAACAGAGCCGGCCGTTGTGTGGGTGGCTACTTTGGCCGCCCAGAGCAGACTGCCTGCTCATGTGCAGGGAGAGCGGGCTAAGCCCCTTCTCCCCACTAACCCTCCCTAGGCTCTTCTCACTAATCATGAGAAGAGCCTTGTACTCTTTCACAAATGCACAGTTCATCTGTGGAATTCTCTGCCATGGGATATGGTGATGGCCACTAATTTGGATGACTTTAAAAGGGCTTAGACACATTCATGTAGAAATCTATCAGTGGCTATTGATAGATTTATCCGTGGCTACTAGTCTGATGGTTATAGACCACCTCCAGTGCCTGAGTGAAGGGAACGTATGGGCCTTCTGGAGCGAATTCCCAGGTTGTGCTTGCTGGCTGGGTGCATGTTTTGTTCATTTTCTTCCTCGCGGAGGGAACGAACAAAACATGCACCCATCCAGAATGAATTGCGGAAGGCCTGCATGGCCCTCCCAGAGCTCTGGCCACGAGTCAGGCAGCTCTCAGGAGCTGGCCAGCCCAGTTTCTTTTAATCCGTCTGCCCTGTTTATATAGCTCCACCCCAGGCCACCTCCAATCTCAGAGGTATGATGGCCCTAATTACCAGTCACAGGGGAGCAGTGGCAGGAGAGAGGGCATGCCCTCAGCTCTTGCCTGTGGCTCCCCAGTGGCATCTGGTGGGCCACTGTGGGAAACAGGATGCTGGACTAGATAGGCCTTTGGCCTGATCCAGCAGGGCTGTTCTTATATTCTCCCAAAGCTGGATAGGACAAGAGTAGTTTTTGACTGTGTGATCTGCCTTACTCTTTAGAGGGGAGAGTAATTGTGCCTATCCAACCTCAACACAGAATCGTTCCAATGGCTGTTGCAGGTGTGTCTACCTTATGTTTCTTTTTAGATTGTGAGCCCTTTGGGGATGGGGAACCATCTATTATTTTTCTATGTAAACTGCTCTGAGAACTTCTTTGTTGCAAAAAAGCATACATAAATACTTGTAGTAATAAAAATAATAATGAACACAGATCAGGCTGTGTGCACATGTAGTGTGTCACTCACCTTATATTTTGGTTTTTGGCCACACTGGACTGGCAGAATCTTGGAAACTTCTTTTGACCTAGATCGGCAGATATTTACAAGATTTGTCTGTGTGTGTGTGTGTGTGTGTGTGTGTGTGTGTGTGAAGAAATGTGTTTGCACATTTACAAATGTGTTTTTGTGCTTCCTCTCATTTCTCTTTTGCAGCTTTCTAGAACATTGTGGATAACCTAAGAGTGCCCCAGTCTGTAGAAAACAAAATGAACAGATTATCGAATTAATGAGCAAACAGAATAATGTTAAGGAAAGCTTTCTCATTAATGAGCATTGCAGACAGCTCAAATCCTTTATCTGAGAGTGAGAATTATGGTTTTAACTGTACTGTTTCCCCTTTTCTAGGTCAAGCAGGTGCTGATGAATGTGGAGGAGCAATTACATTGCTGCTAGTGGAATACTGGGTGCCTGAATGGTTTCTGTCTGGGCAGCTGTGGAATGAAGCAAACAAGAAGTCCCTGTGGCTTCCTTCCTCTTCCTCTTGCTGAATTCTCCAGAGCGATTGTTTCCACTTTGTCATAAAAATCATTCTGTTATCTTTGGCCAAATTTGGGAGCAGAGAGAGAGACTTTTTGTGCATTTTGTGCATCTGTCTCTCCCTGTGTGCCTTTGGATCTCTCAGTATGGCTCATGGTGAAGTAGAAGACTACCTTAAAATGGAAAGTTGCCTCAGTCCAGTTCTAGTCGCTCAATCTGGCAAGCAGTTCTTCACGTAATGGAATCCTGGAGTGACCACAATGCCCATCACTCCGGAGAATGCGGTGCTTTTTCTTCCCATCCTTTACCGATGGCTGCAAAACCATCTGAGGGAGGAAGTGGAAGAGCCGGAACAGAGGCTTTGCCATTCCGCCATCAAGAAGCTGAGGGAGTACATCCAGCTGAACTTCCCAGTGGAAGAGGGCAAACTGCAACATGGGACAAGACCCCTGGACATGGAGATCTGTACTGCCTACCTGACCAAGGATCCAGGAAAGACAGAGGCTCTCGGCCTAAGTTTTGGAAACATCCCTGCTCTGGGAGACTATGGAGAAAAGCGGAGAATGGGGAGAAAACGGAAGGGGCATAAGGGTCCTGTGCTTGATGTTGGAAGCATTTGGGTCACCGACTTAAAGAAAAACAGTCCAGCTGGGAAATGTGGAAGAGTTCGCCTGAGAGATGAGATCCTGTCACTGAACGGACAGTTGATGGTCGGGGTGGATGTCAGTGGTGCAAGGTAAGAGGTTTAAACAGATGTGAATTGCAATACATTATGCATCATCAAGATTGATGAACAAAACCACAGAGTGGCTAAATATATTCAAGGAAATCCCATTAAAATTAAAAGGACAAGTTAGGCATGCCTAACTTCTTTCATTTTCAGTGGGATTTCCTCGAGTAAATTTAGTTAAAAACACTGGCTGACAGCCTTTTTATAACTACAAAGGAAGCATCTTCCATACATTATTATTTATTTTATTCATTAGTTTATATTATTTTATAACGCTTTTCAACAACAACAAAAATATCTTCAAACTGGCTTACATAGCAAAAGGAATGAGAAGATGATTCTGTCTCTGTCTCAAAGAGACTCACAATCCAAAAAGAAACATAAGTGAGAGACCAGCAAAAGCCGTTGGGAAGGATGCTGTTCTGGATGGTTACTATTCTGTTGCTAAGTGTATAAGAGAGCCACTGTTTCAAAAGGTGTGTCTTTGCTCAGTTAGCAGCGCTGTCCAAGGCTGCTTTTTATCCAGATTCACTATATGGCAAACATTTAGGACAGTGCTTTGGTTCAGAGAGGATCCAGGACATGTTGGTACGCAACAGTAGTAGAAATGTATTAATAAATTAAATAATTGCCAGTGTGTTACCCCTTAGCTGTATCTCAAAATCTGCTTCCTGAGGTAGGGTCTGCCTAAACCTGCCTAAGATAGGACCATCCTTTTTCTACTTATCCGTACATGTGGTGGATATATGCATTCTATGCGCTTTCTATCAGCTTTGGCTGATTCGACAGCTGCGTCCATTCCTTTAAGAGAACGATCTCAAAATAGTGGTGCATCAGCTGGTAACCTCCAGGTTCAACTACTGCAATGCGCTCTACGTGGGGCTGCCTTTGTGCGTAGTTCGGAAACTTCAGTTAGTTCAAAATGCGGCAGCCAGATTGGTCTCTGGGGTAACCCGGAGAGACCATATTATGCCTGTCTTAAAACAGCTGCACTTGCTGCTGATATGTTTCCGGGCGAAATACAGAATGCTGGTTATTACCTTTAAAGCTAAGAACGGCTTGGGTCTGGGCTATCTTAGAGAGCAGCTTCTTCGGTATGATCCCCATTGCTCGTTGAGGACATCTGGAGAGGTCCGTCTCCAGTTACCACTGGTACGTTTGGTGGCGACTTGGAACTGGGCCTTTTCTGTAGCTGCTCCTGGTCTATGGAATGCACTCCTGGAAGATATCCGCAGTTTAGGCTCACTGTCGGCCTTTAAGAGAGCCCTAAACACTTATTTGTTTGGCCTGGCCTTCTAAGGCTTGTAAAGTGTTGTTTTTTAAAAATTATTTTAATTGGTTTTAAATTGTTTTAATTGTTTTAGAATTGTTTTTATATTGTTTTTAGCATTGTGTTTTGAATTGTGTGTTCTTATGTCTTTTAAAAGTTGTTGTACACCGTCCAGAGCCTTGGGATGGGGCAGTTTATAAATGTAATAAATAAATAAATAATGATAATGATAATGATAATGATATTCATGCATGCATATGCATGGCCTGAGGACCTTTGTATACATTAGGTTGGACTGTATGGCTCTCTTTGAGTTTTAAGAAAAAACACTTGCATATCCCATAAATGTTACATGGGACCTGACTCTGAATCTATGCATCAAATCTCTACAAGTTCAAAAAACAATATGAGACAGTCCTTTTGGGATTGTACTGCTTTAGAAAACAGGCAAGAGATTGAATGGACCCCTTCATCAAGTTCTGTCTACCAATGGAAAGCAATGGAATGTGGTTTATTCTAAAACACAATCTGAAACTTTAAATTGCCTCTCCTCAAATATAAATGAGAGAGAAAGGGGAATTTTCCAGCTGCAGGCTCACGCTATCTGAATCAGAGCAATTTTTTTTAAAGTGCCCAATATATAGTGTTAGATTTAAGTGGCCAGCCACTAAGTCCTGCTTCCTTATATCTGTAATGGTTCTACTGCAGTTGTTAAGAGCTAGAAAATGTTGGTCTCATTAAGGTAAGTGGGAAAGAGCTAAAGTTGTTTCTGGAGTCCCTGGACAGAGATATCACCAGCTCCCACTGACTTGCAGTATTGAACTAGTGTGCTGTGTGGTTAGATAAACATCCCATGCAGATGTTAGATGGAAAATGTGTTAGATGCAGTAGATTTATTAATAGCCATTCAGGTCACCAATAGAATTTTGAACTTGCCAAATACCAGAGGCAGTGCTGAATCCCACTGGGTTTCTGTGGATTACTGTGTTAGCTGGTGTTAAGCCCTGTAAGAATCGGGCTGGGATTAGAAAACTTGTGTTAGTAAGATTTTAAATGGTGGCTGCTTAGCCAAACATGCTGAGGGGGAAATTGCTTGGGGAAAAGGCATGTGGATCACTGAACCTGTCTCGGACAACTATTTTTGTGGAAAAGCAAAAGATTTGTACAAAGGTTGTTAAGTTCCCCAGACCAATAGGGATATCATTTGCTTCCACTGTGCTGGTTTGGTTACTTTGACCCCTGCTTCTTATCTTCCTACTGATGCGGGAAAGAGTTTCAAAAGAGGTCAATGTTTGCCCTTTTCATAAAGAACCAAATGGCTCTCTTACACTGTTAACCTCTGTTTTATTTTCATGTTTACGGATTCCTTGTAAGTGAAATGCTTCTTCCCAAGCTGAGAAACTGGCTGCTTATAAAAACTTCACAGAGGCACAGGAGGTTCTGTGGAAGCCATGTTTATTGCTTTGGCAAGTGATGGTGTCTGGTGGTTCATGCTCTTCTCATCTCGTGCTGGTGTTGTGACAGTGTGCTCCCAATGGTGCTTTGACCACCACAAACATTCCTAGATGGAGCTCTGGAATGCATGGCAGTGCACATGCCCCCCACAACCACAAATTAGTGACTGGAAGCAGCTATTTATTTGGGTCTTTCTACAGCATTTCTATAAGTGCTTAAGGGATGCATCACAAGAAAAACTTGGTTTTTGTTGAGGAGGAGGAGATGCCACTGGGTGGCTACCACAGACAGATGCAGAGGACTGGGATGGCCCGTTGATAGCCCACAGAACAGAGCTGATCTCAGAGGCATTTCTGTCTGTCGTTTGGGGTGTCTATCAAATTCGAATTGTAGTAAAAGGTTTACCCACGTTTTCACTTGTAACAAAAAGAGGCATATTTACAAGTTGTAAGATATAAAGATGCTTCCACGTTAATGTTGCAATATATATGCACATGTAATGCTACCCCTAAGTGTTCATTCTTCATAACTTCAAAGCACATATTGCTAGAGGATACCAGTGTTATTATGGACTTTGATACATATGTATGTGTGTGTGGGTGTCATTTTGTATGTATGACAAAACACCACAGTCCAGCATAGAGTGGCCCTCAGCAATGCAGAAGTTTGGCCATAGACAAAAATCCAGCATGTCCCCAGGTTTGATTTTCAAGATGAAAACCGCTCAGAAAGGGTCGTGGAGTAATATGTGTTTTCTACAGCTGTCCTGTGGTTTTAAAGGTAAAGTGTGCCATCGATTCAGTGTCAACTCCTAGTGACCAGAGAGCCCTGTGGTTGTCTTTGGTAGAATACAGGAAGGGTTTACCATTGCCATCTCCCGCACAGTATGAGATGATGCCTTTCAGCATCTTCCTATGTCACTGCTGCCCGATATAGGTGTTTCCCATAGTCTGAGAAACATACCAGCATGAATTCGAACTGGCAACCTCTGCCTTGCTAGTCACGTCATTTCTCCGCTTTGCCATTAGGTGGTTTTAGATGGCATGAAAGCAAATCCTAGAAGAATGCTGAAGCTATATCTGGTATGGATGAGCCATACCAGAATGGGACATTGATGCTTCCTGGAACTATTCTAATGATAGGAGTACAAGCTGTTATCCTGCCTTAGGTTATGACCCCATAGGCTGGCAGGGGAGCAGGACCATTCACAGCTCACTGTGAACCTAGGCAGATTCAGGCTGGATGCAGCATCCAAGAGCTGCACACTAGGACGTTGCTCCAGCAATGGTCTGGTGCAGAGGGCTTAAGTTCTCCTTCTGTGATGTTTCTAGCTCTGCCTCCTCTTGAAGAAACTGCTTTAGACTGGTATTTGAAGGGGTCATGTCCTATTTCTCAGGTGCAGGTTCTGTTAGACCTGAGGAATGACCCAGGTGCCCTCGGAGGTGGCGTAGTAGTAGGAAATGCCCTCCTGCATTGCTGAGGCTCCTGAGAAGGCCTCTCCTGAGGCTGTGGAGGGAAATCGGACTCGCTTCTTGGGCTACACACGTAGTGGTGTTGTTGGTCTCAGAGGCTTCCATTGGAGCCCTGGCACCTTCTGATGCTCTTTTTGGGGATAGCTCCTGCATCCATCTTTCTTGTCATATGTATCCTCAGACCTTTCCTCTGATAATTGACGGTCCAGCTTTTGGGCCATGGCAGCTATGACCTCGGAAGGTCTTAGGCAAGCGACTGTCTTCTCAGCCACCTCTCGCACATCTGTAATATGTGAATAGAGAAATACCCGTCTAATTTATTGAGTGTTTGTTAAGATTAATGAAGAGCTTTGAGCACTTAGGGAAAGCTCTGTATAAGCATTTATTATTATTAGTTCTGGGGCTCATTGCATAGAGTGTAGAACAGCTGAGTGCTGGCAGTGGATGCTAGGCCCACAGTTCCTGGACAGCAAAAAATACTGCAGTTTGTTTCTGATCTGAAAAACATGGGGAAGGCTTGGTGCCAAATGAGCAGCTTAGCATGAATCCTGGGAGAAGTTCTTATTCCACGTTTGGCAGGGAAATAACAGAAAGCACCCGTATTTCCAGCAAGGATTTGAATGGAAAGCATGGATTCCTGTAGTTCTGAACAGCCCTTCTCTTGGGATCCTTCTTTGTATTTGTATGGTGAACACATCTAAAATGGCAAGCCCCCCCAAATGTCTCTACCATTTTTCTTTGCAAAGGATGGGATGGAGGTTTGTCGTCTTTGTGAACAGTTGAGATGGTAGGTCCACCATTACCATGTCCACTGAAGACCATACAGGAGACTATAGCAGACCTGTATGCATGGCATAGGGCTTTCCTTGCAATTAATTGAGGTTTTGTGGCGGTGGGTCTTCTGATCGGCCTCCCCACCATGGTGCATTCATGTGTGCATGCCTGTGTGCACACACTCATTAATACAGATGCTCCTGGACAGAATCTGCTCTGCATTCCAGAGGGGAGATGCTGCAGAAGGCCACAGACACATATTAAAAGGGCCTTGATTTGGATGGCTAAGTGAGGAAGACGATTACGCCCATTGTGCTGGCCCTGTATGCAGTGGCTGGGAGCTCTTAAGGCTACAGACGAATTCTTCTGAAGAATACAAATATAGCAATGAATGCAGGGGAAGGTATGGGGGATGTAGTATAAGTCTGATCAAAAGGAGAAGCAGATCTAAAGAGAAAGGAGCAGCCTGTGTGTCAAAGTACTTAGGGGTAAAGTCCTCCCCCCCCGCCCCACTTCTTCCTGTTAAAGAGCTTTGCATTCTCCTTATTTGATGTGACACTCTGCTCCAGGCTTAGAGCACTGCCACATGCTTCTTGGGTTTCATTTTTCTTCTTACTTTTCATCAGGTATGTCGTAAGGGAATATATGAAGCCCTGACGCATCCAGGGTCCTCCTGATCTTGAATGTCCTTTGTCTTCTGTCGCACTGCCTTTTAATTATAAGCATCCCTTTAGTATAAGGGGCTATCTTCCAGACCTCTGACAGGTGAGGCTTTCCTTTTTCTGGATTTAATAGAGGCCTCTCCACTCTTCCAGCTGAAAAGATTTGCTTACAAGTCGGAATTAGCTGCCCTCAGAAGAAGGACTCGCCTCATGGGGTCCTGCATCACTGTTGGGCTACACATCATGCCATACGCATGTGCTGTTGTTGTCTGTGTTTTTGTCTGAATTATTGGGTATGGGTTTACGTGAAAAGTAACCTGGGGGCTGGATCCCTAAATTGTAGGCACATGTTGTGTGTAAGGCTTTAAGTGCACTGAATGTAATGTGTGAATAATTGATTTGACTACAGATCAACAATCTGTGCCAGTGGCCAACTTTCAGATAAAGCTGCGTTTGTGCAACGATATTGTGGCCCTGCAAGAAAATTGTGTCGCTGCACAAAATCACAAAGTGGAGCTTTTGCGCAAATATTCCCTGCAATGTAACAAATGGAGTAGGAGGATGCACACCCTAGGTTGTGCACTTTGTTGCCCAAGTGGAAGGATTGTTGCTCTAGCACCACACTAGCCTGGAATGCAAGCTTTCCCCAAAGGGGCAATTTTTGAACATAGGAAGCTGCCCTATACCATCAGTCCATCTAGCATAGTATTGTCTACACAATCTGGCAGCGGCTTCTCCAAGGTTGCAGGCAGGAGTTTCACTCAGCTCTATCTGGAGATGCCAGGAAGGGAACTTGGAACCTTCTGCTTGCAGGTGCTCTTCCCAGAGCGGCCCCAGCCCCTAAGGAGGAATATCTTACTGTGCTCACACATGTAGTATTCTATTCAAATGCAAATGGGGCAGACCCTGCTTAGCAAAGGGGACAACCTATGCTTGCTACCACTTGCTCTCCTCCTTAGACCAGCTCCTCCCTTCTCTTTACAGCCCACTGTGTCCCTCAAAAATATGCCCCTGAGGGAGAATATGTCCCCCACGAGCAGATTTTCTGGAGGCTCCGGGGGGCAACAGAGAGAATGGGGGGGGGGAGGGTCAGTGAAAATTGCCTCTTCCCTTTGTGCAAATGGAACTTCTTCCATTCTCAGAAGTACTAGTTGGGATGCTACCCACTATATACAGACTGTACATGTGTACAGGATTATGGGTGAATAACCTTAGGTTATCCCCACTGCTGCTATATAGGGCAGCAGTGATAGAGGAAGAAGCTGAAAGGCATCATCTCATACTGCACTGGCGCAGGCAATGGTAAACCCCTCCTGTATTCTGATAAAGAAAACCACAAGGTTCTGTGGGCGCCAGGAGTCGAAATCGGCTTGACAGCACATTTTACTTGTATTTATTTGGATGTGCCTTCTAAATGAAAAGCCTGAAGGCCAGAGTAGTGAATCGTACAGAGACAGAATGGGCAGCCACCTCTATGGCTGGGTACTTTGACTGCAAATTAAGCCCTTAATTATTGCATTTCTGTAATTATTGCAGCAATTCTCTCATAGCAGATTATGCACAATAGCCCATACTCCAGGAATGAGTCATGTAGCCAATATGCTGCAAATGTATGAGCAGAGGTAATTATGGAGCAGTATAATATAACTTAAAGCAAATTATGTGTACTTCTAATATGTCTTGCAATGCTGCTTTGGAGCCTCAGCTCAGAGATCAGGACCACCTACAACAGGTGTGTGCAATGGCTTGTTATTTAAAATATTTGTATCCTCCCCCCTGCACTAAGAACACTGTGCAGCAACAATTCTGTTTGGTACTTGGGTCTTGGGTGGGCCAGTCTTGCATGCATGTACTGCACAGAGGTTTCTCAGAATAGTTGCTTTGGGGCAATGACATCTTGTCCAAAGCAGAATCTTCCATACATGAATCCTCACAGATGAGATCTCCTAATATAACAGAATGGTGTGCCTTAGTTACTGTTACTGCGGCATGAACTTCCATGGGCTGGAACTCACTTTCCTCGATGCATGGAATGGTCCAGGGAGCTTTTATATCCATGATGCAGATGCTAAATTACTTGGGCAGGTGAACCAAGCCACAAGATTCAGGGAAAGGCAGCTTTCTCTCCCCTCCTTATTTCTCCCTCTAAGTACTAGCCAGTCTGGTTCTTGGAGGACAAGGATTTTGGAAGGAAATTTTAAAAATTCCAGAGGGAATAGTGCAGATTGGAGTGCAGATCTACACTATTTAATATCCTACCTCTAATAATAGCTATAATAAACATGCTTACGTGTTGTGGACGGCAACATGCTTCTGGATGTCAGTGGGGTCTCTTCCCATGTTACATTTTTAAGTGTACACCTAATAACATAATGTGTGAATGCAACAAATGAATGTTCATGAATGTATTATGCAGGTACACTTGTCAGAAAGCCAGGACTGACTGGCTTGATGGCTGATCTGAGTTTGCCCTCTGTAACATAATTCTGAGAAAGCTGGGCTACGATGTTATGAGGGCCAGTTTCCGAGGCCGATGTACTGAGTCTGCCTCAAATATATAAATAGGTCATTTTAGCAATTGATTGTGTTACTGTGTTTATGTTTGGCGCTTTTATTATTTGGGATTACTATGGAGTAAATTTTTAGAGGTCATTCACACAATCAAAAACTGTGTTCTACCCGGGTCCTCCTACCTTGCTTCCACACAAACACTTGTACACAGGTTTTCCCCTTACCCTGCTTCCACTCAACTGAAAAGTGGGAGCACGCACAGCTCCCAAACCTGGGTAGAACACAGTGAGGCGCTTCACACGATTCGTGTGAAGCACCTCGAAGTGGTTTGCGGGGAGAGCGGGCTTAGGCCACTCTCCCCGCAGACTATCTCCTGCGGAGCCCTGGGCGGCCGGACTGGCTACCCATACAACTACTGGCTCCATCATGGAGCCAGTGGGGGCTGCGGGGATCAGAGACCGCGCGGGCATTCTGGGGGACCCCCGAGCCCAGGAGTCTATTTGTAGCCTCCCAGTTGGGGGTCTACTCGTGTGTTGCTGCACGCCGCAGCGGCACATGAGCAGAAAAACAAGGTTGACGGAGTGCTTGCTCCATTAACCTCGTATAAGGGGAGGGGGAATTAGGCGGGCTAGCCGCCTTGGAACCACTGGGCTCGCGGACGAACCCGGTGGTTCCGACCATCACCAGGAAGTGGGCTAGGCTCTCTTAGCCCACTTTCTGGTGATCGTCAGAATAGCTTCAGTTTTTGATTGTATGAATGACCTCTCAGTGTATTTAACAGCACCACACTATACCTGTATAGAGGCAGCAATATTCTCTATGAGCGGTATAAAGCCCTAGGGAACCTCGCAACAGAGCCCATGGGCCTCATTCCTTGCACTAAGGCAGCTCTCCAGAAGAGGGAGCTATTGGTCTTTGCTGTGCTGCAGCGCTACCCACATAGTGGCCGGAAAGCATATTGCAGCTCATTAGCCCAGCCAGACCAGATGATTTGGGGAGCCTATAGGACAAGGTTATCCAACTTTGGCCCACCTGCAGATATGGCCTACAACTCTTATCATCCTTGACATTTGGCCACTGTTGCTGAGGATGATGGGAGTTGTAGTCCAACAGGAGCTGGCGAGCTGAAGTTGTACAGCCCTGCTATAGGGTCTTGACAGACCCTATATTTACTTTTAAAACCATATTTATATACTGCCTGATATATACATCCCTAGGCGGTGTACACAATCAAAATTACAATATACATAACTTTTGCTTTGCATCCGTATCATTGTTTACTTCTGCTTGCTCATATCTGTGGCTCGAATGCCTGTTTCTCTCAAGCCTGTTGGCTCTCTCTCCTCTTCTAATTCCTCCATTGGGACAGGACCTCGCATAAAGAAAGTCTTGGACTTGGGGTTTTGCCTAAGTCTTGCAGGAATCTGAAGTCCAGTCTGGCAAAATCCCTGCAGGGTATATGCTTCTTTGAATGAACATTTGTTGAAATTAAAAACAAATATAAGAAAAACTTAGTGCAAAAAGGCTTCTAATAATCTTCCTGGGAATGTAGGGCATTGAATTCTGCACGAACATTCATTTGCAACTTAACTTTTTCTCTAGTTGCCTCTGGAGGGCACTGTCCTATCACAACTGCCAGTAATTCTCCAGTTTCTTGTTTTTACTCTACTACTACAGCTTAAGTTGCTCAAGACATCAAAGAGAAATATAGATCTGAGACACACACACACGCACATACAATTATCTTTATGCTGGGTTTCTTATCCACCAAATCAAGTTACTTCTTCCATTTGGCTATAGAAAGTAGTTTTTGTATCTGTGGGGAGCATGCAGAAATTAATTTGGGAAGGGGAATTCTCACCCCAGCTCTCAGAATAAAAATGATGCTGAATTTTGTATGTTACATAAAATTGCATTGCCACTCCAATTCAAATTGCTTTTGTTAGCTAGATCACTGCTGGCTTTCAGATTTGGGGGAACTCTTTTCCACTTGGACTTTTTTGTGAGAGGAACCCCTGCACACCTTCCATGGAGAATCTGGAGATTGTAGAGAATTCTGGGGTGTGTTCTAGGGCAGCAGTTCCAAATCAGTGTGCTGCTACAGCACATTAGTGTGCCACAAGACACTAGCCGGTATGCTGCACTGACTCACACGGAGTCAATCCCAAAAGGAGGGAGTTTAAATTTTTCACTTTTGGAGCCGACTCGCCCCATAATGCACTGGGAAGGATGCATCCTTCCTAGTGGATAAGATAGCAAGTCATCCCCAAATGCAGGGAGTTCCAAAAGCTCCCTGCTTTTGGAGCTCTCTTAGGACTGTTGGTGCCCAGCAGCAATGAATGCTCCTGCAGGTGGGGAGGGGGAAAGACGTGAAAATAAATAAATTGCATGCACCATCTTCAGAGAGGCATCCTTCCAGTAGTGGTGGTAGTGAAAATAAATAAATAAAATTTATTTGTTGGTTGCCCCATAACAAATTGTTCTCTGGGGAGGCTTACAACACACATTAAACATGAGATAAAAACACAAAACACATTAAATCGTAACCGACCAAAAACATGGGGGTTGGGGGAATTCAAAATACAAGGGAAAAATTTTTTTTAAAAAGACATTTATTTTTTTAAAAATAGTTAAAATCAGATCAACATTTAAAAGGCCTGAGTGAACAAAAAGGTCTTTACCTGGTGTCTAAAAGAACAAAGTGATGAAGCCCGGCGAACCTCACCGGGGAGGTTATTCCATAAATGGGGTACAACCTCAGAAAAGGCCCTCTCCCTAGTCGCCACCTGCCTCACCTCGTTTGGCAGGGGCATCTGTAGGAGGGCCTCCCTTCTCTCACTCACAAGAAGAAATACCTCTTCGAAGAGGATTCCTGCTACAATCAGTGCGTGCATCATATCAAAACAAAAGAGGGATGCTTCTTGCTTTGGAATTATTGGTTGACATCATGGGCATTCACAGAAACATTTCCCAGCGGGGGAGCTCTCACTGGTGGCCCTGTTACCCCACTGTAAATTGATGTGGGCACTAGCACATGTGCCCAAGCCACATTCCTTATGTCAACATCAGACATGGGGAGGTGTGGCCAGTTCTGGGAAGAGGGGCAGCACCACCCCCTCCCCATCCTCAGCAATTAGTGCTTCATTCAATGCTGGTTGGGTGCTAATTTTTTGCTTCTCCAAGACAGAGAAAAAAGCTCCGAGTCAGGACTGAATGACTGCCAAGGATTGGGAAGAGGATGGAGGTACCTCCTTTTCAGATACTGGCCATGCCTCCTGCATCAACATCAGACACAGGAAGGCATGGCCAATATTGGGGAAAGGGGATGCTGAAAAAGTATCACTAAAAGGAATGCTTTGTTCAGGAATGCTTTGGAGAGGCAAAGAGAGTAGCCCCCAGCCAGCACTGAATGAAACATTGACTGCTGAAGATGGGGAGAGGGAAGGAGTTGCCCCTCTTGCAAATATTGACTGGATGGGGGGAGGACAGCCTCCTTACCCTTGCCTCCTTGCTCTTCCATGGCTGACATCCTGACCAATGGTGTGCTTGCACGAGGATTTTGCACAGGTGAGTTTCACTACATGGGGAGCTTTGATTCCAGACTAGTGCTGTGCTAGGTTAATGCTGTTGTGCTAGCTTAAGGACGTAGCACAAGGATATTGTGCAAAGAAAGGGACATCTGTTTAAGTCTCTTACTTGAGCTAACTGAAGATGTTGACAAGTTGCACAGTGTCGAAAGAACACCACAGCTTTGCACAGATCTGCAGTCTTTTTGCATGAGTACAACTTTGTTCATTGTGCACGTGCACAATTAGGATGTCAGCCGCAGTTTTTACTTCTATGCAGATTTGTACAAATGCAACGTACTTTTCACTCAATTGATGAACGGCCTAAGACTTTTTTTTTAAAATGGGGCGGCAGCCCTAATGCTTACCCCTCTGGAATTTGTTACTATGGAAGGCACTGGATTTAGCTGTACAAAAACATGTATCTGACAAAGCAGGCTCTGGACTACAGAGATTTATGCCACAATAAATCTGCTAGCCTTTAAAATGCCATAAGACTCATGTTGTTTTCTTCACAATGAGTGTGCTTGCTGGGGCAGTGCCGTCTTCCCCTGGGTGAGCAAGAAAGTCTGGAAAAGTCCTAATAATTGTGTGTATGCCTTCTTGTTAAATAACATTTTTTAAAAAAATTCATTGTAACCCTTGTTAATCAGATGCCTGTTTCTTGAGGTAAGGATGTCTGGACAGGAACTGAAATTTACAACCCCGGCAATAACACACAGGAGTTATTAGTACAGAATCGACTTCTATTTGCAGAGGTTTTCATATCTTCCGTTTCTTTAAACATTACCACTTTTATTTTCTAAACCAAATGAGTAATCCTACAAACTTCAAAAGGGATATTGGTCACCTGACTCGCAGGCTCACACTTTCAAAATATGACGTTTCTGGGAATAAGTCTTATAAACTTAATTAATTCCTTTCCCTGTTTTTTGGCTGTTTTTATTTATTTATTTAAAGAAACAGAGCATTCAAAAAGAAATCCTGGCAACAGATACCTATGCGCTCACGTTTACTTTTGCGCAAATAGTTTACAAAGAATTATGACACACAGGCCAAGTATGGCAGGGATTTTAATCTTTTTCCTTAATACTCCAACTCTATGGCTAGTTTATGTTCTTAAATCCACTCTTGCATAGTGAAGGTCAGACTTTTATCCCTCAAATGCGCTGCTGAATAAAAACCAGCTTTCTGGATTAGACCGTTAAAAAACCTTTGTCAAAGGGTTCCCTGGTCACAGTCCTGGCCTCCCCTTCACAGTTGCTGTTTATAGTTTTAAAGAAGAACATGGAAGAAGAACCGATGACATTGATGGCCTATATTGTTTGGCGCTTTGTCCACATCCCCAGCTGAAACAAGTCTAGCTCTGTGTCGCTGCATTTCCTCACATCCATTCATCCCTCTGTTCCTCTCTGCTGATAAGTTACTTTCCCCACCCCACACTCATCGTGATGCCTCCCCTCTACCCCACTGTTTAAATTTGTATTGTAAGCTCCTCAGGTAGGGACTTGTCATTTATTTATTTATCACATTTATTTATTATTTATTTATTTAAAATATTCATACCCCGCCCCTCCAGGGCAATACTGCTAGGGGCAGCTTACAACAATTGACACAGATACAAGTAAAAAAATTATTTTTTTTTTAAAAAGTCAGATTAAAAACAATTATTAGTTTCAAACTAAAACTGAAAATTATAAACATCTATTTCTATACTGTTCTGATATAAACATCTCTGAGGCTGTGTACAAATTAAATACACAACAAATATTGAAACAGTATTAAAAACAGTTTAAATTCACAAGACTAATAAAACAAAAGCACATTACATTTACAAATCTTCATTTAAAAGCCTGAGAAAACAGGTATGTCTTGAGAGTTTTCCTGAAAACAAACAGAGAAGAGGGTGCTCTTATTTCAACAGAGGGCATATTCCAAAGCTTTACTAGTGTGACTCTGTAAAATGTCATTTATATTGATGGAGCTATACGTAACGATTCTGCTTTCAGGCTGTTTCCCATAGCTGCCCTTGTGCTGGACAGGTGGAATGGAAAAACTAGGGACACGGAGTGTTCCTGTTAACCAATGGGTTATTATCTACTTGGTAGACGACTGCCAATTCTCATTTTACCAAGAAGGAGAAAATTTTATAGTTCAAAGAAACTTTATTGGACTCTGTAGAGTAACAAAGTGGCCGTCTAGGGGATAATTCCCAAAGACAAGACGGACCCAAGATGGTGTCCGTCCAAAGCTTTTATACAACAATTGATACCTCTGAATACATCATCATTCACAACAAGCCAGCCAGGTAGTCCGGCAGTACAACTCCATATTAGGCCAACAGGCTTACAATACTACCATTGTTAAAGGAGTGCTTATGCAGTCTCTAGGAGGCAGTTCAGATACTAGCATCATCACCTCTCCTGTCCTGACCAGTAGGCCAGAACAAGGCAAGGCATAGAGAATACATATTACTAGTGGGCCCGGGCACAGAGCATCTGTGCCTCTAGCTGGCCCGCCACTGCGGTCTGGCCTGCTGCTGCCTTGCCTCCACGGCCGGGCCCGCCGCCTTGCCTCCGCGGCCGCCCAGCCAGGCAATTCTCCTGGGTGCGCCAGGACCAATCAGGCGCCCCCTGCAGGCCAGCCAATCAGCTGGGCTGCCGGGACGCATTTTTCCCGGGCACACCCAGGAGAAATATATATATAGATGTTGCAAGTTACAAGGTCTGCTTAGCATGAGAACCAAAGCATACTAAGCAGATTCTTTTCCACCGACATACATTCAGGAATACAAGATGGAGGGGACTCTTGCTCTCTTCAGCTACCATCAAAATGGTGTAGCAAGAATTCAGTTCTTCATTAACTATATACCCTAGGATCAATACATATAGATCAATATGAAATGCTTAGATTCACAGGTAACATTACCACATTTGCTCAGACCTGTGTCTCTTTTGTAAACTGCCTAGAGCCTTGGGAATCAGGCGGTACAGAAATTAATTAATTAAATATAAATAAATAAATAAATACACATGTGTATCTAGTTCATGTGTCTGGGGCAAGAGCACCAAATCAGTTTTGGAGGCATTCTTACTTGAATGCTAGCAGAACCCTGCAGCCAGCTCTGACTAGCTGTGGAAGCAGGTAGTAATCCATCTGGTAGAGCAGACCCAGATTAACTGACACCAAATCAACAAGTGTGCATAACTTCGAATGAGGTCCAGATAGTGATGCGTCACTGTAAAATACCCAAATGGGAGGTCAGGATTTATTTATTTATTAAATAATGAGGGTTTTATTATGAGGAAAGGCAGTGTGATAAGCAACATGTGAATATTGTCTGTCAGAGTAGCTGGAATGGGAGGAAGGGGCAAAGGGAACCAAGACTAGAAGGGGCAACGGGAACCAAGAGGGACAGAAGGAGGAAGGGTCGCGGGATGAGAATAAAGCCAAGCTTCAGATGCGGTGGCGCTGCAGGGAATAGCTTGCCTAGGGAGCAAGAGGTTGTTCGTTCGAATCCCCGCCAATGTGTTTCCCAGTCTGTGCCTAGTAAATAAATATATATTTGTAGTCACCTATATTGGGCTGCAGCGGTATAGGAAGGTGCTGAAAAAGGCATCATCTCATACTGGAATAGGTAATGGTAAACCATTCCTATATTCTACCAAGAAAATCACATGGATATGTGATCGCCAGGAGTCAATGTCGACTTGATGGCTCAATCTTTTTCCCCTTTATATCGGGCAGGAGTGATATAGGAAGGTGCTGGAGGCGGATGCTCATTTCAGTGACAGTGGCAAAGGCATAATCTCATACTGCGCAGGAGGAAGGCAATGGTAAACCACTCCTGTATTCTACCATGGAAACCACAGGGCTTGGTGGTCGCCAGGAGTCAACTCCGATTGGACGGCACACTCTTTCCTCCTCCCCCCCCTTTTCAGATACAAAGCCCAAAGAGAAAAGGGGGGGTAAGAGGGCACTCTTCTGGGGAGTCCTTGGAGAGCAGCAGGATAGCAAAGTGTCTGCCAGCCTTATCTCAGAAGAAACACCCCCAAGTCAGTGTTCCAGGGAGGGTATAGGAATCAAAGCAAAAGAGACCAAAGGCAAGGGAAGCTCCCGAACGGAGGCTTCCTGGGTGACAAAGGACTAGGGCAGTGGCTCCTAACCAGGGTTCCTCCTCCAGATATGGCTGAACTACAACTACCATCACCCCCAGCCACTGGGAATGATGAGAGTTGTAGTTCAGCAACACATGATGGAGGAGGAACCCTGGCTGAGAACCGCTGGACAAGGGGTAGGGATGCTAATATTCTTGGTATAGTTTTGCATGGGCGGAATCAAGGAAACGGTACTGCTTAGAAGGGACACAAAGCAGGCAGGAGTTGGGCTGTGCCGGTTCTTTCAACTGGCAAGGAGTTGTTCTGATTGCTTTAGGGTGGAGTCTCTTCAGACTCCCCTTCTTCATCCTAGGACTTTTGTTTTGCCTGGTTGGCAATTCTCTGTTCAGTGCAAAAGCACTAGATGCAGTCCCCATCTTTCCCAGGCTGGCAGCTTCAAGGCACAACCTTCTGTCCTACCAGATAGTCTCACTTGTTCAAAATGCGAGTTTAAAGTCCAAATGGGGAGCTCCTTTGGTAACAGCGCAGAGGTCATATGATATACCTTTACTTGGAATATACTTTTACTTGACTTTGTGGGAGTCAGAAAACATGTGGGGAGGGAGGCTTTGGAGCTTTAATCATTTCATTTCACATAAATGTGCACTTATATCGGAGGCAAGTTTGACTGATAGCTCCTAGATTTTGTTTTTTGGGTGCTTTTGGTGGGAAATCCCATTTTTGTTGGAACACTAGGGTATCTAGTTAGTCATTATCAAACTAATGGATGTTAACTGTCCTCTGCGTTATATTTCAGGTAAGCCACCTAATGGCGCAGCAGGAAATGACTTGCCTAGCAAGCATGAGGTTGCTGGTTCGAATCCCTGCTGGTACCTTTATCGGGCAGCAGCGATATAGGAAGATGCTGAAAGACATCATCTCATACTGCGCGGGAGGAGGCAATGGTAAACCCCTCCTGTATTCTTCCAAAGAAAATCACAGGGCTCTGTGGGCGCCAGGAGTCGAAACTGACTTGATGGCACACTTTACCTTTTGCCTTTACACTACAATTACCTAAACATCACACATTATGCAAATATTGCTTTCCTGAATTCCAATCCAGAGTTGTGTGTGTATGCCCAGACACACATGCAGATCTCTTGCGTGCAACTGGACAGTGGGAACTCCGCCATTTATTTAATGTCTGTTAATTAGGTTTCCAGATGCTATGAAGTCATAGGAAAAGAATCAACATGTTTTGTTTAAATATATCAATTAGACCTAATGACTCTGTATATGTTAGAGATTGGCGATGTGATGATTACGCTCTAAGCGGTAAATGCTTCTAAATGTTACCACGTGGGTGGTTTTGGTTTCTCTTGGGAGGCTAGGTTTTTTTATAGTATCCGTGTGATTTTTTTGTGGCTCTGAGCCTTTGAGATAGGACTCATGTTTTATCAAGCACCTGGCATACTATTGATGCTAAATATATATACACTAATCTGAGAAAGTATGCTTCCAAGAAACATTTATGACAGTTAACAACATGGACATTTGATGGTTGAAGTACATAAATGACTGGAATTTATTTATTTAGCGGATTTATATATTGCCCTATTTAAAATCTCAGGGCGGTTTACAGTTTAAACAAACAGCAAGTAAAACCTAAGGATCAAATAAAACAGATTAAAATTACCATAAATAGAACTATAAAACATCATACACTAAAATCCTGATGAAACAGGTGTGTTTTCAAAAGTTCTTTAAAAACAACCAGAGATTCTGGGGAGATTCTCATTTCATTTGGTAGTGTGTTCCAGAGCTTCGGGGCAACTCTAGAGAGGGCCTATTTTCACCAAGCGACCCTGTGGCAACCACAAGCAGGCCTCCCCATATGATCTTAATAGACGGCTTCATGAAAAGGAAGGCACTCTCTTAAATACCCTGGATGTGCCAAAGCCTGGCTTGTGTCATCAAAATTTGATTATTGACAGTTAACAGGCTCCCTAAAAGTTGATCCTATTCCCTAAGCAGACAATTCTTTCAGAACTTAAACATGACTATCAAATCTGATTTTTTGGAATGGGATTCTTGGATCTCCAAATACAGATTTAAAACCTGAGAAGGAAGGTAAGTAACCCCCTCCCGACCCCACCCCTTTAAATTATTTCAGTGTTCTGCAGAGCGGAATAACTTTTGGTTTAATAAATGCTGGCAGTGCCTATGGCTTCATCGCCCTCTAGTGGCAAGCTTTCAGGACCATGTACAGCAGCTTCACTGAGCAGGTTAATTCACTTAAAGGACGCAAGGCAGTGTGTTTGAAAGAACTGATCCGGTCTGGTGGTGTCTCTTGTTATGTCTGCAGAAGAATGAGATCACGTTGGGTATGAAAATGGCTTCAAATACATTAAGACTGTGGCAGATGACCATATATGTTCAATATTTTTCTGATCTCTTATGCTTGAAATATTTCGTTTGCACTGACAAAAAGCAGCCCTTGTCTTCAACACGTCCCCCACAAGTTTTAAAGTTCCGCTAGTGTGTTACAAAGTGACAGATATGCTTTGAGATATGCACAGAGCTCCCCTCATCCACAAGGGTTTCGTGCATGGGTGTTTGCAAGACTATCTATCTATCTATCTATCTATCTATCTATCTATCTATCTATCTATCTATCTATCTGACATATTTATATCCTGACCAAAACATATGTCTCTGGGTAGCCTTTTCCAGGGGGAAGGGCAAAATATACACATCAATGTATGTAAATAGAAATCAAAGCAGCAGGTTGTATCCAATGTTAATTCTGATTCAGTTCAGGGAGGCAACTGCTCCCCTCGCCCTCCCTCCAGACCCCCATGGCTTCCTGTTGTTTCTACTGAGAAGGGCAGTACCATGTGCACACTACCTTGTGAGTTTGACACATTCTCCTGCATTAAGGGGAATGGAGAAGGCCTAGTGGATGGTGAGTGTTAAGGCTGCAGAATCTTGGCCCTTCAGCTGTTTTGGGACAAGAACTCTCATCATCCTTAGCCACAGTGGCCAGTGGTCAAGGATGATGGGAGTTGTAAGTCAACATCTGCAGGAGGGCCGAAGTTGTGTCTCCTGCTATGAAGGATAGAAGGTTGTAGGCTTCACTTCTGGCTTGGTTTATACCAGCATGAGAGCCACCATTTCAGATGCCCTGCAATTTTCTTATCCTCAGTTATTTTTATGAACATGTGCCCAATACTAGCCCTAGTTGCATGTTATTTTCAGTGTGCGTACAATTTGTGAACAGTATACGCATGTACAGATCTATATGCAGGTGCGGTTATTCAGACATTATGTTTCGTGCATGTACAATTCCTATCTGCACCCTAATCCCGGCCTGTACCCAGGTTCAGTTTTAAAGTGAAAATGTGTCCAGTCATTCACACAAAAACATGTACATGTGTACTGACACCTGTACGTACATTCAGCAAAATGTCCGAATAGGGCTACAGAGAACCTAAATGCATAGCTACACCTAGTTCAGTATTGCCCTTGTATTGCATCTTGCAGCTCTCCAGGTTTTCAGGCAGGAGACTTTCCCAGCCCTGCGTAGAGATGCCCAGGATTGAACTTGGGACCTGTTTGCAAGGCTTGTAGCTCTGCCACTGAGCTACAGTCTTTCTCCAAGGTGACATTTGGGACCTTCGGCTTTCACAAGTACTCTACCACTGAGCTACAGCCTTTTCCAAGGTGTAATTTTTGTCTCCTGGCCATCAACCAGTCCATCATTAAAAGAATTTTATTTTATTTTATTTTATTTTATTTTATTTATCTAACTAATTAAACTAACTAACTAAACTAACCTAACTGATAAACATATTTTTATATCGCCCCAAACGTACGTCTCTGGGAGGTTTACAACAAAGCAAAATAAATGACAACAGAAAAGGTTAAAACATTGCAA
This sequence comes from Hemicordylus capensis, assembly GCF_027244095.1. Classification (NCBI taxonomy): domain Eukaryota; kingdom Metazoa; phylum Chordata; class Lepidosauria; order Squamata; family Cordylidae; genus Hemicordylus; species Hemicordylus capensis. Next base: position 23,163,406 of record NC_069658.1, on the reverse strand, counting down.
CAATTTAAAATTTTAAAACAATATTTTCCATTTGAATGAATTAGCATGTCACCACCACCACCACCACCATTTTGTTGCATCAACCAAAGCTCTTTCTTAGAGGCAAACATTTAACATGTGGGAATAAGACACATTTTAAAAGGACTGATATCCACAAATAAAGGAACATTGAAACTCTCTTGTCATCTAGGATTCTCCATAGCTTTAGCAAGTGGAGCTTGGCATGTAACACATACATTTATGTCTGTCAGAAGATAACATTTTCCGCGCCTTTCTGAAACCTGATTATTTAATTCTGAGATCTTGGATAAATCCCTCCCACCCCCTTTTTATTTAGAGGCAATGGGGTAGAAAATGCACCAGATCCTCTGGTTCATTTGGTCCATGAATACAGAAGCATCATGAGCAGCCCAAGACAATATGGAACCTGAGGTAGGGTCCCAAAGGCCACCTGTTCCCCCCTCCCCATCCTTGCCCCCTTACCTGGCTGCTCAGCTGCGACATGATGATGGCCTTGTGGCAGCCGCAGTGTGTTTCCTGCAGTCAGCAGATGGGCAAAGGGCTGCACCTCCTCCTTGTGCCCTCAAGAGAAGGAGGAGGGAGAGGAGGTGGAAGTAGAGGTAGAAGTGAGGAGAGCAGAGAGATGTCCATGGAGTTAGGCTACAGCAGGCTTGCTCAACTTAGCCCCCCCCCGATGTTTTTGGACTATAACTCCCATAATCCCCAGCCACAGTGGCCAATAGCCAGGGATTATGGGAGTTGTAGGCCAACATCTGCAGGAGAGCCGAAGCTGAGCAGCCCTGGGCTGGAACATCTCCTCTGTGGTGGTGCTACTGACAGCAGCAGAAGCAAGGCCACAGACAACTAAGTGAGGGAGCAGGCAGGTGGGAAGGACACCTCCAAATTTACTGGGCCCCCACAATGAGCTGCACAGAGTACCTTGCTTCATCTCACTACATGAAAGGACTGGACCTGAGAAGAACTCACTCTGCAGAGCGTTCCTATATTTTCTATCAAATATGCCAGAGGCATAGTTTGGAAAGATAATCTCATGAAGCTGTGGGAAGAGGGAGTGAGACCCTGTCAAAAAGGGAGATTACTTTCTAGATTGAGTTCCCAGATGTTGTTGGACTACATCTCTCATCATCCCCAGCCATCATGGCCAATGATCATGGTGGCTGAGGATGGTGGGACTTATAGCCCAGCAACATCTGGGAACTCAAGACTGGAAACCCCTTTCCTAGATGATGATCAAATAAACAAAACCAGCTGCCTGATCCAGCAAGAGAGAATGTGCACTAGAACTGGTGCTTGTGTGTGTGTTTCCTAAGCTTGATCCGAGAATGGGTCTTAGTCCCATTGCCATCCGTACCATCTGCTCTGAGTGTGCTTTGTCTCACCCCCACACTGGATGATTGATTAATACTAGTGATGATGGCCTGATCTGGGCTGTGCAGAAAGTTATCCTCCACAGTGGGGCCTTTTGGCAGTTCCATCAGCACCAGTTTCCTTTTGCTGGAGCAAGTTTCTTGCATCTAGAAAACAAGCAATGTAGCACAGGAAAGCAGGGAGCTCTGCTTCATACATTCTTCATCCAGATAAAACTGGGTAATGCAGTTAAAGGACCGCGGAATTCAATCACTCACTACTTAAGCTGTAGAGAAAGGCAATAAAACTGATTGATATCGATGCCGAAGTATACCAGGTATTTAATGGTGAGACTCTCAGAACTGACCAGTTTTTTTGTTTTTTTAAAAGAAAATGCAAAATGCCCTTGGTGTGTTAAATAAGTGTAGGGAACGAGGTTCTGCTGCTGCTTTAAGCAAGCTATTTTACTTTTAAATGGGCATAGTTCACTGTGGGATACCTGAAGGCATGTCCTCCTCCACGTCAGATGGGCTGAATTGCCACGCTGCTTCTCCCATAAGCCCCAAGGCCCCTGTGCTCACTCCCACCAGCCCACATAGCAACAGGATGCTGGCAGATATCAGTGCTTGCAAAAAACGCGCCCCCCCCCGCCTTCCTTGGCGGAGGGTGGGGGAGGAATACTGTGCTTTCTGTATTTCTGATTAAGTTGCTAAAAAGCATTCCAGCCATAGCACCTTATGCGTGTACATGTGTGCAAGGGCAGGCCTATCGTGAGGCAAGCTGAGATGATGGATTTTTGCCGTGACAGCGGGACCCTTGTTGTCTCCACCACCTCACCTGGCACCCCCCGCTGTGGGAGCAGCTCTTCGCTGAGTGGTGCTAAAAGGCAGAGGCTGGCAAAGGCCAGAAGGAAGGAAGTGGATTAGGTCAGTACAGAATTGGCCTAGAGCAGGGCTGCTCAGCTTCGGCCCTCCGTTTTTGGATTACAGCTCCCATAATCTCCAACTCCAGTAGCCAGGGATTATGGGAGTTGTAGGCTAACATCTGCAGGAGGGCCGAAGCTGAGCAGCCCTGGCCTAGAGTATCTTCATGGAGACATTCTAGGCCAGCACTGTAATCACGGCTTCCAAACACTTCCTCCTTCCGCTCACTTCCCTGGTTTTTCAAAACCAAGGGTGAGAGCGGTGGAAGTGGATGGAGGACACTGAGGAGGGCTTTGGCTTTGGTTCCTGGTGAGGTATGTGGGGTCAGGGTGAAGGTTGGGTGGTGTATGTGTGCGTGCAAAGCTACATATGGTGGGCCAGGTATGGAAGAGTGTGGCTGAGTGCCAGATTGACAGTGGTCATGGGAACTTTGGCTGAACTTCATGTGCTGCTCACAGGGTGGTGATGGTGGTGGATTTTGGCCATGTTTTGCATGCAACAGGGGAAAGTGTGTATTACTCCCGCACCTCAGGTGTCACAGGGGCTTGGGCTGCTACTGCGTGAAGGTAGTACTGTACCCATGTACACATTTTTGTGCAAATGATTGTACATGTATTAATTTTAAGAGTGAATCCAGATATAGACCTCTTCCCTTTACCTATGTGCAGATGTACATGTGTTCAGTGTATGCAGAAGATTGTTAATGCATTAAGCTAAATAACAACTGTACTGTAAACTAAATAATAACTGCCAACTAAATCTATGGAATCCAGAAGGGCCGGATGGATTTTCTGTGGAGTTTTACAAGAAATATATTTGTTTCCTGGCCCCAGTTTTATTGGAGGTTTATAATGACTCTTTTTAAAGTAAGTACTTCCCTCCTCCTTTTAATGAAGCTTATATAACTGTTTTCATTAAGCGCTGGTTTATGCACTAGCTATAGACCTATCTCTCTGTTAAATGTGGACGCTAAGATATTGACAGCTATGCTGGCCTGTAGGGTACAGACTGTGGTCCCCTACTATTATGCATCCAGTTCAGACAGGTTTTATATCTGGCCACCAAGGATCAGATAATATTAGATTGTTCATTGATGTATTAGCTTTATCCTCAGAGAAGCAAGACCCGACCACTATGATTTCTTTAGATGCAGAGAAATCATTTGACATGGTCCATCTGGGATTCTTGAAACATGTTTTGATTAAATTTGGATTTTCCGTAAGTTTTCTGACTTGGGTCACTATGCTATATATGGCTCCTTATTCACGAGTCATCACCAATGAGCTATTGTCCTCTTCAATTAGGCTGGAACGGGGCTAATGTCAGAGATGTCCTCTATATCCTCTTTCCCCCCAACTTGGTCTTAGAAACCCTGGATTGTGATATTAGAGACTTGGACAATATAAAGGGTATTTACACTAGGTGGGATTGAGCACAAGTTGATTTCATATGCAGATGACATTTTATGTTTTATTGATAAACCAGAGGTATCAATTCCTAATCTTATTGCTTTAATTCAAACATTTGGTAATTTATCCAGTTACTCCATAAATTGGAGCAAATCGGAATTGATGACTTTAGGTTTTACAGATTTTTCTGATGAGTGTAGGGTTTGGGGTTTTAAGTGGTGTCCAGAGTCTTTTGTCTATTTAGGCACAATAATTTCTAGGAAACTCTCTGAATTAGTAAATTCAAATTTTTCCAAATTATTGGCTCAAATGAAAAAGGACTTAGATTGGTGGGCCACAGTTCCGTTGAGTGTCTGGGGCAAAATAAATGTGGTTAAGATGAATCTAATGCCAAGGCTCATATATATTTAAGAGGTCTTCCAATTCTTATACCTCCATCATATTTTAAGCAAGGTTATAAATTAGTCAATAACTTTTTATGGCAAGGACAGCTGCTCAGATTTTCACTTTGTAAACTTCAACTACTTATTGAAGAAAGCAGATTTAATTTTCTGCATTTTCAGGCTTAGTACTGCACATTTATTCTATCTTCATTCTTAGGGTGGAACAACTGAGTCCCAGGTTTTGGTCACGCCTTGGGCACAGCTTGAAAGTTATTATTTGATGCCATTGAAATCTTGACAGGTGATTAGTTCATCTTTTGTTTGTGGATCTAGGTCATTACTGGTGTTTAAAGCTGCAAGGCATATATGGGTAACTTTGAGTTCTACACATGGTTTTGATCATTTCCAGCATAAAAAGCTTATCCTGTTTGAAGATTGCTCATAAATATTTTTATTGGGATAACTGGCCTCCTACAATGTCATTACACTAGATCAACTGATCTCTTCCGAAGCTGTTTTAAAATCTTTTGCCACTTTGAGAGCTGAGTTTGATCGACTTTAAATGCTTGCTGGCAGTTTATTCAGCTAAAGCATTTACTAGCATGGCTTTTTGGTCCTGATGTGATTGCAGCTTCTGAAACTCCATTTCTGTTCCCTGGAACATCTGTTGGATGCACCTAAGCCTGTAACCTTGCTCTACCAGAAGCTTAAATATATTGACCAGATTGATATTGGTTATATCCAAGATCTTTGGAACAATTATCTTGAATACCCCATCTTATTAAATCAAAGGTGGGTCGCTTGAAGGCAGTGAAACATGCCTCCTTAGATCTCAAAATGCAGCTAATACAGCAGAAACCTTTCTTCTGCATTTATTGGTCACCTCAGAGAATGTTTAACAAGGCAAACTTCTAAAAGTTGGAGGTGTAATCTGTATGAGGTTACACTTTCACATATGGTTTGGTTCTGTCCAGTTATTTCACCGCTTTAGCTTGAAATTCATAAAGTTGTTAACATGACATTGCAGCTATCATTGCCTGTCAAGGACGATCATGTTTTCTTGAGGTATATCCCCAGCATTGGAATTGTGGATTCTTCGTGCTTGTTGGGGTCGCCAAAAGGATTATAATACAACACTGGAAGGACAAGTTTACTCCTGAACTGCAAATTTGGATAACTGGCATGTGTTCCTTGTCAACATTTGAACTGGTTTTCTTCAGATGGCAAGGTAAAGAAGAGGAATTTTTAGCTATTTGGTCAAATTTTAATGAATTGTTTATGCCTTGAATCATAAGATATATATCCTTAGAAGAAGGTGTCCCCCCACCCTTTTCTCCTGTGTTGGTTGTATCTCATTAAGTTGAAGTTATGTTTAAGGGATTTTCCTTTCCCTTTCCTTTTCTTTTCCAGTTATAATCACATCCTCAATCATGTTTATGCACCGTTGTAATTTCACTGTAATAAAGAAAGAGAAACAAAATACAGTGTTTTAGTAAGGCTCTGGAACACTCCTAAACTGCAAAGTGTGACTCCATCTAGAACAGGCATATTCCATCTGGGTAACTGATCACCTATCATCATTTATCTTTGTTTTGCCAGGATTGACTTTCATTTTATCCATCCATTCATTACTGATTTCAAGCACCCATTCAGGGAGGTTGTAGCCACACATGATCTGTGAAAAGTGAAATAGATTTTGGTGTCATTTGCAGATTAGATGACACTGCACTCTAAATCCCTGGATGAATTCATCCATCCATTTCATGTAGATGTTAAATAGCATGGGGGACGATATTGATTTCTGTGGAATCCAACAGGTTAATTCCCATGGGAAGCAACATCTCTTTCTGAAATGTATCCTCCATATAGGATTGCAGCCAACACAATGAGGTGCCTCTGATCCCCAAACATGAAAGCAGTCCAGAAGCATACCATAATCAATAATACAGAATGTGGTTGAACAGTCCATAAATGTTAATTGGATTCCTCTCCCCATCATTTTCTTGGCCATTGTGGCTGGGGCTGATAGGAGTTGTAATTCAACAACATCTGGGTACCAAGGAGGCTGGGAACTCCTGAACTAGACTGATAAGGAACTAGATAGTCCCATCAGGATCATAATCTTGTATCATAAAATATTTTTGAAACTGAAAATGTTTTATGCTTCCATTCCCCCTTGCAGTTTTTATCATGCTACAAGATTGCTGGGTTTCAATTTTATTGTTTTATCGCATTGACCGTAAATTCTGGAAATCAGGATATAAATTTCACTTGCAACCAGGATATACATTTTGGCTGAGCTGTGCTCCCCCTACCTTAAGTGGCACAGCAGGGAAATGCTTGACTAACAAGCAGAAGGTTGCCGGTTCGAATCCGCTCTGGTATTTTCCCCAGACTGTGGGAAACACCTATATCGGGCATCAGAGATATAGGAAGGTGCTGAAAGGCATCATCTCATACTGCGCAGGAGGAGGCAATGGTAAACCCCTCCTGTATTCTGCCAAAGAAAACCACAGGGCTCTGTGGGCACCAAGAGTCAGAATCGACTTGACGGCACACTTTACCTTTTTACCTTTATGCTTCCCACTATTTTTGCCACCCTATTCGCAGGCAGTGACAATGCAGGGCATGTTGGCAGTTTTCAGGGTGTACGACTAAACATGGATGAAGTGGTTTTACTGTTGATAGTGGCATCAGCTGCAGTTCTCCCAGCAGCCATCAGGTGGCAGGTGCTACCTCCCTCCCCTGGGATAGCATTGTTTCCCAGAATGCCCTGGGAAACTATGCTACATGATGACACTGCATCATTTACAGGGTGGTTCTGGTGGTAAAAACAAGTGGCTGGCAGTTTGCAGATGCTAAGAACCTGCTATTGCTAAGAGAACTGTGGAATTAGCAGCGGCAAAAGGGGGAGGTCTGTGAAAAAGATAAGCTCCCTCCGCCCCCTGGCTCCATCTTAAATTTGAGCCACAAGTTGTCTGCTGAGAACATTTGACTCAACCCTGATTTATACATTTGTTAAACAAACAAAACTCTCATCAGTTTCAAAAATGTTTTGTCATTGGGAGTGGGTAAGGTGGGGCAAGCCGATGTGCAGGAAATACATTCCAGAGCCCCCCTGGATGTGTGGAATTAGTTGCACGGTTCTTTGGATGCTTAAGAATCTTAAATTTCATATAGAAAAAAACTTTTCCCATAGCCTAAAAGCAGCTCCCCTTTGGCCCTGATCAGTGTCTCTTTATGTTTCTTGCGCATACATTATGAAATAAGCCTTCTTGCATATTTGTTGTTCTAGCCAACATACATATCAAATTTGGCTTCAAGATATGTATTTTATGCTTGCTGTAAATTCAGTCTTCAAAGCCAAGTGACGCTGGATGTTGCCAGTTTGGGGGTGGGGGGAAGAGATTCCAAACAAAAGATGCTCATGATATTTATAAAATCTCTACCCACACTGCTTTATTCCACAGAGCCCAAGTGGCTCCGAAGCCTAAAACTCTGTACATTGGATGTTGTGCTTTTTCATGAAAAAACAATCACTAGGACAGAGGAGAATGTATCTGTTTAGATGGAACTTTATCCCATTTGTTAAAAACAAGCAAGCAAAACCACACACTCGCATCCAAAATAAATCCATTTTTGTGTGTCATCTGGTGGGAGTTGAAAGAGGCCCTATGTAAAGCAGCTGAATGGAGAGTGAAAAATTATCTTAACAGCAAGATAAGCAGACAGAGTATGGAGACTCTGGCTGGAAGATGGCAATGTCAAATGCAGCACATTCACACATTGAAGCGCCCCCCCCCCCACCGCCCCCGACATATACTGAACCATGAAAAGGGTGAGTGGGAACCCGCCTTCTGCTCCCACCCCTTGATGTTCAGCATTAGTGTGAAAGGGGCCTAGAGGTGCACTGATGTTTGTGAGCACTGGGGATGGAGCCAACAGGCGGTGGCACTCAAGGAAATTTAGGACCAACAAGGGGAAGTACCTTTTCACACAGGGCGGAATTCTCTGCCATGGTTTGTGGTGATGACCACTAAATTGGATGGATTTAAAAGGAGCTTGGACAAATTCATGGCAGACAGGTCTATCAATGGCTACTAGTCTAGTGGCTATAGGCCACCTCTAGCTTCAGAGGCAAGATGCCTCTAAATACCAGTTGCAAGGGAGCAACACGCATGTTGCCTGTGAGCTTTTTAGAGGCATCTGGTGGGCCACTGTGTGAAATAGGATGCGGGACTAGATGGGCCTTGGGTCTGATCCAGCAGGGCTGTTCTTATGTTTTTAAGGCCTCTGTGCCCTGATACAGGGTGCCATATGTCACTCCCTTGTGTGCACACTCCTCCTTTTCTTCCTCCCATTTTTTTTAAAGCAGGGGGCAGAAGGGTATCTTGTCACCCCGCTAGTGTTTCAACAATCTGCTGCCTGAGGCAACTGCCTCTCCTTGCCTCATGGAAGGGTCGCCCCTGCTGGGTGAACTGGTATCAGGGGCGGGGCCAACGAGCGCAGTCCCATTACTCTTCATATTCAGTAAACATATTTACATGCCAGTAATTAAGTGTAGACAAGCAGTGCTATACATGCCAATGTGGACCACCTTCTTCCAGTAGAGCTGTCTAATTATTCTCCTGGCTGATGTCCCTATATGGCAAGAATCCGGGAAAGTCTTAAATTAACCATTATGCTAAGTAGTGTACAGAAGTGCAGGGCCCCAGTCAAATTAGGAACCTTGCCATAGTGTAATTATCAAAGAATTTCTAAGTGTGAAGAAGGTGCCTAGAGTAATAATAATCATAAGCATTTGTAATAAGGCTTTGAAGTATTCCATGAATTAGATTGTTGTTCATAGTGCATAATCTGCTCTATGCTGATGATACCACTCTGACAGCTGAGAATGAGGATGATCTGAAAGCTCTAGTAATGAAAGTCAAGGAGCACAGTGAAAAAATGGGACTACAATTAAATGTTAAGAAGACTAAACTAATGACAATGGGTACAGCAACCAGCCTCAGAATTGACAATGAAGACACTGAAGTGGTAGATAGCTTCTGCCTTTTAGGATCGACCATCAACGGTAAAGGAACCAGCAGTCAAGAAATACGCCGCAGACTAGCACTTGGTAGGGTTGCACTGAAGGCCTTGGAAAGGATATTTAGATGCCGTGACGTGTCTACACCTACAAAGATTAGAATTGTTCAGACAGTGGTTTTTCCCGTGACACTATGGATGTGAAAACTGGACTTTGAAGAAGCAAGATAGAAAAGGTGTTGACGCTTTTGAACTTTGGTGCTGGAGAAGACTTTTTAAGATACCATGGACAGCCAGGAAAACAAACAAATGGATCATAGAACAAATCAATCCAGAATTTTCACTCACGGCACAAATGATCAGGTTCAGACTATCATACTTCGGACACATTATGCAAAGACCCAGCTCCCTTGAGAAGTCTATAATGCTGGGGAAAGTTGAAGGAAAGAGAAGAAGAGGACGACTAGCAGCAAGGTGTATGGACTCATTAATGACAGCAATGAATGCACCACTGAAAGACCTTAAAGGCCAAGTTGAAGACAGATCATCCTGGAGAGAATCTATCTATGTGGTCACTAAAAGTCGACACCGACTTGATACTTAATCAATCTTAATCAGCACTTAATCAATCAAAGCCCCTTTGAAAGGAATCCAAGCTAGTGGCCATCACCACATCCCATGGCAGAGAATTCAGTAGATTAATTAGGCACGGTGTGAAAAAGTACTTCCTCTTGTCGGTCTTAAATTTCCCGACCTTCAGTGTCATGGGGTGACCCCTGGTTCTAGTGTTTTGAGAGAGGGAGAAAAATTTATCTCTTTCCAGCCTCTCCACTCCATGCATAATTTTATACACCTCGATTATGTCTCCCCTTAGTCGCCTCTTTTCCAAGGTAAAGAGCCCCAGATGCTGTAGAATAGCCTCATAAGGAAGGTGCTCCCCTGATCATTTTGGTTGCCCTCTTCTGCACCTTTTCCAGTTCTACAATATACTTCTTAAGGTACGGTGACCAAAGCTGTACACAGTACTCCAGATGTGACTGCACCATAGATTTTTATAAGGGCATTATAATATTAGCATTTTTATTTTCAGTCCCCTTCCTCATGATTCCTAGCATGGAATTAGCCTTTTTCACAGCTGCCGCGCACTGAGTCAACACTTTCAATGAGCTGTCCACCATGACCCAAAGATCTCTCTCCTGGTCAGTCACTGACAGCTCAGATCCCATCAATGTATACTTGGTTGGAGTTGTGCATCACTTTACACTTGCCAACATTGAAGCACATTTGCCATGTTGTTGCCCTCTCACCCAGTTTGGAGAGATCCTTTTGGAGCTCCTCACAATGTGTTTTGGATTTCACTACCTGAAAGAAGAGTTTGGTATCATCTGCAAATTTGGCCACCTTGCTACTTACCCCTACTTCTAGATCATTTATGAATAAATAAAAAAGCACCGGCCCCGGTACAGATGCCTGGGGGACCCCACTTCTTACTACCCTCCATTGTGAAAACGCTCCATTTATACTTACCCTCTGTTTCCTGTCCTTCAGCCAGTTAGCAATACACACATGTTCTTGTCCCCTTATCCCATGACTGCTAAGTTTACTCAAGCGCCTTTGGTGGGGAACATTATCAAAAGCTTTTTGGAAGTCCAAGTATACTATATCAACTGGATCACTTTTATTCACATGCCTGTTGACACTCTCAAAGAACTCCAAAAGATTAGTGAGGCAGGACTTTCCCTTGAAGAAGCCATGCTAGTTCTCCTTCAGCAAGGGTTTTTCTTCTATATGTTTAACGATTTTTCTTTAAGTATGCTTTCCATCAGTTTATCCAGCACCAAAGTTAAGTTGACCGGCCCGTAATTTCCCAGATTGCTGCTGGATACCTTTTTGAAAATTGTAGTCACATTGGCTACTTTCCAATCCCCTGGTACAGAGCATGGTTGTTGGAAGAAGTTACATATTTTTGTTAGGAGACCAGCAATTTCACATCTGAGTTCCTTCAGAACTCTTGGTTGGATGCCATCTGGCTCTGGTGACTTGTTAATTTTTAGTTTTTCAAGACAGTTCAGAACATCTTCCCTTGTTACCTCAAATTGTCCCAGTTCTTCAGCTGCAAAACCTGAAAAGCTCAATTCTGGAGAGGGTATATGGTCAGTATCCTCTGCCATAAAAACAGATGCAAAGAACTCATTCAGCTTCCCTGCAATCTCTTTATCTTAATTATCTTTTTCATACTCTCATCATCTAAGGGGCCAACCGCCTCCTTGGCAGGTTTTCTGATGCTGATATATTTAATGAAGTTAAATATAAGTTAGGCAGGTTTTTTGATGCTGATATATTTAAAAAAGTTAAATAGAAGTTCCCCTTCTAGCTACAGTATATGCTCACCAAACTCTCTTTTTGCATCCCTTATTGTCTCCTTGCATTTCTTTTGCCAGGATTTATGTTCCTTCCTCTTCTCTTCGTTTGGGCAGGACTTCCATTTTCTGAAGGAAGTCTTCTTCCCTTTTATATCTTCCCTGACTCTACTTGTTAGCCACACTGGTGTCCTCTTGAACTTGGTAGTACCTTTCCTCCTTCTTGGTATACATTCCTTCCAACTATGCTTCTAGTACTGTGGTTTTAAATAAGTTCCATGCTTTCTGGAGTGATTTGACCCTCCCGACTTTCCCTTTCAACTTCCTTCTTACCAGTGCCCTCATTTTTGAGAAGTTTCCTCTTCTGAAGTGCAACACATCTGTGTTGGACTTCCTTGACAATTCTCCACCTGCATATATCCTGGACTGGATCACACTTTAGTTACTGCTACCCAATGGTTCTGCAAGTCTGACATCTCACATTAGATCCTGGGCACCACTCAGGATTAAATCCAAGGTAACCATCTCTCTGGTTGGTTCCATGACTAACTATTCTATGGCGCAATCATTTAGCATGTCGAGAAATCTGGCCTCTCTTTTCTTACTTGAATGTGAATTTACCCAGTCTATGTGTGGGTAGTTGAAGTCACCTATTAATACTGCTCTGTCTTTCTTTGACACCTCTCTTATGTGTTTCTCCAGCTCCAGGTCACTCTCAGAGCTTTGATCTGGAGGGCAATAGCACACCCCTAGTAACACATTTCCTTTCAGTCCTTGTAATGTTACCCATAATTATTTTGTGGAGGACTCCAGTCCACCTAGGTTTTCTAGGATATTGGAATCTATCCCTTCTTTGATATACAGTGCCACTCCTCCCACCCCCAATCCTCGCCTTCCTGTCCCTTCTATAGAGTTTATATCCTGGAATAACTGTGCCCCCTGGTTCTCACTGTTCCACCAGGTTTCTGTTACACCCACTATATCTATATTTTCATTAGTAACCAAGTACTCCAGCTCACCCATCTTGGCTCTGAAACTTCTAGCATTGGTATATTGACACCTATCCGCCGAGTCCCTCACCTGGTGTTGGTATGTGCTATCCCCTTTACCATCATTTGACCTACTTGGCAAGCTGTCCTGTGTTTCCTTCTGCTCAGCTCCGGGCTCTACTCTGTCCCCTTCGGGTTTATCCAAAACATGTTCACCCTCACACCTTAGGGGATTTTGCTGGCCGAAGCAGATACCACCCAGTTCCTGCTGGCAAATCCGCCCCCCCCCCCCGGGTTGTCATTTTAAAAGCTGCTCTGCAACCACCTTGATTTTAAGTGCCAGCAGTCTGGTTCTATCTTGGTTCAAGGGGAGCCCGTCCCTTTTGTACAGGCTTTGCTTCCCCCAGAATGTATCCCAGTGCCTAACGAATCTGAACCCCTCCTCTTGGCACCACTGGGAGACTACATGTAGGATGAGAGACTACATGTATGAGCACTGCAAGATATTCCCCTTAAGGGATGGGGCTGCTCTGGGAAGAGCACCTGCATGCTTGCATGCAGAAGGTTCCAAGTTCCCACCCTGGCACTCCTGCCTGTAATCTTGGAGAAGCCGCTGCCAGTCTGTGTAGACAATACTGAGCTAGATGGACCAATGATCTGGCAGCTTCCTATGTTCCTAAGGCAGCTCCCTATGTTCCTATGCTTCTTCCATGCTCCACCTCCACCAAATGGAAAGGCTCAGGTCCCAGTTCCGGGGCAGGGTGGGGGGACCTTGCTGTATGTACAAGATGTCCGATGGAAAGTGGCTCCTGTGGAACAGTTCCCACCACTCCTGCAAGAATTCCAGGGTCCACTTCCACCAATCCTGAGCAGTGTGGGAAGGTACAAGCCCTTGTGTTTGTCGTCTCCTCCTCCCAAATGTTGCTGATGGAGGGGAGGCCTAGAGCAGCCAGTTGGTTTGGTTCTGGACTTTGGCATTGGCCCATCATTGCTGCTCCTCCTGAGGTTCTGGGGGGCAATGAAGGAAGGTCTTGAACTAAGGTGGGGGTCCATAGGAAGAACATAGGAACATTGGAAGCTGCCATATACTGAGTCAGACCATAGGTACATCTAGCTCAGTGTTGTCTACACAGACTGGCAGTGGCTTCTCCAAGGTTGCAGGCAGGAATCTCTCAGCCCTATCTTGGAGATGCCAGGGAGAGAACTTGGAACCTTCTGCTCTTCTCAGAGCAGCTCCATCCCCTAAGGGGAATCTCTTCCAGTGCTCACACATCAAGTCTCTCATTCATATGCAACCAGGGCAGACCCTGCTTAGCTAAGGGGACAAGTCATGCTTGCTACCACAAGACCAGCTCCCCTCTCAAGACCAGCTCTCCCTGGAAGTGTCCTTGAATATTTCAGCCTTCACAGCAGGAGGGAGCTCTGGGCTATCCTCCAGAGAGTGCCAGGGTGCTGGGATCTTTCAAAGGCTGTCTTCTCTGGGTCCCAGGATGTTGCAGAGTCCTTCTTTTTGAAGGAGAACTCAAACTTTGGGGAACTTTGGCGTCTGGATGCTGGTGTGTCCTGGCAGGCAGGGTACATAGGGCTATCCCCCCTGAGCTTCAGAATAATGCCTGGAGGTAGGTTAAGATGTAAGTTAATGACATCCAAAGCCACCCATTGAGCTGAATTCAGATCCTCCCTCCTATCCATGACAACTTTCCTGCCCAAAATCCAACTTTCTGTCCACCATTCCTAGATATAGCATATTCCGTTCTATCTGCCCAGGACTCCGAGTTACTGCTGATATACCCAGGACCATATAATGGGTGGAAAAAGATCTATGATGTATGAGTATTCCTGTGGGTTAATAATTGCAGCTAGAATATTAAGTAGAATCATATCCATGGAGGTCCAATAAGCATCATATGCTTCTGATCAGAGCCACATTCTACTGGCAAATGGAGTTTAAGACTGTAATTAAGGCATGCTTGATCCATCCAAGTCCACACATGTGTACACACACACACACACACACACACACACACACACACACACACACACACACAGCTAGCAGTTGAATTTTGTGAAATGCAAACCTCTTTGATTACTTTAGCAGGAATCAACGAAAGTGGACGAAAGTCCTGGATCCAAGAATACAGTTTTTGTTTCTTGTCTGTGAAAAAGCAAAGGACAGGTTCTGGTGAGGGTGGGGAGGAGGTCCTTGGAAAAATGCAGACACCGTATGGTGTTGCACATGAAATTCAACATCTGAAAGAATGCCCAGACTTCTGACTGGAGAAAATGATCAAGGGGAAATCTTGGAATAAAATCCTCATATATGATTTAAGGCAAGAGTCTTAAAACATTAATAAGTGACAGGCGTATGGCACATTTTGGGCATGCATGAATGGTGCTCAGAAACAAAATGGAGACTGCCTGGTTGGACACAAAAGAAATATCATTTACATGTATCTGTGTGTATATAGTCAAGGCATCCCAAGGAAGGTGTTTCATTATGAAGAAGTTCATTTAGAACCGCTTGGTGAATTGCATGGTAGGCAGGACACAGGAGAGATCAAAGTGATGACATCAGAATGATACTAGCTGTTGTTCTATGTCTTTATCTAGCATCATCAATATACATGGCACTTGACAAAAGCAACTTATGCAAACAGTCAGGTCCCAGCCTCAAGTCCTCACAATCTACATTTCAGCAGAGGGGAGGAGATCTGAAGGAGGCAAAAATAATGTGGGAAGACTATGCACAAGTGCAGTTACGTGTACTTAGAGCGGGACTGTCCAACTTCGTTCCTTCTTCAGATGTTGGATTACAACGCCCATCACCCCTGACTATTGGCCACTGTGGCTGGGGATGGAGGGAGTTGTAGTCCAACAACAGATTTAGGGCCAAAGTCGTGCCACCCTGGCTTAGAGACTTAGATTCAGTAGGGGATGCAGTTAAGGAGTTGATTCATTGAGATTTTGGGTGCTGTTGCCTAGCTGTGATAATTCTGTCTTTACAAAGCTTTCCAGTCTTATTCACTTAAATTTCTAGCCCTCTTCATCTCTTCAAGGTCTTAGGATCATTATTAATGAAAGACTTGTGTGCGAATATTAGTGTCATTCTAGAGGTATTTGCTGAAGAATATACAATACAGGTGGGTTGTTGCCTTCATGCCCCACTTGGAAGCTTCCTAGATGTGTCTGGTTGGCTCCGGTGGAAACAAAATACTGGATGAGATGGACGTTGGGTCTGATCCATCAGGGCTCTTCTTATGTTCTTTCTTGTAGCAGCACCTAATTGCAGTCCAAAGTAATGGACCTCAAAGAACAACGATTGGTCAGTTGAAACAAGCCAAAAAGTGGTCACCCCATCAGTCATTATCTATGGTAGGGTGAAACAAAGCTCTTCACTTGATGAGACAACTGGATGTCTTGCCTGTAAAACAGAAACCATGGTGGGAAGTCCAACTGTGTGTCGGGACTTTCAGAGATTAAAAGAGTCCTTTTTGGCCATGTTGTCTTGATCCAAATGACCAAAGTGCCTCTTGGGATACAATTAAGGGAAATGGGTTAATGTGAGTACTGGACTGCGTCAGCTCAACCAAATGAGTACAGCCTTGGGTGATGAGAAATATAAGGCGTAGGGTAGTGTGTGTGTGGTCTTAGGATGTTTTTCTTGAGGATATACATTACTGTTTGTTGTGAAGGAAAAACCCCACAACCTTTTGATAAACTGGGCTTCCTCTGGTTATGTGTGCTTCTTGTGTTACTCCTAACATTAAACAGAACCAGAGTTAAAAATAGTTTTTGTGTTGAAATGTCTCTCTAGAGTCTAAATGTCCTTAGGTTACTTTCTGCCGTGCTAACCTTTGTACTTGATAAGGGAAGAAAACCTGTAAAGTAGAAGACAAAAGAGTTCTCATTCTCAGT
The DNA here is from genome assembly GCF_027244095.1 of Hemicordylus capensis. Taxonomy (NCBI): domain Eukaryota; kingdom Metazoa; phylum Chordata; class Lepidosauria; order Squamata; family Cordylidae; genus Hemicordylus; species Hemicordylus capensis. Next base: position 23,147,031 of record NC_069658.1, on the reverse strand, counting down.
TACACATATAATCTTGTGTAAGAAATTAATTACTTGGGAAGAAAGTAAAGCTTTGCTTCAGAATCATGAGGATTTTAAATATAACGGTTTAAATATAACGAAGGAGAAGAAAGCAAAAGGTATTGAATATTTCAGGATATATAGAAAATTAATGGTCTTTGATAGATATGGTTTGGATTCCATATGGTGTCACGTCTACTTCATGCATTATAGGAAAGCATGGTCTAACCATTCCCTCATCTGTGTGCACCTTTTCAGCATCAGTGCCCAAGTTGTTCCAAGTTTATATGCTTCTCATGATCTGGTGGTCTTAGCAATGCACTGTGGTTTTGCACATACTGTATTCAGTATGTTATGTGTGAAGCAGCACTTTCTGTTAACACAGAGCAGCTACATATAAACAGAAGTAAAGGTGGGCTAGTTCAAAAGGAGCACACAAAGTAACCCAGTGGCAGATACCAATGGAAGGCAAGTCTACTGAGGGCTTTGCTCACCTTAGAGATGCACTCAGGGCCAGTTCAAATGATATTCTGGCTAGGCCCCTTAATCATGTGGGGTAGAACTATGGGCGCTCACATCTCCCCCCAGTGAGCCCTGCTAACTGGGCAAAGAGCCACCTTTTGAACATGGTGATTCTCTTTATTGAGCAGGGAGAGAGGAACTGGCCCTATCCAACCCCAACACAGTCCCTCCAGTGACTGTTGCTGGTGTCTGTCTTATGTTTCTTTTAAGATTGTGAGCCCTTTGGGGACAGGGAACCATCTTATTTATGTATTATTTCTCTATGTAAACCGCTTTGGAACCTTTTGTTGAAAAGCAGTATATAAATGTTGGTGTTGTTGATGTCTAGTCACACTGTGTGTGTGTGTGTGTGTGTGTGAGAGAGAGAGAGAGAGATCGAGATCGAGATCGAGAGAGATCTGAATGGCCCATCTGTTCATAGTTCAATACTAGTAGCATTTGAACCATGTGTAGAGGCGTGGCTTGGATAATCCACCCTTGTGCAATTAGGTGCTGGTGCACCGTGTGTGTGTGTGTGGGGGAGATGTATGCTCTCATGGTCCTCCCTCACATGATTAAAGGGGACTATTTCTGAATCATCTGATTGACCCATAAACAGCACCTGCATAATCCAGATCTGTGTTCAGCATAATATAACATGATATAACATGACACAGAGGTACGTTTTGACCTAATGATTAGAGAGTAATTACTAGAATCCAACATTAATGGTAATAGCTAGAATCCTAGAATCCAACTTTAATGGCAATAAAACATATAGGCAGTGTGTCATATACTGGCCTGGTTCATGATTCGTTGTACCATGAACACACGGTTAAGGAGCTCTCAGTCTGCATGCACCCATCTCATGCACCCATCTATAGGAAATATTGTGCCATTGAGTCAGTGCCGACTCCTGGTGCCCACAGAGTCCTGAGGTTTTCTCCCACACAGTATGAGATGATGCCTTTCATCACCTTCCTATATTGCTGCTGCCCAATATAGGAGTTCCCCGCATTTTGGGAAACACACCAGCGGGGATTCGAACCAGCAGCCTCCTGCTCTCTAGGCAGGTTGCTTCCCCACTGCATAAGGGATGGTTAAATGGCAGCTCTGCATGCTATTTGAACCCGGGAGCTGTGGTTCAACTGTGGTTACAAACCATGATATAAAGCAAGTTTCTTACTGTGGTTTGTAAACCACAATGCAGCCACAGTTCCTGGGTCTGTACAACATGTGGAGCTGTGATTACATTAGGCAGGATTCCTCCATCAGAGCTCCAGGCTAGAGGTAAGGAGGAAAGGGGAAGATGGAGCCCACAGTCTCAGAGCTCCTGAAGCCTGTATTTGCAGTCCAAGAAACCGTGATTTGTTGGATTGTGTGAACTGACCACCAGTTTAGCTAGCCCAGTATCACTGCAATTATTCTAACTGATGGCAGCTTTCTAGGATTTAATGCTGAAGTCTCTTCCAAAACGAGCGCCTGAGATTTTAACTGGAGATGCCAGTGACTGAACTGGAATCTTTTGCATGCAAAGCATGTGTTGTAAGACTGAGCTATGGCTTTTTTTCCTGCTGGGGCGCATGAGTCGTGTATTCTGTGTAGTGAAATCCAGATGCGGGAGGTACAGATAAGTGGAAGTGTTACTGTGTGTCTGTTTCTTTTCAGTCTTTATTGGCATGAGATCTTTCAAGGAATGCACATACAGTAATGCATTATTTATGTTGCACTGTGGGAATGTTTTGTACATCTCCCCCCGCCCCACGACACATCCTGGTTCTGCTGCTTATTTTATATTTTTCAAGAATTAAAGTTTCTTTTCTGTATGGCTCTCAAGGGACTGTTCTAAATGGGAAAGAAAAGGCAGTGCTCTTTCAGGTCTCGTGCAAGCATGCATGTTTCTTGTGCTCCATTTCCATGTTTAAATAATGATAGGTTGAGAGCATAACAAATCTCCATATGTCAAGAGAGTTGTGTGATCAGGAAGCCTAGCTTTAGAACTGAAACACATTGGCCTCCATACCACCCAGTTCTGAAAATTCTCATTGATGACTTTGGACATCAACTATTTGAAAGTTGACACCAGAATTTAGAATCCTATCATAATACTTACTGGCTGAGATCTTGATTAAGCCAGTGAGAATGTGCCTGGAACTCATACCCATTCTGTAGAAGGCTTCCAAAGTACAGCAGCATGGAGCATGCAGGTTGCAGTGCGGAGGGCGGGGGCAGTATTTGTGTTGATCTTTGTTTTCCCTTGACGTTACCTGAGCCACTCAAAGATGTGTCCCTGAGGGCTGTGCAGCTCTCAGAGACATATTTTCAGGTGGCACAGGGCACTTCCAAGGGAAACAGAAATGGGCAGAAATTGTGTCTTCACTTTGCACGCTCCACATTATGGAGCTAAGAAAACTCTGCAGGGTGTCTTCTCAGTGCAATGCTGCTGATGCAGACTTGGAAAAGAGTATTCACCAATGCATTAATAATAATTGAAGAGAATATTTTGGAGAATTAGTCTGTCCATTTTATTAAGTGCATTGGCGAATATTCTTTTCCAAGTTGATGTTTTTATAGCTTATTTGAGCATTCAGAGCACTCCACATGCATTAGTTTTTATTTATCCTTGTAACAACCCTGTAATGTGAGTATTATTGTTCCCGTTGTCAGGAGTTCACTCTTGTGAAACTCTGCTGGAATTCCCTCTCTCTGCATCTGCCTCCTCATTGACATGGCCCTGTTCTGTGTTAGAATAGCCTGTTGCACTCCCCACACTCCCTGGGACCCCTCCCATTCTCATCCTGGCCCCACCTCTTTTCTCCTGCTCCTCCCTGGAGTGATCCATGAAGCAGCTTTTGGTCCCTGGCGTTCCACGTCTGTGCTGATGAACTGTGCCCTTCTTCCCCTCCTGCTGCTGCTGGGCTGACCCATTTTGGCTTGGTGGGCGGGATGCTTCCGATGCCACAAGTATCCTCTGGAGCTACAGCCAACCATTGACACCCATATTGCCGATGGGAGGCTGGAATGTAGGGGTTTGCCTAGGGCCATCTAGTGAGTTTGTGGCAGATGGGAGGTTCAAATAAAAGGTTTCCTGATTCATAATTCAGCTACTATGCCACATTGCCTTTCTACACCAAATCCCATGATCCCTGGTTTCATTGTCTGATATTAAGCAGTAGACAATAGTGAACATATACTGATGCCTAGTGTTTGGAAACTGTAGCTGGAATTCTGAAAGTTTTGATAGCTGATTGCTTAGGGCATAAGTTTTCGTTTGTCACAAATGATCCCTAAATGGTCTTGGGCCACACTATCTGAAAGGCAGCCTACTCCCGTGTGAGCCTGCTGCCAGAGCCCTAAAACCAGGTTTAGAAGTTGTTCTCTCTGGCCCTCCTTCAGTTGTGGGGCTCATGTCAGGGGTCAGCAGGGGCGTAACGATAGGGGGGGCAGGCAGGGCACGTGCCCTGGGCACCACTTGGCAGAGGGCGCCAAAAAGTGCCCCCGCCGATCCCCTGCCTTTTCCGAAAAAAAAATTTTTCGGGGGGAAAAAGTTGGCAGGGGGTGCCGGCAGGAAAGCGGAGGGGGGGGTGTTCCTTAATGAAGCCGCGGCCAGCACAGCCGGCAGCCAAGCCCCATGAAGAGCAGACGCGCTTGAGGAGGAGCGGAGGAGGAAGGCGCTGCTGGAGCTGCTCTGAGAAGCCGGGCGAGGAAGAGGCAGAGGCAAGCTCCCCACTGCTGAGCCCAGGAGGAACCCCCCCACCCTAAAAAGAGTGACCAAGCGCTTCTAGAAAGCTCTTGCCCGCCTACTGCCCTCTGCACCTGCGGCAAGGCAGCCTGGGAGGCGGCTTTGTGCTGCGCTGAGCGCTGGCTTCGGCTCCCCTTGCCGGCCTGGCCCTGGGTGCGGCTGGCTCTCCTTGAGTGTGGTGCTTCGGCTTTGCAGGAGAGGGGAGTGTCGCACCACACCATGGTGCTTCATACTCCACCCGACGGGCTCAGGGGGCAGCAAGAGACAGCCGCAGCTGAGAACTGCCTTCCCCCCACCGCACCCGAGCGCCGGCTTCCCCTCCTTCCCCCTCCTCTTTCTCCCCCTCTCCTCTCTCCTTCCATCCACGCAGATCACAGCGAGGAAGCCAAGACATGGGCGGAGGGTAGGGGGCGAAAAGACAGAGAGAAAAGCACACCTAGGGCAAAAAGAGGGTGGGGTGGGGGGCCAAGAAAAAGTGCTCTTCGGGAAGGTCTCCGCTTTGGGGGAGCAGCGACTCCTTCAGCCAGTCCACCTTGCCACTTAGTTTGCCTTGGGAAGGGGTGCTCCTCGCCTGGCCGCGGGCGCTCTCTCCAGCATGCTACGCACACGGCAGCACAGCACACGCCACAAATTGCCTCTTCCTGCCGCCTGAACTCTGAGGGAGAGGAGGTGGGGTGTCTGGAGGGCTCTCGGGAGCAGCAGCCCTCGGCTGACACTCCGCCCCTCCCACCAAGCCACTGGGCAAAATGCCCCACATGCGAGCCGGGGGACGGGGAGACAGTGAGAGAGGATGAGTGTGTCTGGCCACGCGGGCACCTCTCCAAACAGCAGCCCTCCAGGCTTACAGTGTGAAGAGGGAAATCTTTCTCGACGTGCGTGTGTGCGCGCGTGCTGGCAGAGAGAGAGAGAATGAGAGTGAGCGATGAGTGCGTGTGAGAGAGCGCATTTCATTGGGAAAAGGGGGCGTTTCTCAGGAACCAAGAAACAGGTGGCATCCTCATTTTGCCAGTGTCTAGACAGCTCTTACTGCTTACAACTTACATTTACAACTGATGAAGTGGGTTCCAGTGCATGGATACTTATTCTAAAATAAGTGTCCATCTTTAAGGTGCCCCAGGACTCTTTGGTTTTGTTGCAACAGATTAACACACCTACCTCTCTGGAAGCTGTGACTCCAAAAGTGAAAGGTTCTCTCCAGGCACAGCACACTATGCTGCCCTTCTCTGCCATGCATATGTGCACCCAGGTGCCATGCATGGGAGCACTGCTCTTTCCAATTGGAAGGCACATATTCTTGCCCTTACGTTCAATCCAGTTGGATGCATTCACATTCACAGCTTACATCCAATAAACTGCTGAGTAAGCCCTGAGTAAGCCCTCCAAACTAGGATCACACAGTGTGGTTTGCAGTTCTGGTATATGAAGGGCCCAAACCGCAGTTTTGCTGTTCAGGTGTATAGGCAAATGGTGATTTAATTAAACCAGGAGGTTATTTATTAAGACTGTGTATGAGAGGGAAGCAGAAAGAGGAGGAGATCATGGCTCAAATAATGGTGGCTGAATGTGGCCATTGAGTTTCCCAGGAATACAACCAACGTAAAGTGTGCGACAAATAGACATTATTATAGAATTAATAAACATAGAATATCTATGATAGACTAGAATATATGTCTGTTATAATTTAAGTCTCTATTATAATATAAACATAAATCTAGAATAGACTAGAATATCTATGATGAAAAAGACTAGAATACTAGTACATTTTGGGACACAAAACCTATTACTATGTTTAAAAGCATTTATTTTCTGGCCATGAGGACTGCAAACTTAGGCTGTTGGTGTGCAAGACATTTCTTTAAAATATATATTTCTAAAGAGCCTTGTAGCCTCATGTTTCCTTTTTCCTGTCCCAGTGTACTTGCACGGATGCAGCCCACAACCCACATTTGACTATGGCTGTGACACATTTCCATATTTCCCTGATCTGTTGAGCGGAACACAAAGGGCCCTGGTAGCAATGTTCTATCCCCTGCACCTTGTGTACAATTTTTGTTGGGGGTTTTAGAATAAGAACTAGCCTTTTGGTCTTGGAGGTCACCAGATTCCTGTGGAGTCTTTGCTTTAAGCAGTTCAGCTCTGAGCTTCTGTCTTGAGTTTGCATTCTGTTAGTTTTTGTGTAAATGACATCTAAAATGATGCAGTGGGGAAATGCTTGACTATCCCCACTGGTATGTTTCCCAGACTGGGAAACTTCTATATCGGGCAGCAGTGATATAGGAAGATGCTGAAAGGCATAATCTCATACTGCACAGGAGATGGCAATGGTCAACCCCTCCTGTATTCTACCAAAAGGGAAACCACAGGGCTCTGTGGGCGCCAGGAGTCGACACCGACCCAACGGCACACTTTACCTTTTTAAAATAAAAAACTTAACAAACGTTGTTTTTACTTCTTTAGCACCATCTGTGTGCATAGTACTTCTTCAGAGAGAGGCAAGGAGAGGTTCCTGCCTGGAGACGCTCACAGTGTGAAAATAGACACAGAGGAGATGATAATGTAAAGGGAGAAGCAATGAAATGGGGGATAAGAAATGGAGAGGAGAGCTGGTCTTGTGGCAGCAAGCATGACTTGACCCCTTAGCTAAGCAGGGTCCACCCTGGTTGCATATGAATGGGGGGCGGGGGGGCGCAATTTCAGTGCTTGCCCTAGGCGCCGTTTTCCCTAGTTACGCCTCTGGGAGTCAGTTTCCCTGAGCAACTACCAATGGCCCAGTGACCTCAGAAGGAGCCACTGCAGATTCCGGAGACCGCCTCTGTGCTCATAACCTTTGTATCGTGATGGATTCCACTCTCATTTGCTACCAGAGAATCTACACTCAGGACACCTCAGAAACAACGAAACCCAGTGCCCCATGGGCTTGTGGGTTTGGGGTTGGTTGGCACCCTAAGTGCAATATACCACCACTCGTTCCGGGCCACCCTGATGACCCCCAAGTGGAGTTATGGGGCTGCTGAAATCCCCATTATTCGCTATGGAGGGAAAGCTTAAAGACACACAAACTTCAGAAATACTTTAAAAATCACCCCTTTCACCAATTTATTTGAAATCTGGATGGTAGCAGGCACCCATTGGGGCACTACCACCTGACCCACTCTTCTGCCCCAGAAACCCCTTTTCTGCCCCAAATCTGCTCCAGTGACATGCCAACATCAAAAATTCTTTAAAAATCACCCCTTTGCCCAATTCCTTTGAAATCTGGGTGGTAGCTTCTTTGCACCCATTGGGCACTACTACCCACCACAACTCACTCTGGACCACCCTGGTGCCCCCCTCACATGGAGCTATGAGGTTTCTGAAATCCCCATTATTCCCTATGGGGAAAACCTTAAAGATGCGAAAAAAAATTCTTTAAAAATCACCCTTTGCCCAATTTCTTTGAAATTTGAGTGGTAGCTTCCACCCATTGGACACTACTACCCAACCCACTTTGGCCACAAAATTGAGGTCTGACTCTCCAAATTTTTTGGATCTGTATCGGGGATTATTTGTTTTGTACCCGAATCTGGGCAATTGAGGACAGGGGTGATTTGTTTTGTTTACAAATCACCCAAATTGGCCAGATTCAGGTACAAATTGTTTTGTTCCTGAATTTTTTCGCACATCCCTAGCTTGGTTTGGTCACTTTTGATATAGCCAGTTCCCAACTGATCTGTGCTTTTGGAAATGTCTTCCTGTTCCACCAGTTTGTTTCTTAGATTCATATGCTACCCTCCGGGCTGTTCCTAGGATAAATAGCACCCTGGAGGAGGAGTGCCTTGGGCACCCCTCCCCCCATGGTAATTGATGGAGGTTCACTTTAGTGCAACCAAGGATTCAGAGGTGGGTGAGACTGGAATCTCTTCAATTTTAGGAATGAATGATGGTGTTCTTCCTGGGAGTATGCTAGGCCTGTGCGCATGTGTGCACATTTGCTCTATAAAAGTTTCCATTTTTCTTTTCTCCTCCAAGGGTGCCTGTTTAATAGGTATAGGTACTGCTTTTTGTTTTCATTATGTGTCCCAGTTGCTGGTATGTACTAAATTTGTATCCCATGACGAAGTGTAATCACAAAATGTACCTATTCTGCTGATGAGTACCAGCATTCTTGCTTTGGTACAACAAAACAGAACAAAACTTGGCTACTGGATGCTGAATTCTGAACAATGTTTAATACTTAATGCTGGCTTAACCGCTTATCGGATAATCATGTTATCAGAGAGGGTCTGGTTAATATTATAAATGCTTCTCTGAGGGAGGGCAGGATGCATCCTTGTCTTGTGGAGGCTATTATTAGACCACTCTTGAAGAAAGCTACGCTGGATCCCTCAGAGTTAGCTAATTACAGACCTGTTTCTAATCTTCCATGGTTGAGCAAGGTGGTTGAGTGAGTAGTGGCCTCTCAGCTCCAGGCAGTTTTGGATGATACAGATTATCTAGACCCATTTCAAACTGGCTTTCATGTGGGCTATGGGGTCGAGACTGCCTTGGTCGGCCTGATGGATTATTTCCAACTGGCTGTTGACAGAGGGAGTGTGACTCTGCTGGTCCTTTTGGATCTCTCTGTGGCTTTTGATAACATTGACCATGGTATCCTTCTGGGGGAGGCCTGGGGGAGGTGGGATTGGGTGGCACTGTCTTACTGTGATTCCGCTCCTACCCCTCTGGCAGATTCCAAATGGTGTCACTTGGAGACTGTTCTTCCGCTAAGCGAGAACTAAGTGTGGAGTCCCACCAGGCTCCATAATGTCACCAATGCTTTTTAACAACTACAGGAAACCACTGGGAGAGATTATCAGAAGGTTTGGTGCTAGGTGTTACCAATATGCTGATGACACCCAGATTTACTTTTCCATGCTGACCTCATCAGAAAATGGCATATCTTCCTTAAATGCCTGCCTGGAGGCAGTAATGGACTGGATGAGGGATAACAAACTGAAGCTGAATCCGAATAAGATGGAGATATTGACTGTGGGGTGACAGGACTTGAGAGATGGTTTAGATCTGCCTGTTCTGGATGGGGTTACACTCCCCCTGAAAGATCAGGTACATAGCTTGGGAGTGCTCCTAGACCCCAAGCTCTCCCTGGTTTATCAGGAGGAGGCGGTGGCCAGGAGCGCTTTTTATCAGCTTCGGTTGATATGTCAGGTACGTCCATTTCTAGAGGTGAATGACCTTAAAACAGTGATACATATGCTGGTAACCTCCAGGCTTGACTACTGTAATGCACTGCATGTGGGGCTGCCTTTGTACGTAGTCTGGAAACTATAATTGGTACAAAATGCGACAGCCAGATTGGTCTCTGGGACAACATGAAGGGACCACACATAACACCAGTTTTGAAAGGACTGCACTGGCTGCCAATATGTTTCTGGGTGAAAAACAAAGTGCTGGACCCTTAATGGCTTGGGTCCAGGCTATCTGAGAGAGCGCCTCGTTTGTCATAATCCCTGCCGCCTGTTATGATCTTCTGGAGAGGTCCGGTTACAGTTGCCACCGGCTCCCTTGGTGGCGACCCAGGACTGGGCTTTTTCTGTGACTGCCCCAGGGCTTTGGAATAAGCTTCCTGCTGAAATAAGAACATCTTCTCTGTTTTCAAGAAGAACCTCAAGACCCTACTGTTCTCTCAGGCTTTTAATTAGAATTAATTTCAATAATTTTAAAAAACTTGTTTTAATATTTTTATTCTATTGTTTTTATTGTCATGTATTTTAATTTGTGACTTTTAAATATTTTACATTTTGTACACTGCCTAGAGATATAAATATCAGGCGGTGTAAAAATATGATAAATAAAATAAAATAAGTTGGCAGACACTGTAAATATTTGTGGCATTTAAATGAAGAAATAAGTGGCTTTTGGGTTTCGCCTAAGTGGTAGGGAAACATCAGTTTTGGAATGAAGAGTTGCAAGGTTCTTCAGCAGGGTTGCCAGGTACTTTAGGATGAACTAGCCAACCCGCACAAAGCATCTGTGCGCTCCTTGGGGCCGGCTGTTCCCCTCTCCTTCCTGCCCCACTCTCCCTCCCCCTCCTTCCCTTCTGCCCCACACTCTTGCCCCTCTTCCCCTCCCTCCCGTCCCACTTTCTTGCCCTCTCCCTCCTGCCCCACTCTCTCACCCTCCTGCCCCAGTCTCTTCCTTCCCCCTTCTCCTCTCTCTTGCCCTCCCCTACTCTCTTACCCTCCCCCTCCCCCACACTCTCTTGCCCTCTCCCTCCCCTCCCTCTCCCACTCCCTGGGCCCACCACGCCAAGTGCTGCCTCCGCGGCCTGCCGGGCCCGCTGCCTCTTTGGGGCCGGCCACCTCTCTCTCCACCCCCACCTTCCGCCCCAGTATCGGGGCCTGCCACCGCGGTGGCCGGGCCCGCCACCGCCTCACCGCCGCGGCTGGGCCCGCCGCCACCATTGCTGGCCGGGCCCGCCAGCCGGGGCCCAGTACCAGTTCTGCAGCCCGCTCCTGGCCTCCGCAGCCACCACTTGCCTCCCCCAGTGCCAGCCAGTCCCAGGGCCAGCAGGGCGGCCCGCCACCACCATTGGCCTGCGCCCCAGCCAATCAGATGGCTTGCTGGGATGCACATTCCATGGCACACTTAGGAGAAATATATATAGATAGATTTTGCCTTATGAGAAGCAATTCTTTGGCTTCATGTAAAATAAGTGTATACTTTGATTAGAAGAACATTGGATAGTTTAACGTCCAAATTCTACCTGCAGGTATATCCAGGGCAATGTTCCTTGTATGATTGGAGAAGTAAGGAGAATTTTGCTTTGAGTCAGAGGTCCTCAGACTTGGGTCCCCAAAGATGACTGAGGCTGGGGATGATATGAATGGTTGTCCAACAACATCTGGAGATTCAAGTTTTGGAACCTCTCCCATGAGGGATTTTAAGTTCCATATAAGTCCAAAGAACGGAAGAGCCTCCTGCTGCATGAAGTCCAGGGTGTACGTCATACAGTGAGAGCAAGCGTGGCATAGTGGTTAGAGTGCTGGACTAGGACTGGGGAGACCCGAGTTCAAATCCCCATTCAGCCATGAAACTAGCTGGGTGACTCTGGGCCAGTCACTTCGCTCTCAGCCTAACCTACTTCACAGGGTTGTTGTGAAAGAGAAACTCAAGTATGTAGTACACCACTCTGGGCTCCTTGGAGGAAGAGCGGGATATAAATGTAATAATAATAATAATAATAATACAGCATCCTTTTTCCAGCATTTACTAGTCAAATGCTTCTGGGAAACCTCCAAGTAGGAAATGAAGGCAACAGCCCCCTCTCCCTGCAAGTGGTGTGTGATTCCCCCTCCTGCCATCTATTAGCTGGAATGCTTCATCCTCAGGAGCAGGGATCATAGGTTTATATGCTTGGGGCAACCATCGGCCTATCAATCGAATTATCTGGAAACTAAATTGTGGATGGTGGGTAGCATATGTTCTCATAGGCTTTTAATTAGAACTAGCTGACCCAGTGCAGAGCATCTGCGCCCCTGGTTCTCCCTGTCTCCCCCCCATCCCATCAGCCGTTCCCCCCCTTCCCTTCAGCCCCAGTTTGTTCTTCCCCGATGGCTGGCCTGGCCAGTGTTTCCTCTCTCCACCTGGTGGCCTGCTGCTGCTTCCTCTCACTGGCCTCTCGCCTTCCTCTCCCCCTCCCCTCGCTCATGAAATCTTGCGAGAGCTGCCACACATGGCATGGGATTAGCGACGGGTACGCCTTAGAGAGAGAGAGAGAGAGAGAGAGAGAGAGATTAATTTTAATAATTTGTTTTAATAACTGTTTTATGCTATTGCTTTTATTGTGTTTCATGTATTTTAATATGTAACTTTTTATATTGTTTTAAATTCTGTACACCACCTAGAGATGTACATATCAGCTGGTATAAAAATATGATAAATCAATAATAGTAAATAAATATTATTGCCACCTTCAACTCTCTGAAAGGCTGTCACACAGAAGGAGGAGTTGACATGTTCTCTGCTGTTCCTGAGGGCAGGACTAGAACCAACGGGTTGCAATGGCAAGGAAGCCAATTTTGGCTAGCTGAGATATCAGGGAGAACTTCTTAAGTGCAAGAGCGATTGGACAGAGGAACGGTCTGCCTAGTACAGTGGTAGGCTCTCCTTATGTGGAGGTTTTCCAACAGAGTCTGGATAGCCACCTGCTGGGAATGCTGTTGGAGATTCCTGTCCTGAGCAGCAAGTTGGACTGGAAGAGCTCAAAAGTCCCTTCCAGTTCTATGATCAGATCCTAGTCTGGACAAAGCTCTGATACTGGAGGAGCAGGTGAGCTAGAAGGGGGCAGTAGAAGAACTGCTACTCCATGACATGAGGGTGGTTTGCACCTGCTGTGGTGGAGACTTCAAGGTACCCAGGCCACCCCTGAGCTTGGAACTGGCTGCTCTATCCCAAATGGTTTTTTTTTTTAAGTCTTACTTGGGAATGACAGATATTGAGGTGAAGCGAGAACTGTAGATGTCTGCACAGTGAGATTTTGAAAGTCCCATAATGGAGCCTTGAGAGGTGGAAGGGAGTGTGACCAAGACCAGAGGAGAGCTGGTCTTGTGGTAGCAAGCATGGATTGTCCCCTTTGCTAAGCAAGGTCTGCTCTGGTTTGCATTTGAATGGGAGACATGGTTTGCATTTGAATGGGAGACATGGGCATTGTAAGATATTCCCCTCAGGTGATGGGGCCACTCTGGGAAGAGCACCTACCTGCTTGCATGCAGAAAGTTCCAAATTCCCTCCCAGGCATCTCCAAGATAGGGTGAAAGAGACTCCTACCTGCAACTTTGGAGAAGTCACTGCCAGTCAGTGAAGACAATACTGAGCTAGATGGACCAGTGGTCTGACTCGGTATAAGGCAGCTTCCTATGTTCCTCATCACCCTCTGTCTTCAAAGAGCTTGTTCCAGGAACCAATCTCATATGTGAGAGTGGTATAAGCATAGCAAAAACAGAACATGTCAAACACCAAAACTTCAAAACAAATGCCAGGGGATCTTCAGTGACCCAAAGGGACCAAGGATATAATTTTATGTCTTGGCACACAACAGTCTTGCATCTGGGGCATTTTCTCCACAAGGAAACTTGAGTGTTTTTATTTGGCCATACTTTAATTACTGGAGATTTGGATGAGTGTTCTTTGGTTGCAGAGCTTGAATGTCATCCTCTGGAATTGTTCTGTAGACGTCAGTGGGGCTTCTTTGGAGTCAATAGGGTGAAATTTGCAGGGTTCATTTGTCGGTGAAGTGTCAGTGAGGAAATGTTTTATGTTTGGGTTGAATTGTTGTGAATGACCAGTCTACAGTTTGCTGGGGGAGAATGTGGGGGGGGGGTGCGCAGAGAACCAGAGAACCTCCCTCCCTCTGTAAGTTCATAAACACGCACAGAACTGCCTTTTCTTGTCAACTTAGCATTCCCATTAATTCAAGACAGGAAGCCCTCCGGAGAAGTGATATAAACAGCTTAGCTGCCTAGGTCATGCTTCCTAATCGCTTTGCAGCTGGACGTTGGGCTGTATGGGCAAGAGAGGCTGGGCTGCTCCCCGGGGAAGGACCTTGCTGATTGAAGTTAGCCGAAAGGAGGGGAGGAACCCTTTGCCAGAGAAGGTGGAAAGGAAATGCTTGAGCTGTGCAGTCAGATCAGACTGTATGAGCCAGCAGGACGGAGGGAGGTATCTCACTACAATTGAATTCCACTGTATCTTTCAACCCATTTCCTGACTTCTTGCCCTGTTGATTTAGTTTTAGGCATCTACATTGCAGGGAAGGGAACAGAGTCAAGCAATCCTGGAATAACAGATGAGTGGCAGAATAAAACGGATAGATTTTTGCAGCCTAGATTTCTCTGCTGACTTTCTTGCCTGAAGATTTCTATGCTGACTTCTTGTCTTCAGTGTGGTTGAAGTCTTTCTTTTTTCTTTTTGCTTTTAATGCTCTCTTTTCGCCCGCCACGGGCATTACCGTTAGATCCACCTGTCTAACTAAGCCGAAACCTCTCATCTCTTGCCCGATGACGCTTCCTCTGTATTTTGCATTGTGGGGGGGAAGCTGGCTTGGGCAGCTTTGACAGCTGAGCACATTGCAACTGACAGAGCAGCATCAGGAATGCGCTAAAGTCTATTCATGCTCCTCTAGCCAGAGGCAGCGAGGAGGAGGAGGAGGGGTGTGCGCTCTTCCAGCCTCCTGGAAATTTGTGTAACGGAGCTGCTCCAAAAGGCTTGGCTTTTTTTAGGATAAACAAGCCCATAGGAAAAAAAGTGCTCCTCGGACAGAGGCGGATGTGGCAGTAGCAGCAGCTGGATCTGCCTCCTCCTTGGGTGTTCAAGTGGCTTCTTGTCCTGGGTGCCAGCAAGCGATTAAACTAATTAACAGACTCATGGGATTGCTAAACCACCCGCTTGTGGATTAACCCGGAGACACCAGCTGCTCCTTATAGAAATTCCGGGGAAGACGAGACGATCAGAAGAGGCGAGGAAAAGGAAAACCTATGAAGAGGATTTAAAAGGAACAGAGGTATGAGTAACGTACTGTAGGGATTGCAAATGAAAGGGCATGTGCTCGGGGTCCCCTCAGCAGAAGAGCTTGGCTTGAATGTATCTGGAGGTGGAAAAGTTATGTAACTAAAATGCCTGTTCAGAACCCAGCTGTGAAGCTGTGATTTTTTCCTGAAGACACTGAGGAGATGGGCAGCATACAATTTTTGGCTAAAAGTATATATTATTGCAGAAAGCTATATTTGCAGCTTGTTATTTTTAAAATGACTTTTAAAAATGTCACTCAGCCAAACTTTACTTGCCGCCAGGTATACACCTGGGCAGTGCTGTTTATTTCACTGCCATTTCTGTGCAATTGTGGCTGCTAACGGAGTCCATACAATCAGAGTTAATCTGTCCTTATTAAATCTGGAAGGTGTGTTAGAACTCCAAAAGTGCTCTGCAGTGCCAAGGTAAAAAGTCAGCAGAGAGAGCAATACCCTGATAACCATGGTTTAGCAGGGGCTTTTTTTAGGGTCCTCCTGGGCAGAGAATTCCAGTTTTTCTGGGACTGAACTCCACTATATCAGTGCTTTGCTTTCTGTTGTGGTTTTGCGTTTGGAGTTTTGGGGTAATGCAAAGCCGGACGATGTTCTGGGCAAAGCATTGTTTACGATCTCACATGAGATTATGTTCTGGCCTGAGGGAAACGGGGCTCTGTCCAAAACCACTAAACACTTCGTTGGAAGAAAACTGTTTTACAAACTGAAATCAGCAAAATTTAAATGTAAATATGCATGCCAGTGAAAAGGTTCCCAAAATCAAATGCGCTGGCTCTCCCAAATAATGGTAGTAAAAAGAAGAAGAAGAAAGAAGGAAGTGGGGAGAAAAAAGTGGGGTGGGGGGACGGTTGATAAAGAAATGGAGACCCTCCCTTTCCTGCAATTATTATCTAAAAAACAGCATATCACAAGCTGCATTCCACGGAGTTTGTGTCAAAATGGGGGAGTAAATGAAATAGCCGGGGTTAGATTGGTCTTGCAGGCAGGATCTTTTAAAGAGAGATTTTGATTTCTGTGGAGCATAACATTTTTGCAGACACTACTTGTTGAGATGACCCTTCATTTTTACAGAGCAGACGTGGTTAAAGTATAACCTTTAAAAAATGAACATGCAAAGGTTCTGGTTAGTTCTGTATTTTGGCAGAATCCTGCCTTGCAGTGGGACTTCAGGGGAGTGGGAATGGGTGGGAATATTGTAAATGACACTAATAAGTAAAATATGGCTTAGAAATAAAAGGCAGCTGGGACTGTTAAATATTAGATTGCTCAAGAGCGTCTTTTGTGTGCCAGATGCCTTTGGCCAATGAGTTTTGGAGCCTTATTTTGGAATGGTCTTGGCAAAAGACACATACCCAGATCACGAGTATGTGTGCTGCTCTTCAGATGGATGGAGAAATAAAGACCCATGAAGACAATTAGTATGTTGTGCACCAGTCAATAGCATCTTATATACGCTTTATTAATAAAGGACTGTGTCTTTTAAAAGAACATTCAGTGGGATAGTATGGAAATCTTAGACCTCTTTGGCAACATTCTGGTAGCTTATTGGTATCTTCTGTTTCCCACCCTCCCCTTAATCTCTTGCTTGCATTTCCTTGCCATGCATGGCAGAATGTGATTTTTCACTCCATTCTCAGCAAAGAGTCTGAACATACATGTGTGGGTGGGTGGGTGGTGATGGTGATTGGAGTTTCATCACATAATCCTCACAAAGGGTGGAGAGCTGGTCTTGCAGTAGCAAGCATGCATTGTCCTCATTGCTAAGCAGGGCTCACCTTGGTTTGCATTTGAATGGGAGATAACATATGAGTATTGTAAGATATTCCTCTTAGGGCAGGTGTGCTCAGCTCATATGTCCCAAGAGCCAGAAGCAACTATGACTTGGTGTGCAGGGGCCGAAGTCAATTTTTGGTGCATTAGTTCGAATCCACTATTGGGCAGCAGCGATGTAGGAATGTGCTGAAAGGCATCATCTCACACTGCGTGGGGAAATGGCAATGGTAAACCCCTCCTATATTTTACCAAAGACAACTACAGGGCTCTGTGGTCGCCAGGAGTTGACACTGACTCGACGGCACGACTTTAGTACATTGAACTTAAATATTCATATTAATTCATGTTACTATGGGATATTTCTACCTGGGGGCCAGCAGAAAAGTCCTTGTGGGTTGGATCTGGCCCCTGGGCCTTATGTTGTCCAGGCCTGCCCTAGGGAATGGGGCTGTAGCTCTGTGGTGGAGCATCTGCTTGCATGCAGAAGGCCCCAGGTTCAATCCCTGGCATCTCCAGGTAGGGCTGGGAAAGACTCCTGCCTGCAACCTTGAGAGCCGCTGCCAGTCAGTGTAAACAATCCTGAGCTAGATGGATGCTCACCCAAATGCACACCAAGGTGGACCCTGCTTAGCAAAGGCAACAATTCATGCTCACTACTGTAAGACCTGCTCTCCTCCCCAGTTATTATCCAAATATTGCAGCTGGAGAGCTGAGGCTGAGATGGATTAGCTTACCTGAGGCCAGCTTGTGAATTCATAGCTGAGGTGAGATTTGAACCCAGGACTTCCTGCTTTGTAACTCCGTCTATCAGCTCATCGGCTCCTTTATAATCTTTGTCCAGCAACTATGCTGCAAAGAGGTGTTTCTGTGCTTCCATTTTACAGAGAAGAAGTGGTAGGGACAACCCAAGACATTTTGCTGCTTTAGGCAAAGGACGAGACGGCACTCCCTCCATCAGCATTCTCGGGCTGTGGTGCCAAGGCAGAGATGGCAATACGGAAGCAACCCCAGACCATGTCATTGAGCCAGACAGGTGTGGCAGCGGCATCACTAGCTCAAGGCTGGGGGTGGCAGAAGAAGAGGGGCAAGAAGAGGAAGGGTGGCAGCAGCAGACAGCAGGGTGGTACTGTGAGGGGTCACCCTACTCCAGGGTACCTTTGCTGCCACCACTCAGATCTGATTGGGCAGGATCTGAGACGAACTCTCACTTCTCAACCCTCTTGTTTGTGTCGTAGCCTTGGGGGTGTCTTTTCAGGTGATGTGGGAGAGGAAATAGAATGTACTTATTAAAACTAAACAGGATTTTATTGTATAACAGAAGTTCTTTAAGTGTGCATAATGTGGAACATGGGAAGCTGCCATATACTGAGTCAGACCATCTAGCTCAGTATTGTCTACACAGACTGCAGCAGCTTCTCCAAGATTTCAGGCAGAAGTCTCTCTCAGCCCTATATTGGAGATACCAGGGAGGGAACATAAGAACAGCCCCGCTGGATCAGGGCCAAAGAAGCCCATATAGTCCAGCACCCTGTTTCACACAATGGCCTACCAGATGCTGCTGGAAGCCTACAGGCAGGGGTTGAGGGCATGCACTCTCTCCTGCTGTTACTCCCCTGCAACTGGTACTCAGAGGCATCTTGCCTTTGAGGCTGGAGGTGGCCTATAGCCCTCAGACTAGTAGCTGTTGATAGACCTCTCCTCCATGAAGTTATCCAAACTCCTCTTAAAGCTATCTAGGTTGGTTGTCACCACATCTCATGGCAGAGAATTCCACAAGTTGATTATGCGTTGTGTGAAAAAGTACTTCCGTTTGTTGGTCCTAGATTTCCTGGCAATCAATTTCATGGGATGACCCTTGGTTCTAGTGTTATGGGAGAGGGAGAAGAATTTCTCTCTATCCACTTTCTCCACACCATGCATGATTTTATAGACCTCTATCATGTCTCTTCGCAGTTGTCTTTTTTCTAAACTAAATAGCCCCAGGTGTTGTAGCCTTGCCTCATAAGAAAGGTGCTCAAGGCCCCTGATCATCTTGGTTGCCCTCTTCTGCACCTTTTCCAGTTCTACAATGTCCTTTTTGAGATGTGGTGACCAGATTTGTACGCAGTACTCCAGGTGTGGCCACACCATAGTTTTGTATACGGGCATAATAATATTAGCGGTTTTATTTTCAATCCCCTTCCTAATGATCCCTAGCATGGAATTGGCCTTCTTCACAGCTGCCACACATTGATTCGACACTTTCAACGAGCTGTCCACCATGACCCCAAGATCCCTCTCCTGGTCAGTCACAGACAGCTCAGATCCCATCAACGTACCCTTGAAGTTGGAGTTTTTAGTCTCAATGTGCATCACTTTACACTTGCCAACACTGAAGCGCATTTGCCATGTTGTCGCCCACTCACCCAGTTTGGAGAGATCCTTTTGGAGCTCCTCACAATCTGTTTTGGATTTCACTACCTGGAAGAGTTTGGTATCATCTTCAAATTTGGCCACCTCGCTGCTTACCCCTACTTCTAGATCATTTATGAATAAATTAAAAAGCACCGGTCCCAGTACAGATCCCTGGGGGACCCCACATCTTACTTCCCTCCATTGTGTAAACTCTCCATTTATACCTACTCTCTGTTTCCTGTCCTTCAACCAGTTAGCAATCCACACATGTACTTGTCCTCTTATCCCATGACTGCCAGGTTTTCTCAAGAGTCTTTGATGAGGAACTTTGTCAAAAGCTTTTTGGAAGTCCACCTTTTTGGAAGTCCACTCACTTGTTGACACTCTCAAAGAACTCCCAAAGGTTTGTGAGGCAAGATTTACCTTTGCAGAAGCCATGCTGGTTCTCTCCCAGCAGGGCCTGTTCTTCTATGTGATTTACAATTTTATCCTTGAGGATGCTTTCCATCAATTTGCCTGGAACGGATGTTAAGCTAACTGACCTGTAATTTCCCGGATCGCCCCTGGATCCTTTTTTGAAAATGGGTGTTACATTTGCTTTTTTCCAGTCCTCCGGTACAGAGCCTGATTGCAGGGATAAGTTATATATTTTAGCAAGGAGGTTGGCAATTTCACATTTGAGTTCTTTGAGGACTCTTGGACGGATGCCATCCAGCCCTGGTGATTTGCTAGTTTCCATTTTTTCCAATTTGGATCCTTTGGTGCTCTTCCCAGAGCGACTCCATCCCCTAAGGGGAATATCTTACAGTGCTCACCTATAAGTGTAGTAGTTTCAAAGTGTTGTAATAGCTTACAGAGTTAACAATCTATCTCCACAGTGGGGTTCAGGTACTTTGCTTGGTTACAGAGTTTCCACTCAACCTTCCTCCTGAAGACTGTTAGTTCTTCCTCTGAACTGGCTTTGGCTTTCCAGTGGGGAACAGATTCATCCCATAAAGATGTTCATGGAATGGGATTAGCATGATGTTCCATGCTTCAAATGGAATGCAAGTGCCCAGAACATTCTGTCGGGACAACCAGTCGAGCTAGTTTGAGTCAGAACGTTTTGAGCTTAAAACGTCCTGCACATCCGTGTCGCCAACTGAGCCCCACTTCTCCTTTCACCAGAGAAATCTGCCCTGTCCAGAAGCCTTCTCTCTCCAAGCCTCCAGCTCATCTTCTCCCCTCTTTACTTATTGTTCAACTTGTCATCCAACTGATTTTTTTTAAACTGACCCCTCTGTCCCTTACTCTTAACTGGCTTCCCCCTCCTGTATTCCATGAAGGGTTTCTCCTTCCTTCCTGCAGGTATCTCTCTACTGCTAGTACTGTCAGTCAACCTCTTCTGTACACACTTCTATAAACATAGGTTTTACATCACATATAACCAACACAACAAATAACCTTAACAAACAATACTAAAAAAAATGCAAACCATCACAGGCAGCAGTAGTGGCTGGGATCCAGCACTTCCTGCCCCTGAAGTGACTTAACTCATGGAAGAGCAGCCCCCAAGAACTGAAACTCAGTGGGCACCACTTGCTGAAGACCACCCAGGCACTTCCTAACTGAGGTGTGATTTTAAGGGATGTGAGCGATCCCAAGCATTATCTTGAGTGTGGAAAACAACTTCATTGGAGTCTGGGTTTAGACTTGGAACTGGCATTGACTGCCAGAAGTTTCTGTTAGAGGTTGTTGATTTTTACCCACAACAGGTAAAACAGCAGAGCATTAAGGAATGAGCACACACTCCAGTTACAGAGTAGGTAGCAGAGGATGGTTTGGATATTGCAGCTATTTAGAGAAAACACATGGAGATCCTTGTATGACTAAACACTAAATATTTATTGGTTAAATACACTTAGATAGGAAAGACCTATCTCTAATCTAAAGGACTACATAATGGATAGATAAGGAGAGAGAGAGATGTTTCCATCTGCTCTCTAGGAGGAAAGGAAGGATTGTGACTCAGCACAGGAAGTGCTGCAGAGTCAGTTCAGGGGTTATAGAATAGGGACAGATAGGGAGACCCTGACTCACTGTCTCTACTCCCAATGCCCCTAGTGGTCATTAGGACAGTTGGTGCAAAAGGTTGATGCACTGGAAGTTCATCTCCAACAGTTTCAATACTGAAACATGTGTGAAGCTTAGCATGCTCCTGAGCATGCCCAGAGTGTGCTTTCCCCATCTCATTGAGCCTCTGTAGCCCTCTCCTACGTTTCTGTGACTGTAAGGCAGGGATCTTCGACAGCGGACATAGTTTGGCATCTCTGTTTTTGGATTATAATTGGCTGCAGAGACACTTCAGAAGGTGTGATGGGGATGCCAGAAATGACTCCTTCTAGGAAAGCTTTGTTCACTTCCAGCTGTGTGCTAATGCATGGATTCTAATGCGTGTGAGAAGCTTCTCATACGGAAGCACACTGTTCTCCAGTTCCGTACTACTACTACAAGCCTCTTCTCATGACCAGTGAGAAGGGCTCCAGACTGGGCTGTGAGAAAGGTGGGTTAGACTTACCTTCCCTGCAGACGGCTGCTCCTCCTGTCCTGGGTGTTCTCCCTGCACACCCAGACGGTTCCCCGCGCGCCCAGGCAGCGGGGAGGGTCAGGGGCTGGGATGTGTCGTCCCAGCCCTTGGAAATACTGCAATGCACCCCGTTAGTGCACGGTCCATCATGGGATCCCCCTCTCCCTTCCCCGGGCTCCCCGCAGTCTGGCAGATGGTTAAAAAAATGGGGTTAACAGTCGCTCCCTTGATCTCATTTTAAAGGGTGGCTTCTTAGGTGGGTTTGCCGCTGTGGTGCTACCGGGATCGGCCCCATCCCAGAGGTTCACATGTGCGTGCAAAACCGGGCTGGGCTCCCTTAGCCCGCTTTTGCATGTGCGTGTGAATAACCTCCACAACCGCTAAATACATTCCTAGCTTTTCTTATTCTGGGTGTTCCTTCCCTTTTATGCCACAATCCAGGTGTCCCCAGATGTTGAATACAACTCCCATCATCCGCAGACACTATAAACTCTTCCTTATAGACCTTATGAACTCTGCCTTCCAGCAACCCTTCCCTTTCCCCCTCCATGCCGGATTCCCTGCCTCGCCTAGCAGGGTGGTCATGCCTCCAGCTCCTTTTGACTGGAGAGCTGTAGCTAAGAGACCTGCCCCACCCGCTGGCTCTTCCCTGACAGCTGCACAGATTTTCAGATGCATCTCCCCCACCAGGGTGGCCTTCATGGCTCTTGGCCAAAAAGAAGCTGGCCTTACCTTCCTGGATCTCTAATCATCCTTAATGCCGTTTTAAAAATCCAGCATCCCAAAGCAACCGAGCCTTGGGTTGCCCAAGCAAAATAATAAAAAAACATATTTTGTAGCTTGGAATAAGACCTAGTGAAAAAAGCGGTGTGGTCTAGCGTGTTGAGCATGGTGCTGTGAGCCAGGAATAATTTTCAGTAATCCTGTGTCTACCTCTGACTCCCTGTTTGGCTTTAATTTTGGTTTCAATTAGTTTTGCAATGCTCCATTATGCCCAGCAAAGCAAACTGTGTGAGAATACTATTCTGCCTTCCCATCGTTGGGGTACACATCTCCCTCTGTGTGTGCAGTCATCATAGCTCCTCTTTCCCTGGTTAGGAATATTCATTTATTTTGCTTATTTAAGGATTTATATACTACCCATCAAAACATTTTCCAGGGTGGTTCACAATAAAGCACAATAATCACATCGACACAATAATTAAAACGGCAGCAGAGCAGCAACCGTGAAACCTGATTAAATATACATTTGCTACAATCCCCCCCACCCCAGCCATTAAATATACAATGCTAACATGCTGATTTTTAAAACTTGGTCTGGTTTAGTCCTCCTTGAGAGCAGTGCCACATGCAAACGTGCAGAAAATCAGTCTCTAGAAGATTCAGTGTTCAGCATGACAATAGTTCATGACATGTTTTCATACATTACCACAAGGGTTCTCAGACTTCGGTCCCCAGATGTTGATGGCCTACAATTCCCATCATCCCCACTAAAGCCATTGTGACTGGGGAAGATGGGAGTTGTAGGCCAACAGTATCTGGGGACCTAAGTCTTATGGTAGCAAGCATGTATTGTCCCCTTTGATAAGCAGGGTCCACCCTAGTTGCATTTGAATGGGAGGCTACATGTGAGCACTGTAAGATATTCCCCTCAGGGGATGGGGCCACTCTGGGAAGAACAACTGCATTCTTGCATGCAGAAGGTTCCAACTTAGTTCCCTCCCTGACTGGGAGGGATAGGACTGGGAGAGACTCCTGCCTGCAACCTTGGAGAAGCCGCTGCCAGTCTGTATAGACAATACTGAGCTAGATGGACCTATGGTCTGACTGAGTATATGGCAGCTTCCTATGTTCCTGAGAACCTCTTCAGTAGCAGATTCTGGTACTGAGTAGTGGGTTGGCCTAAAAGACTTCCCAGGTTCCTTACTACTCTAAAATTCTATGATTCTATAACAGTGTGGGCTGGTTTGGATGATACTTTGACCAGCCCTCTGTGGGGAAGAGCGTGGGCATGCATGTCTTCACCCACAACTGGGTGCATTGTCTCACCATGACTTTAAAAAGTAGTGTTTCATCTGGGCATTGAGGGATGATCTGGATCAGGGATTCTCAATGTTAGGCCCCCAGATGTTATTGGACTTCAACTCCCGTAATCCCAAGCCCCAGTGGCCTTTGGGGAGGAGAGCTGGTCTTGTGGTAGCAAGCATGACTTGTTCCCAAGCTAAGCAGGGTCTGCCCTGGTTGCATATGAATCCCAGCATGATTGCTGTCAGCTTGGTGTGGGCCCAGGCAACCCCTGGATGTAGATCTGCTCGTCACCCGGTCGGGTGAGTGCCCTGCCCAGCTGAGCGTTGGGGGAGAGTCCCAACAGAACTATCAATCAGGACTAAGCCTGGGTGAGGCAAAAGGTCTTCCCATGCTGCCAAAAAGATCACAGAGTCAGCCTGAGGTGAGCTTCCCTTGGTAGCATTCCAGAATCAGGGGGCCACAACAGGAAAGACGCTGCCCTGAGTCGCTGCCTTGGTCTCCTTACCTCAGTTCATTTCATTTGATTGCTTTGATTGCCTGACCACTGGTGATCTGAACTGACATTGCATTTGCACTAGGGAGAAGAGAGAGGAAAGTTCTGGATGCTGTGGCTGATCTGGGAAAGCTCATTCACACATGTAAATTGTTGTGCATGTGTGTATGTGTACGTACGTGTACCAGCCCCCATGTGCTGTGTGTATGAGTGTCAGTCATTCACTGAGTGCGCTTATGAATCTCCTCGCTGGCTTGTCGTAATGTACACATTAACCCTGACAAATGTGCTTTGCCTGTGGGAACATGTAAGCAAGACAGCTCTCTTGCATGCTGGTGTCTCTCTTGTAGCGCCCATCTGGTCCACCTGAGCTATCTTCACATGTTTAGACAATGAAAACATGCAAGGAATGGGGGCACTGTTGTGGCACCACAGTGCGCCCCACACAGAGTTTTCACCACATAGGTCAGTGGGATGGAAGGGAAGTGGTAGGGAAGAGTCAAGAGGTCTCTAAATACTACTTGCAGGGGGAGCAACAGCAGGAGAGAGGGCATGCCCTCACCTCTTGCGTGTGGGCTTCCCAGCGGCATCTGGTGGGCCACTGTGCGAAACAGGATGCTGGACTAGATAGGCCTTGGGCTTGATCCAGCAGGGTTGTTCTTATATCCTTATGGAAGGAGTCACAGCTCAGTGGCAGCACAAGCTTTGCATGCAGAAGTTTTCAGGTTCAAGGGCTGACATGGTGTGTAGCCGACCAGTGATTGTGGAAGCAAAGCTGAGCACAGATTCTGCAAACAGGGATTGCGGAAGCTGAGTTTCCACAGCCTTCCCCATTTGTGCCAATGGGGAAACCTCTGGAAATACAGCTTCTGAAAATAGCACCGAGGCTGCCTTGGAAGACCACGGCAGACTCGGGACAGGCCATTATGGAGGTGGTAGGCTGTGCATTGTGTCAACCAAGTCCTGGCATCACCAGGTAGGGCACGGACAAACGTCCGAAACCCTAGAGAGCTGTTGCCAGTGAATTCTGACCTAGTGGACCAGTGGTTTGACTTACTATAAGGCAGCTTCATATGAATAGCAATAGCAATAGCACTTACATTTATATACCACTCTATAGCCGGAGCTCTCTAAGCGGTTTACAATGATTTAGCATATTGCCCCCAACATTCTGGGTACTCATTTTACCGACCTCGGAAGGTTGGAAGGCTGAGTCAACCTTGAGCCCCTGGTCAGGATCGAACTTGTAACCTTCTGGTTGCAGGGCGGCAGTTTTACCACTGCGCCACCAGGGGCTCTAATAAGCCACCTAATGGCACAGTTGCGAATCAACCTATCTAGAGAGCAGGAGGCTGTTGGTCTTTTGGTTTGAATCCCTGCTGTTGTGTTTCCCAGAATATGGGAATATGGGAAACAGAATATGGGAAACACCTATATCGGGCAGCAGCGATATAGGAAGAGGCTGAAAAGTATCATCTCATACTGCGCGGGAGGAGGCAATGGCAAACCCCTCCTGTATTCTACCAAGGAAAACCACAGGGCTCTGGGGTCGCCAGGAGTCAACACTGGCTCCACGGCACAACCTTTCCTTTCCTTTTTTCATACGAATAGGTGCAATTGGAGCAGTATCATCAGAATTTAAAAGGCTCTGATAATGAGGGGTGGCAGGGGCGTAACTATCATTGGGCAAGGGAAGACAGTTGTCTGGGAGCCCATGGCCTTGGGGGCCCCCCAGGGGCAAGTCACATGACTGACTCCCCCAGCCGCGCACCTGCCCGGACTTCCTTCAGTTGTATTCGTCCTCCAAAATTGATGTGGGTGTTAAGACCTGGAGCTACCAGAACAGCATGTCTTTCTCTAGTATCATTCAATGACTTGCATCGTCCACAATTTACAAAACCTTTAAAAAAATAATTTAGGATGATGTTCTATTGTGGCACATAGGTGTGTGTGTGTGTGTGTTTTGTTACTACTATTCGGCCTCATTTAAGATTTCTTTACTTCATGAGCTGAGCTTCAGCGGGGGGAGGGGCATTTTAAAATCTTGTCTCTGGGCCCACTCCAACCTTGCTACGCCCCTGAGGGGTGGAATAACATCTAGAAAGAATACGATGTGAGATTTCTGTCCAAATCAGGCAAAACATTTTCACTTCTAAAATCTGTTCTTCCAGTGCCAAATTATGGGATGCTGTATGCCCCATGCCCCCTCCTTCAATGGATATTGGTAGCAAATGGTGTTAAAATGCTGGTTCTAGGCAAATCTTCTCTCTTCTTCCTCCCTTCTCCCAACTGTGTGTGTTGAGCCTCATAGTAAGTGGAGTGGAAGTTAATTGCTAATCATTCATCTTTAATGATGGGCAATTTGTGCCAGATGCAATTTGTGCATCGCTTAGACTTCAGTCTGGCAGATAAGGGAGGATGAAGAATTAAAGACCCTCGATCAGCCTATGCCAAGGTGACAATGACTGTGTGTGTAGCAATGTGGAAACCAGACAGCAATCTCAGTCTGTCAATGCAAAGGAGATTCTACTGAATTGCTGGCAGACCCACATCCATCGAGACGCTTGCCTCACGCATGCCATGCGCCAGGCAAGAGAAAGTTCTGGACTCTTTCCTGAGACTCTTCTGTGCTCTTATGGTACAAATATTTATTTAGAATGTTACGACTTCCTGGTTTCAGTGCCATTGACCAGCGACCCTGAGATAAGTGTGATTAAGTGAGCTGAACTGTTCTCATCATCAGTTCGGAGACAGGCTAAACTTCACTGGCATCTTGCCTTGAAACCACAACATCCCTATCAGCTGCTTCAGAGTTTCTGATGTCACGAGAAAAGGAATTGGAGGGTAACCAGCTTAATTACATTAACTTATCTGTTTGAGGATGTATATCTATAGGAGCGTAGGAAGCTGCTTTATGCCAAGAGAGCTGGTCTAGGGAGGAGAGCCGGTCTTGTGGTTGCAAGCATGTATTGTCCCCTTTGCTGAGCAGGGTTTGCCCTGGTTTGCATGTGAGTGGGAGACTACATGTGAGCACTGGAAGATATTCCCCTCAGGGGATGGAGCCGCTCTGGGAAGAGCATCTAGGTTCCAAGTTCCCTCCCTGGCAGCATCTCCAAGATAGGGCTGGGAGAGATTCCTGCCTGCCATCTTGGAGAAGCCACTGCCAGTCTGTGTAGACAAGACTGAGCAAGATGGACCCATGGTCTGACTCAGTATATGGCATCTTCCTTTATCCGTATGTCCCTAAGTCAGACGATGGGTTCATCTAGCTCAGTATCATCTACCCTAACTGGCAGCGGCGCTCCAAGGATGCAGGCCGGAATCCTTCCCAGCCCAACCTGGAGATGCCGGGGATTGAACCTGGGTGCTTCTGCATGCAAAGTGGGTGCTCCAGCACTGAGCATCTCTCTCACCTTTCCCTTTTCAAAGACTAAGCCACTCCAAGGTTTTACAAAATTAAAACACTGCAGTCATGTTTCCACAGGGGACTCTGGGCAGAAGCCCCTTTGCGGAGAAGATGGGAGGGCAGAGTGAGGCAGCAGCACCCCAGGTCTCTTGCTCTGTTGCTGCCTTCTCTTACCCACCCCTCACCTGCAGATGGGAACAGCCCTGTTTGTAGATGGGGAGTTAAGTGGGAGAAGGTCGCAGGGAAGTGAGAGAGTCCTGGTGCTGCTGCTTCCTCGCCCTATTCCCCATAGGGGTTCTGGGGACTTGAGGGGCTGGCAGTGGACTCTCAGCCTGGGCCCTGTTTGGCTTGCCTCTGGTGCCAGGCCCTGAGTGAATGCCGTGAGCCAGTTACGCCTTGTACGAAGTGCTTTCCTTTGTCTCTTGAAGCACGTCCCAGACAGTTTCGTTGAGTAACTAACTCCAAGTTCAGGGTTTATGGGAAAGGGAGAAAAGCTTCTCTCTATCCACTTTATCCACACCATAATCTTATATATCTGTATGAAGCCTCACTCTCAATTGCCTTTTTCTAAACGAAAAAGCCTCAAATGTTTTAGCTTTTCCTAATAGGGACAGTGCTCTCATTCCTTGATGGGATGATCATAAATATGGTGGTAGCACATAGCGAAAGCTGAGGACCCAGAGCAGAAGCCCTAAAGGGCTTTGGTGCCCAGTCACAGTTCCCCACATTGTACAATCTTGCATCTGCCCCACATGCAGATTTTAGTGTCTGGAGCCTAGGGCATAGGCGAAGGTCTGGTTGTGTTCATGTCCTTCCAGTGGATGCATTGCGGGAAAGGTAGGCTCTGCATTTGATTGACGGGCAGCTAAATAAATCTCCTGACCATGGTGGTTTGCGTGTGACCCTCCCCCCACTTTATAGTCGTCTTAATGAAGCAGGCTACAACATGTCATTTATAGACATGAAAAATCCTGTTTGTATGTTTTTAGTTGTTGCAGGCTCATGCGGGGATTCTGCTTTTTCGATTGGGTATCCTTTGGCTGGGAAACATTTCCAATCTGACTCCCAGTGGTCGCTCGCCAGGACTTCAAGGCACGTTGGAAAATGTCCTATAAAAATCAGTAAAAGAGAGAGGGTGTGGGGGGATTTATAAAAGGCAATAAAAAGGCAGCTCCACCCCCATTTTCCTATGAAAAAGGCAGCGGGAACCCTCGAGTGTGCCTTAAGATCCAAGTGCTTCAATCTTTTTAAATCGTGTGTGTGTGTGTGTATAAATATATGTATAAATAAATGCATGCTAGGGGGTGAGGGCGCTGTGAAATTCTTCCCCCCACGCACACCAGATCTGAAATCAAAAGTGCAAGGGGGTAATGCGTTCTCTGAAGATATACTCGCCAGTGAGCCTTCAAAAGAAGTCCACCCCCCCCCCCGCACTCTGATTGCTTGGCCTGGCTGTTGCGGTTGTTTTCCAGAAGCAGCTGTTAGAAAAGCCAAGCGCTGCTTCACAGCTGCAAATTCAATTTTCCCCAATAAGATCA
This sequence comes from Hemicordylus capensis, assembly GCF_027244095.1. Classification (NCBI taxonomy): domain Eukaryota; kingdom Metazoa; phylum Chordata; class Lepidosauria; order Squamata; family Cordylidae; genus Hemicordylus; species Hemicordylus capensis. The sequence continues at coordinate 23,118,031 of NC_069658.1, read as the reverse complement.
TGCAAGGTTTAAAGAAGCCCAGCTGCTTTTAAAAGACAGTTGAGAACTGCAGTTGGGCAAGATCTGCACATCCCCTTCCAAGTGATGCATGAGAACTAGGCTGTGCAAACCACTAATCACAGTTCCTGGACTCCACCACTTCAGCCTTAAAGTGGACAATTGCATGACTGAATATTCCCCTGTATTTAAGGAGCAAACATTCAATCCTCCCTTTACACAGAAAACTAGAAGTCAGGGAGCTGAGTTCCACTTAGGCATCTCCCTTGGATGTTAGCTTTCTCTGCGCAGTGTTCCCCACCTCCACGGGGATCATTTGAATAATCAATTCCACCTTCCCCTGTCCTATGTGAAATGGTACAGTGGAAAGATTGTTTTATCCTGTTGCTTTTTAACTTGTTGCTTTTTAAACTACTGTTCCCCCCACCCCCTCCTGAATGTGTTGTATCTTACAAGAAGCTCATTTATTGTAAAGAATACTGGCTGACATCCATGCACCAGGAAGATGTGCCTGCATTGCAGAGAGCTTTCTTAGTTGTAAATTGGTGGTGGCGGTGGGGGGGTGTTGAGGCGATATTATCTTATATCTGCTTCCTACAGAAATGGTTGGCACCACCTGGAAATATGTCCCTGAGGGCTGCACAACCCTAAGGGGCATATCTGTGGGTTGAGCAGGCCATTTCCGAAGGATCAGACACCATCTAGAGCCTTTGGAGCCAGGCAGAATATAAATTAAGGAAGTAAGTAAATAATAATAGAGAATATTGCCCCCACTCCCATGTTCTGTGCTGCGCAGCTAAGAAAGCTGTCCACAGTGTGGGCATGTCTTCCCAGTACTTGGACGTTTCCTTTATTTGGATGTCAGGCAATGTCATTTAGATGTGGCATCTAGACCATCACAGAGCAATCCCCTTAGGAGGACTGAGTGAGGGTCTTTCTGGCCCTGTTTGGTTTAGTGTCATAGCCTCACCTGTTGCTTGCTGAGCAGCTGTAGTCCAGGCCTTGGAATTTTTCTTTGGATTTAGGAGCCAGTCAACTTATGTGGGGCAGCTGGGAAATGCTTAACTAACAAGCAGAAGGTTGCCGGTTCGAATCCCCGCTGGTATTATATTGGGCAGCAGCAATATAGGAAGATGCTGAAAGGCATTTCATACTGTGCGGGAGGCGGCAATGGTAAACCCCTGCAGTATTCTACCAAATACAACCACAGGGCTCTGTGGGCGCCAGGAGTCAAAATCGACTTGACAGCACACTTTACCTTTACTTTACCTATAATTTAGGAGCTTGCCAATATTACCAGAATTAGTGGCAAACACTGTGGAAAGGGAGGGTAAGTGGCTTTCTCTTTATCCCCTAAAAGTAACATACTTGGAACAGAAACAGGGTTGCCTGGAGCAAATAAAGATTGCACTAAATAACTCTAGCTCTGAATATCCTAGTCTAGGTGCCACAGTTAAATTTCTAGGTGCCATGGTTCCCTGGCACCTGGGATTTGTCAAGCCCTCTTCTGGTCTGATAGGTTTTGCACCACAAGTCCCAGAATTCACCAGAAATCTGCACTCCAGTGGGCTGCTCTTTGGACTGTCTGTCCTCATTACCCCTATCTCCTGCTCTACCAGTTCCCTACCAGTTTCCCTGAATCTTAGACTCCTGTTTGAGCAGAGATAATAGCAGAACCAAAAAAAAGCATGTTCACAGCAAGTGCAATGGTGGTTTGATCACACGACCTTCCATTCTGTTAGAAAAGAGATGTCTGCTTCCACCCTTCCACCCTGCTAAGTAAGCAAAGAGAAGCTTTTTAAAGTGGTGGTTCTCTTAAATTTAGCAGGATAAGAGCAACTGGCCCTATCCAACCCCAGCACAGCATCCCTCCAGCGGCTGTTGGTGGTATCTGCCTCATATTGCTTTTTAGATTGTAAGCCCTTTGGGAACAGGGGACCATCTTAATTAATTATATATTATTTATGGAAACGGCTTTGAGAACTTTGGTTGAAGAGTGGTATATAAATATTTGTAGTAGTAGTATTCTACGGCTGCTGTTGCTGTTGTGCCATCGAGTCAGTGTTGACTCCTGGTGACCACAGAGCACTCTGGTTGTCTTTGGTAGCATACAGGAGGGGTTTACCATTGCCATCTCCCGCGCAGTGTGAGATGATGCCTTTCAGCACCTTCCTGTATTGCTGCTGCTCAATATAGGAGTCTCACATATTCTGGGAAACACACCAGTGGGGATTCGAACTGGCAACCTCTTGCTCTCTAGGCAAGTTACTTCCCTGCTGCGCCATTAGGTGGCTATTCTATGGCTACAGACAGACAACTTTTAAGAGAGTTGAAAGAGATGTGGTTGCGCACAAACCTTGGCCACTTCCGGTACGACGCTGACTGGGGCTGCAGGGAGGTGCTCTGCAGCTCCACAACAGCCGTTTTGGGGAGAGCGTCAGCGGGAGAAAAGTGGCGGGGCAGATAAGGGCACTCTCCCTGCCCCTCAAAGGACCCCGCTGCCTTCGAAACGGCTCGAATGCCAGATTTTAAAACCGGTTTGGCGCTCCAGAAAAGGAGTACCGAACCGGTTTGTGCGCATCCCTAATAGAGCCAAGGGTCAGGTGACCACAGTCAGAATGGGGTCAGCTGACAGTGCTCAGCCTGGCATTGCACTCCAGAAGGCACCCTTGGTCATAAGAACATAAGAACAGCCCTGCTGGATCAGGCCCATGGAAGCCCATCTAGTCCAGCATCCTGTTTCGCACAGTGGCCCACCAGATGCCGCTGGAAGCCACAGGCAGGAGTTGAGGGCGTGCCCTCTCTCCTGCTGTTATTCCCCTGCAACTGGTATTCAGAGGCATCCTGCCTTTGAGGCTGGAGGTGGCCTATAGCCCTCCGACTAGTAGCTGATAATAGACCTCTCCTCCATGAAGTCATCCAAATCCCTCTTAAAGCCATCCAGGTTGTTGGCTGTCACCACATCCTGTGGCAGAGAGTTCCACAAGTGGATCACGCGTTGTGTGAAAAAGTACTTCCGTTTGTTGGTCCTAGACCTCCTGGCAATCAATTTCATGGAGTGACCCTGGGTTCTAGTGTTGTGTGAGAGGGAAAAGAATCTCTCTCTCTCCACTTTCTCCACGCCATGCATGATTTTATAGACCTCTATCATGTCTCCCCGCGGACATCTTTTTTCTAAACTAAAAAGCCGCAGGTGTTGTAGTCCATGAAGCTTTCATCGAATGAAGCTTGCTGACAGGCCAAGATGTGGGTGGTAGAGGAAGCGAGGCATTGGAGATTGGCTGCTGGGAGAACCAATTCAAGATTCTCCCCCTGCTGACTGTTCGGTGCCTTACAGCCTCCTTGCTTCCTTTCTACAAGGGCCTTAACACAGGCTACCCAGTGTCCTAAATGCATTTATTTTTAGCCTACTTTCCTTAAGGAAAGCATAAAGTTTTGTGTGTGTTACGTATGTGTGAAAGCATAAAGTTCCACCTCCTCCTGTATAGAGGGCTCCAGATGGCCTCAGCATTATGGCCCCAGGGGGAGAGCTATTCCACCATCCAGCAGTCTGTTCCTTTCACAGGCTGCCCCAGGGAGTCACAGAGCTCCTCCTCCTGGCACTTCACCACTGGCCAGCTCTGGTTTATATAACCCTTGGCCGGTGGGGCAAGTCTCGTGAGACTTCATGCCGAGATCTCGCGTGAGTCGCCCCTGATCCTGAGACGACTCGCCATCTTCAAGCGACGGTGCGTTGCTATCCTGTGGGGGCCAGGCAGATGTTCCCTGGCTGGGGCAAGCAGCCACCTCCAGGACTGCCTGGTGGGACCAACACTGGCCACACTGGCGAGGGTAGGTTCCCGAGTGCCAGCCCAATCTCTTGCAGCGGCCGGTGGCCCATCGGGGAATCCCCAACAGAAAGTAAGGTTATGAGATCACCAAGTATTCTCATTCTCTCTCTCTCTCTCTCTCTCTCTCTCTCTCTCTCTCTCTCTCTCTCTCTCTCTCTCTCTCTCTCTCTCTCTCCATGTGTGTCCCCCCACTATCAACTTTGCAATGCTTAGACCAATATGAACTAAATTGGGTACAGTTGTAGGGACACATAGGGAGACCTCAATGGCGTCGTTTGTGATGATATCATCCACCCCAATTCAAGATGGCAGACGCGTAAACATTTAAGGCACAACCAAATTTAGTCCAGTTGCAGGGACAGTGAAAGGAAAATAGGCAGATTAGTTCTTAACAGAACTACTTGTTAACCTCTGCAGAATATGATTCTTCAGTGTCATTCACATCTGCACATAATGGACGGGTGGAGGATAGGCATACTGCTTTTCATGCCCTTTATACACACACACACACACACACACACACACACACACACACACACGATCGGATAATCAACAGAATGGCAGCTTCTATGGGTTGGCATCTTGACCATCAGCCAGCCTCTATTTGCAGCCCTTGCTGCCCCCTCTTGTAGATGGAAGAGCCTGGAACTTCAGCTATGGATCAAAATGATCAATATGCCGGTTGTGTGCTTATGGGCTGCATGCTAAATAGTGCACATATGGGTTCTTGATCCAGACTGAGAGCCGGACAGCCCCTGGCACCTTCCCACAGGCTAAGAAGTCCCCCCTGCCCCTGGGATGAGCTTGCACACCGTGTGCAGCTTCTTCCATGTTGCCTGCAACAACTATTGACTGTCTGCAGCCTAGATGACTGTGATAAATGGCTACCACAGTGACAATATTTATGAATGGATGATGGCTGCATTCAAGAACCGTGCGAGGAGAGAACTTCTTTGTTTTACTATGAGAACGCCTGCCAAATTCCTTATTTTTGGAGAGATCAACATCTGATGTGCAGAAACTCCGTATTATCTTTGGCTGGAGAAGCTTTTGGAGCCCTGTAATGAGATACTGATGTATATAATGGTAACTGATCCCTGGGAGTAACAGCATAGAGCCAAATCATGTTCTTTGTAGAGTTTTGTGTGGCCAATGGATGGTGTGCACATGGTACAAGATACCAAGGGAGAATAAAGGTGAGATTAAAGAAACGGGGCCTTGGGTCCTGTCTATGTGCCAGGTGATCCCTGCAACAAATCATGTGATCGCTTGAAGACCCGAATATGGATGAGCCATTATGGACACTGGCCCAGTTCACACAGTCATTTCTCCCTCTATGCTGTCAGTCCCAACCGATACAATACATGGGTACAGCGGCAGCAATTCCCACAATTGTGCTGAATGGCGAAAGTGCTGTGATTGTGGAAACCACCTATCTGTTTTCCTATGTCAGGAATTCCCAGCCTTGGGTCCCCAAATGAAATGGCACTACGACTCCCATCCCAACCACAATGAACAAAGGACTTTGTAGCTGGGGATGATGGGAGTTGTAGTCCAACAACGTTTGGGGACTCAAAGTTGGGAATCCCTGCTGTATATGATTGCATGCCTTTGCACCTGGAGATGGGCTGGAGCTCACTGGCAGAGCATCTGCCTTGCCTGCAGAAGATCCCAGGTTAAATCTCTGGCATTTAAATCTCTAGTTGCCGCCAGCTCAGCTGGTGGCCACACGGGGAACGGGCTTTCTCGGTTGCTGCCCCAAGACTGTGGAATGCGCTCCCTACTGAGATACGATCCTCCCCATCTCTGACAGTTTTTTAGAAAGCATTTGAAAACCCACCTCTTCACCCAAGCTTTTTCTGTTCTTTAAAAATTTAAGCTTTTAATTTGTGGTTGATTTTAAATTGTTAAATTGTTTTAAGTTTTTGTATATATTTTAACTTGTTTTATACTATTGTTAACCGTCCAGAGACGAAAGTTTGGGGCGGTGTACAAATGTAATAAATAAATAAATAAATAAATAAATTTTTAGGCAGGGCTGGGAAGCAGCCCTGTCTTAAACCCTGGAGAGCTGCTGCCAGTCAGTGTGGACAATACTGAGCTAGAGGGACCAATGGTCTGACTCCGTATAAGGCAGCTTCATATGTTCATATAGGGAAATGCAACTAAGAAAATACTGCCAGGAAACCACATGCTTGAAGCTACCAAGCTCTAGTCTTCTCATCAAAGGAATGTTCATCCAAGGAATTGGTTTGTCCCATAACTGTCAAATCTGAATTTCAGCATCTAGACATAATCATATTTCAAGTTGCTGGTCCTTGTAGCTTTGGATAGAAGCTAGAAAAAGTATGGGCCATGTCAAGTCAGGTGAAACCTCATAAGCCAGAGGGGGACTGAGCTGGAGTTGTGCTGGATCAACACATGCATCAGAAATGAGGTGGTGGAGTGGACTGCTCAGGTGGGATGCCCCTTTTGAACATTCCGCTGTGCTGGAAAGCTCCCTGCAGATAGAAAACTAGCACATCAGGAAGAAAGGTTCGCATTCAGCTCTTTGCCTTTTGAACTGGTTTTCTCTTTGCAGGGAGTTTTTAACAAAGGGGAATCTTCAAAAACGGCATGTCCCAATTGTGGTCTGGCACAGTCTGCTCTACCACTTCGACACTATAGTGCCTCATTCTGCAACATGTGTAGAGCAGACCCTGTGAAGTCTTGCCTCTTTGATTCATTCCTTTCCCCTCCTTCCTTGTTACTGTTTCTGCTCCTGCCTCTCACTTCTTCTCCATCTCCATACCATTCCCTTCTTCTATTCTCCTAGTACTTGCTGAATAATTCCATGCATGCCACCTGCCCGCACCTCTCATTGGCAAGCCAGTTGGGTTTCCTCATGTGTCATCGCACAAACAACTGGTCTGGCCAGCACCTGATAAAGTAATCCCACACACACCTCCTGCAGGATACCAGACTGTGCATTAATTAATGTCGGGTGCAGTTTTATAAAGTCCATTGGCATGCTGCATGCAGGCTTGGTTTACGGCAAATGAATGCATGAACCAAAGCATTGCAATATTCATAAGTATGTGCTTTCCTGCAGAAAGTTGGAGGGAAGGTAGTTTTTCTTCATTTAACGGAGAATGCTGCAGAGTGGCTTCATTAAAAGGCTTGCTGCTGTGTTAACACTTTCATTGTGAGTCTGGATGAGTAAGGCACATGGCTTTCTGCACAAAGCTCCTCCATTAAGCCCTCTAAACTTGGCTTGGCTTGCTCTGCACGCAGGCCCATTCCTATTTCCCGGTGCCTCATATCTTCTTAACAAGCTGTCCAAATTCAGCTTCAGCCCAGTGACCAGACCATTGATAAATCTGGCTGTCTTTCAGTCCAATTATGATGCAATGCACCACAGGGCCCAAAGTCTTAATCTCTTGCCCTAATTTCGCTGGAATTTGGGGAACAGAACAAAGACTGGGCATATGAATCCTGGAAAATGGCCATTCATACATAAGCAAAGTGTTAATCAGGAGCAGATCTGCTTGGAAGCATAGCACTATTTCATGGAGGGCTGAGGCACTTCTTTATTAATAGATCTTTCTTTATTAATAGATTCTTTATTAATAGGCCTCTTGATTTGGGGTTTTTAAAATATCTGGTCAGTGGGTAGAGTTAGAGATGGACTTTAATTGGTCAGGGGGTGGAGCTAGGTGAGGAGGTGGTGTTTTTTTGTTTTTTGTTTTGGTGGAACAGAGCTTGGTAGGTTTTGTTAAGTTGTGGGGTGGGCAAATCCTGTTACACGTTAGTATATCAGGGATGAGACCATCATTTTGGTGGAGCACCTCCTTTGCATGCAGAAGGTCCCACATTCAATCCCTGCCATCTCCAGGTAAGGCTAGCAAAGACTCCTGCATAAAACCTTGGAAAATAGCTGCCCACTGGTGCAGACAGTGTTGAACCAGATGGGCCAGTGGTCTGACTCAGACCACTGAAGTTCCTGTGTTCCTAGATGGGGTTGATATGGAAGCTTCCTGTGATCCTAGATGGGGTTGATATAGAGACAGCAGATGCTCTATGACTGAGCTACAGCCCCTTTCAAGATACCTGACATTTAATTTTATTTATCTATCTATTTATTTATCATATTTTTATACCTGATATGTACATTTCTAGGCAGTGTACAAAATTTAACAACAACAACAACAATTTATATACTGCTTTCCAACAAGTTTCCAAAGTGGTTTACAGAGAGAAATAATAAATAAAAAGATGGCTCCCTGTCTCCAAAGGGCTAACAATCTTAAAAGAAACACAAAAAATATTTTTAAAATAGATAAAAACAGATTAAAATCCCACAAGACACAATAAAAGCAATTTCATAAAACAAGTTATTAAAACAAATTATTAAAATCAAATCCAGTTAAAAGCCTGCAAAAACAGGGTCCTCCTAAAAACAAACAGAGAAGGAGATGCTCTTATTTCAACAGGGAGTTCATTCCAGAACCCCGGGGCAGCCAAAGAGAAAACCCGGCCCTGAGTTGCCACCAAACGAGCCGACAGCAACTGTAACTGGACCTCTCCAGATGATCTTAATAAGCAACAGGGCTCATGACAAAAAAGGTACCCTTAAGTACCCTGGACCCAAGCCATTGAGGGCTTTGTAGGTAATAACGAGCACTTTGTGTTTCACCCGGAAACATATCGGCAGCCAGTGCAGTTCTTTTAAAATCGGTTTTATGTGGTCCCTTTGGGTTGTCCCAGAGACCAGTTTGGCTGCCGCATTCGATACCAATTGTAGTTTCCAGACTACGTACAAAGGCACCCCCACGTAGAGTATATTACAGTAGTCAAGCCTGGTGGTTCTCAGCATATGTACCACTGTTTTAAGGTCATTTATCTACAGAAATGGACGTGGCTGACATATCAGCTAAAGCTGATACTAAAAGCTCCTGGCCATTGCTTCAACCTGAGAAATCAGGAAGAATATTGGATCCAGGTGCACTCTCAGGCTATGTACCTGATCTTTCAGGAGCAGTTTAACTCCCTCAGGCTGTCCAGAATGACACCATGGTCAATGATATCAAAAGCCACTGAGAGATCCAAAAGTATCAGCAGAGTCGCACTTCATCTGTGGATAGCCACTTGGAGATCATCCAATAGGCTAACCAAGGTAGTCTCAACCCCATAGTCCACACGAAAGCCGGTTTGAAATGGGACTAGATGATCTGCATCATCCAAAACTGCCTGGAGCTTAGAGGCCACCACCTTGCCCAACCATGGAAGATTAGAAACAGGTCTGTAATTAGCGAACTCTGTAATTGTCTTAGCTAAGTTAAGACAAAAATATATAATGAGTTCAAACAACACTTGATAGTTGGCAACTCTTTTACTGATGGGGGTTTGGGGCAGGGAAAGAGGACTCCAGCCTGGCTCCTTCTAGAAAAATATTTCTTCCCACACGGCATACCTTTTGCAAACAGGGAGTGACTCTGCTTGTTGGGAGGGCTTCGAGTGGGCAGCTGGAATTCTCCTCTGCCTGCAAATCAACTTAAGAGTCAGCACCTCTGCATGACTTATGTGTATTCACAAGTAATTCTTCTTCTGCAGTTTTGCTTGTGCACACCCACCAGGAGCATCAGCAAAATGTTCCAGGAAGAAAAGGAAGAATGATCAATAGTGTGACCTTCTTCCTGATAAAGAACAGAGCAGTAAGAACTAGGGGTGTGCATTCGTTACTGGAATGAACAGGAACCAAACTGAATGGGCCCGTTTGGTTTGGTTTCCATTCCTTGCTTCTGAAATAAATGTGCTACTGAACCATTTTTTTGGTTTTGTTTTGGTTTAAATTACAACAACCTTACCTTCCCGGTTTTCTCTTCTGCCTTTGCTGATGAAAGTAGGAACTCAAATGCGCAGCTGCCTCCTGATGGGTGCAATCGTGGATATCAGTAGCGGGGCAAGACCAGCGGCAGCCTGTGTCCAGCCGCCGCCACGGTCCCGCTCACCCCGCCCCCTACATCTGATGTCAGACGCGGGGGTTAGCCATGCCCCCGCATCTGACGTCAGACGCAGGGGGCATGGTTTGGCTCATTAAAGGCAGGGAGACCCTCTCCTGGCTGCGCTGCGAACACAGCACTGGCCATTTAATTCCCGAACGGGTCCGCGCAGCCCCTTTCGGGAGCTAGATCTAGGCCAGCGCTGCATTTGCCGCATGGCCAGAAGCGGCTCTCCCTGCCTTTAAGGCAGGGAAGATCCACTCTTGGCCACGCTACAAACTCCGCGATGGCCATTGAACTCCTTAACAGGGCCGTGCAGCCCCACTCGGGAACTAAACCAGCCCCCCTGTGTCTGACATCAGACGTGGGGGGTATGTCGGGGCTGCAAGGCATGGCCCCTGAGGGGGCGTGGCCTGGGTTCTATGAATGGGAATGGGGCCGCTCTGGGAGGAGGACCTTTATGCTTGCAGGCAAAAGCTTCCAAGTTCCCTCCTTGGCATCTCCAAGATAGGGCTGAGAGAGACTCCCGCCTGCAACCTTGGAGATGCCGCTGCCAGTCTGTGAAGACAGTACTGAGCTAGATGGACCAAGGGTCTGACTTGGTAAATGGCAGCTTCCTATGACAGGGAGGATTTCTTGTTATGGTTTTGTCAAAATGTAATTGGTGTCCCTAGCAATACCTTGCTAATTATATTTGCAGTCACAATCAAATGCCGAACGCTCCCCTGTTAGCGTGCCATCCAGATTGGCAGCCTGGTAACTGGAGTTGCCTGCAGGCTGCCACTCACAAACCGCACAGAAGCCTTCAGTTTGCTGTTGACTACTCAGGTGTGACAACTCTGCTCTTCCTGAAGAGCAGAGTCTGGGGAGTGGTCAGGTGCTTGCAATCTTGCATTGGTATCCTGTGATGTCCCAGGAACATTTTAATTTTAAATCTATTAACAAGAACACTGATCTTCTGTCACAGTTAAGGGAAATTATATGTGAGTCAGTGATTTTGCATGCTTCCCAATCCCAGGCATGCTGGAGAGAGTGTTTTGTGGGTATTAAATCCCTCCTGGTTTTATTGTTGGAATGGGAGGATGCACTAACTGGTTTTGCTATATTGAGGCAGCAAAAACAGACTGTGTAATGTTGCTGCAGTTATTTACCTCATATTATATAGAGAATACTTTTAAGTGTGCATTGCTTTAAATGTGCATCATGGTATTTTGCCCTCCGAACAGCCATTCCGCTAATAGCCCACGGTTATTTCAATTTTTCAGAGGGAAAACTAAGGATGAGAGACAGGGTGTCTATTGGACAGTAATGTTTTTGCTGGAAGAATTCATGCTAAGTTGAGATTTCCCCCCCAGCTTCAATTTGAAATGATATACTCCAGAAAAAGGTTTTACCAGAGTGCCTTTTGGACAATATTCCGCCAGTGAATGCGCAAATGGAAAATGAGAATGTGCCGATTAGCCATGCCCTCTGACACCACACACCTGCTGCTGGCCATACCTTCAAGCAGTCACACATTTGTCTGAAAGGAGCAGAGCCCAAAATGTGATAGTTTCCTCTGTGCAATTTGGAACCCAGGTAAGGTGGGTTTACAGATGGCGCAGAGCAACCCTCTGTGCGTTCAGCTTTGCCCTTTTCAGACAAATGCCAGGGGTATGTGGCCAGGGCGTGTGCCAACATTGGGGGAGTGGCTGGCAGGGCAATCTTCTTCTCCTCCCCCCCAACCCCAAGTTTGCTGGGTATGAAATATTGAGCCCTTTCTCACGATCGGAAAAAGGGCTCAAAGCGGGTGAGGGGAAGAAGCTTTGAAATGTTTACCTCCCCCATAAACGATCCTTTTCTTCTGGCTGGGCGAGCGGATCGTTCGCCCAGACATTCGCTGGCTCCTCCCGGCTGCTACTACTTGCCTGTGGGCTCCCCGGAGGCATCTGGTGGGCCACTGTGTGAAACAGGATGCTGGACTAGATGGGCCTTGGGCCTGATCCAGCAGGGCTGTTCTTGTTCTTATGAGGCCCCTGGAACTTCCACAATGCCTTACTCATTATGGGGAGCCTCCCGTCGTGTGTGCGGCACCAACATGATCAGTTAGCCGGGGTAAGAGCATGCTTGAGCCCTTAACTGAGGCTAAAGGAGTTGCCGCCATGCTGCCACCGGGAGCCGAGCGGCTCCTAGCGGTTCTCACAGGGGCAGAGCCACCATTTGGCAAATGAGTTCAAAGAACCCAGGCCGCCGCCTATCAGGGGCCGCGCTTTGCGGCCCTGACATGCCCCTGTGTCTGACATCAGACGCGGGGTACTGGTTTAGGTCCCGATCAGGGGCCGCGCCGGCCGGACTCCAACACAGCCCGGGCCAGACTCCAACTCCCGAACGGAGCCGCGCGGCTCTGTTCGGGAGCCAGACCACACATCCCACATCTGCCGTCAGACACAGGGGTGTGGCTAGTCCCCGTGTCGAACGTCAGATGCTGGGGGTGGGGTAAGTGGGGCTGCCGCTGCAGCTGGACATGGGCCACTGGCAGTCAGGCTCCGCGCCTGGGTTCTCACGCGTAGGGCTGGGCTTCCTTAGCCTGGTTTTGCCTGCGCACAAGAATAGCCTCATTGCCCGAAAGTGGCTCATGTGACCTGCTGTTTGTATGAAATCCGCATTCTTCAGTATCCTTTATGGGGGCAGGCTATGGTTCAAGATGTGCATTGGTGTGACATGTCAGTGCATCCTTAGGGACACCAGTAGCTAGAGAACTGCTGCAGTCCCCAGCGACAGAACCACGAAGCGTTTTCTGTCATCTGTTGTGAGCAGCGCTGAGAACAGAGGCTCCTGAGCAAGTGCAAATCTGTGGGAAACTTCAAACTGAACCAAGCACAGCATAAGGATTGACTCAATGCAAAATATTCTCTTGCGGTGTTGAATCTGCCAGGCGTGGATGTAATTAGTGCCACTTGGGTCATGGACATTCCTGATGGGTGAGGTTATGAGCTAGAGACTCCCTGCTGCTCTCCGCCCCCTGAGATCTGCGGCCATGCCGCGTTCCCTGGATTTGGTGGTCTTTCCTCCACAATTGCTCATTGTTCCCTTAAAGAGCAGCCCACATCGTCCACCAAAGGAATCTTGGCACCGTGCATGCAAGGTTGAGTCTTTTAGTAGGTGGGGCAAATATTGTCAATGGTGGTTTTGTTGTGAAGCCCGAGTGCTTGCAGGACTTTGCCAGCGAGTGTGAAGCTTGCAATTGCTAGGTAAGGAGGGAACATGTCTATTTGCTCCTACCCCTAGGACAGCTCCTGAGCATTGTGTGCTTATCAATTTCATGCCACTGCAAAGCAGTCGCATCACATGCAGCCTCGCTTGCCTGCTCTTCTAAGCCATCACAGCAAGGGGTGCATACTCAATTAGCCATCTAGGCATGCAGATCTACCTTGTCCTGTGAATCCCGAAGATGCTATAAGCAAAACTGAAATTTTAAATGATTATCTCCAAATAGAGGAAGTTTTTTTCTTTTAAAAAAAGCAACTTCAAAGGCCCTTTGGGGAGAAAAAAAAATCTGTCTGCGTAAGCTTCAATTTCACAAGTAAACATGAGCTGTGAGGTTTTGAGAGCCTGACTGGCAGGTTCATCATACTGGGGACGAGGCTGGAATATGGCTTTGATATTGTTGTTTGCAGAGTGCGGTGGTGGCAGGCATGTGAGAATCCTCATTGGGGTCCAAGAATTCAGAGTCTTGGTACAAGGTTTGAAACTATTTGCCCTCTCACATCGCTTTTAAGTGTGAGATTTTCTTGCTTTCCAACAACCCTGACCCTACAGGAACTTTTCCTGGAGAAAATGGACACCTATGGATTGGACTATTGCGATGTTTTATGTGCAGGGCTGCCTTTGAAGATTTCTTGGAAGCAGCAGTTAGTGTAAAATGCAGTGACTTAGTAACTAACTAGGTCCATCGTAGAGAGCATATCTCCCAGTTATTGGGCGCCAGCTTGTTTCCAGCCACAATTCAAAGTGCTGGTTATTATCCTAAATAGCTTGATGTCAGGAGCTAGGCCGGTGTGCTGGAATGTCTGATTCCAATAGATGTGTACCACCACCATGCCTGATGCCACTGAAAGAATTATTATCCTTACAAGCTTCAGATAAGAGAACGGACAATCATTACAGCTCATTTCTCTTTGCCAACAACTTTGGGAAATAGTGAACTTGTTTTGGTGTTCTGTTGCAACATCACAGTCCTTCATATTAATTTAGCAAGACTGGTATATTTTTACCATCTTCATTATTCTGTGCTCTGGGCAACTTTGGACATTTTCTAGAGTTCCTTTGAAATACAGTATGTGTGTTTATTTAAAGAATTTAAAGAATTATTTGAAGAATTTAAGACACACATATATATAAAAGTATAATTATTTAATCTTTGAATTTGCATGTTTATATATATATTTGCTGTTTGCACACGGTTTGTTGCTGGTTTGGGTTTGTTCTTTGTACGTATGGCCCTTTTGTTGTATGTTCCATTGATGCCACATGGAGGCAGGCACTCTCAGTGCAGTCAGTATCATATAGGACTGACCGTTTCCAGCACCAGGGAAGCCTCTTCTATAGAGCCAAAGCTCATGCAGATGGCTGGGAAGCCATGCAAGGTGCCAGGTTGTTGCTTTCACCATGGACAAAGTGCTTGGAGGAACTACACTTCCCAGATGTCCCTGCATGCCTTCTTGGCAACCATGGGCTCCAGTTCTGTAGAGGGGCTCCCCTTAGGGGTGTAGGGACAATGGAGCAAGGGGGGGGCGAGTGTCCTCAAGCTGCTGGGGTCCGAGTGGCTGCCAAGGCACCCTTCCTCTTCCCCCAGGGCACTCCTCACCCCTCTCGCAACAACCAGTGAATGAAGCCCTTCATGTGTCCAGTGTACGCTCTAACAGGGATTCCCAGATGTTGCTGACTACAACTCCCAGAATCCCCAGCTGCAATGGCTTTTGCTTGGGGATTATGGGAGTTGTAGTCAACAATATCTGGGAATCCTTGTTGGAAGGAACACTGCATGTGTCCCTTTCCTGCTCCGCTGTAACTTTGTTCCAGTGCTGGCTGGCTGGGGGATTCTTTCCTTGCCTCGTTCCCAGTAAGGCAGAGAAAGCAAGCCCCAGCCAGTCAGTGCCCAAAGAAAGTGCTGACTGGGGAGCATTGGGAGAAGGGCCGTGTAGCCCCTCTTCTGGGCAGTGGCCACATCCCCCGTGTCAGCATCAGAGGCAGGGGGCGTGGCTGGTATCAGGAATGGCCTCGCTCCTGATTACTTGGCCTCGCTCCCCATTCACCCCAAGCAGTGCTTTGATCCAGCCTGACTGGGAGCTCCTTCCTCTACCTCACACACCAACTTCCAATGGCGTGGGGGCTGCTGGCTAAAGCTTGTCCCTCAGCCACCAGTGAGCTTCCTGCATCCCTGGTGCTGGAAACGGCAGATACTGCATGATGCATCTCCCTCTATGCAGCACCAGCTAGGAGTACACATTGAAGCTATTTCCACAATCCCTGGAAAGTGGGCCAAGGGAGTTTAGCCCGCTTTCCAGGGATTGTGGGAACCACCGGGCACGCAGGCGAGCCCAGTGCTCCCAAGGCAGCTAGCCCGCCTAAATCCCCCCCCCTTAAATGAGGTTAACGGAGTGAGCGCTCCGTTAACCTCATTTTTTTGCTTGTGTGTTGCCATGGGGCATGGCGACACACAAGTAGACCCCTGACTGGGAGACTGCAAGCAGCCTCCCGGGCTTGGGGATCTCTCCAGGATGCCCCGTGCACTCACGTGGGGCATCCTGGAACTTCCAGGGGCTGTGCGGCCCCTGATCCCCACAGCCCCCACCGGCTCCGTGACGGAGTCAGCAGCTGTGTGGGCAGCTGATCTGTCCGCCCAGCTATGAGCGGCTGATTGTCTGTGGAGAGAGCGGGCTAAGCCCACTCTCCCCGCAGACCACATTGAAGCGCTTCACAGCGATCGTGTGAAGTGCCTCATTGATTGAAATTGGGCAGTGTGACACACAGGCCTATCAGGAGCTAGGCATTGGAGAATACTGCTGCCCCATGTGGCAGATACATCAGCCTTGCCAGAGCGTGGAGTTCTTGAGTTGGCAACCTTTGGCAGTCCAGCTGTTGCTGAACTACAACTCCCACCAATCCCCTGCACAATTTGTTTTTATTTTAACAGCAGCTGGAGTGCCCAAGGTTGATTACCCCTGTGTCTGGGCTCAGGCTTTGTCTCCATTTCAATATCTCCTTGGGCTCTGTTCAGGTTTTTTTCAACCTGACTATGTTGTGCTCACATACAACACACCCAAGAACGTGCTTGGAAGTCCCACCTCCATTGTAATGTGTATAACCCTGCCCCCAGCTCACCATGCTTACAGCATTTATCAGTAGAGACAAATGCTGTTCTTGGGGAGAGATCCTCCCTGTGGTCATCATCAGAGTCTGGGGCATCCCAATGCTCTGAAGTTTCCTTGCTTTTAAAATGAAACCGATCCTGCTATCTTTTTACAAAGCGTTCTGCCGCAGACACTATTGAACAGGGGTGGGCAACCATGGCCCTCCAGCTGTTGATGAACTGCAACTCCCACAACCTCTAGCCACAATTTATTGTGGCTGGGGATGATGGAAGATGTATTTCAACAACAGCTGGCGGGCCAAGTTTGCCCATCCTTGCTCTAGAAACCATGGTATTAGGCAGTGGTTCCCAAGTTGTGGTCTCCAGATGTTGCTGAACTACAACTCCCATCATCCCCAGATACAATTTACTGTGGCTAGGGATCACGGGAGTTGTAGTTCAGCAACATCTGGAGGACCACATGCACAACAGATGCTCTGTTGCTGAAGAATGGCCCCATCCCCAAGTTGGATCAATTCTCTTCACCTTTGCCTCTTTTCTACCATCCCACCCACCAAGGTAAGCCCCAGCATGAACCTTAATGGGGCCACCAAAGTAGGAGGGGTCCCTTGGAGGACAGCTTGACAAAAAGCACCTGAAGCCTAGAGCTGGCCTCGGGCAAGTGTTTTTATGGCTGAGCCATAGTTCTTGTCTTGCTCTGGCTTTTATAGACAGACAGACTTAAAGGCAGAGCCAGTACACTTTGTGGCAGATGAGAAACAGATTGCTTTCATGGGGGAAAAAAAGACTACTTTTGTCTGTATGTTTTAGGAATGCTTTTAGTACTTGGCTAGAAAATAATCATAATTTTCTTCCTTAGCAGGTATGTTTGAAATGATTAACACACAAGGCATGATAAGCCAGCCAGAATGAAATGAAAAGACATGAAGATTGCTTTGCTGAACTACGCCAAGCTCTCTGTTAGAGGTTTTCAAGCTTGGGTCCCCAGATGTTGTTTGACTAAAGTGCCCATCACCCCCTGCTACCATTGCCAAAGACCATTGTAGTTGGAGAATATGGAAGTTGTAGTCCAACAACATCTAAGGACCCAAGTTTGAGAACCCTGGTCTATGTAGTTCAGCATGATGTTCCCCATGCTTCTAGATAGACATGAAGGTTGTGAGACTCTCAGGGACGTATTCTCAGAAAGCACAGTAGACTGCAGAGGGAAGGGGAGATGGGTGAAAACCACCCCTCCCGCTTTGAGCATGTGTGCAATGGATGTCAGTCGTTGTTGTTGTTGTTGTTATTATTATTATTAATTATTCCGCTTTTCAACAAAAAGGTTCTCAAAGTAGGGGTGGGAGAGGGAAATTTTAACCTTTTGTTCCTTCATGGTCCTGTTCCAGACCAACCTCCCCTTTCATGGCTGCTGTTTGCCCCAGCGAGAGGAAAGATCTGATTGGGCAGAAGAGGTACCCTCCCCCAATGTCACTGTCCCAATCCAAAGTGAAGTGCTTATTGTAATGTGTAGTTTGGTCCTTGATTGAATAGGTAAAGTGTCCTCTTCACAAAGAGTAAAACCCACCAGGAAGCATGCCGATACTCTTGTGCATGTCTGTCAGGCTTAGGGATCAGCTCCCAGCTATCAGGTTCTGGAACTGGGGGAAGCTAGCTGTCAGGTGATGCGGGGAGTGGAGAGAGACAAGCACCCATTCAGACATTAAACAGTGCCCCACTGTAACTGTAACCCAGCCTGACCCGTCCTTCACCACCGCTCTTGCTTAGAGTTACGTTTCTGTGGAGTGCCTCATCCAGTGTTCCCTCTAACAGAAAATCCAAGCTGTTCTTGACTACAACTCCCAGTATCCTCGACCAAAGCCCACTGCGACTAGGGATTCTGGGAGCTGTGGTCAACAACATCTGGGATTGCCTCTTACAGGGAACACTGGCCCTATCCATGATGGTGGGTGCATCTGTGATTGCGTCTGATAGCTGGGAGACCCAGTTTGAAACACCTCCCCCTCCTGGTACCTTGCCCTCATCTATTCATCAGAGGAAGGTTGAAATACAACTGTGGCAGAAGAGCTATTTACATCTTATGTGATACACCAGTACGATCTGTTTGCAGTGTATAAAGATCATTGATCTGTACAGCTATTCATACATTTTAGTACGTATGCATACAGCAGTATGCAAAATGTGTGCCATGCATTTGAGGGATTTGGTCCTTGGCTTCACTTTTTAAATGAACACATTTACAGTTGTTCATACAAAAACATGCATGTGCCTACAGTGTAATGTGTGACTGCTCCTAGAGAGAGAGAGAGACAGAGATAGCGTCCTGTCTCCAAAACAGATATTGGCAAGATTAGACCAGGCAGTTGGGGTTGCAGCACCCTGGATAGCACCCTGTGAGTCAGGTGCTCCAACAAGGGCCAAACCAGGAATAAGGTCTTAAATACCTCCAGGCTCAGATTACACCTCCCTGGCTCTGCCTCCCCACCTGGAGATCAGAGGTAAATGGGCAGCCTTGTGGCCTGGAGTCTAGTCCCTCTTGGCCCATTGCTGGCACCATTGTGTAGGTTTTGGGGTGTGTGCGTGTGTGTGCGATATGCAGTATGGAAGAGGTATGGAGGGTTCAGACTCAGGCTCTGTGAAGTCATTCTCACAAACAAAAACTGTGCTCTACCTGGGTTTGGGAGCTGTGTGTGCTCCCAATGTTTGGTTGTGTGGAAGCAAGGTTGGAGGAAAACCTGAGTAGGAGTGATTGTGTGGAAGCAAGGTAGGAGGAAAAGCTCATCAGGTTTTCCTTCCACACAGTCACTTCTACCCAGATTTTTCTTCTACCTTGCTTCCACGCAACCGAAAATTGGGAGCACACACAGCTCCCAAACCCAGGTAGAACACAGTTTTCACTTGTGTGAATGACCTGTGTGTATCAGTGTCACAGGCTTACGCTCTAGCCTGGTGTCAGGCCCTGAGGCTGGGACTAAGGCTCACTCTCTTGACCTGATTGCTTTCCCCTCTTCAGGGCCAGACTCTATGCGACTGCTCAGTGCTTGGAGTCATGACAGATAGGTGAGAAGTTCTGCAGCTTTTTCACAGCATTGCTAGTTGCTTTTTGTTTTATAGAGGTTACCGTAACTTAAATTGTGCTTGACATTCCTTGTGCCAGGAACCCCCTCCCAGAACACCCAAATGGGTTCACCTCTTTCTCTCTTCCTTCAAATTCTAGCTCAAACCCCACCTCTGTTTTGAAGCTTTTGGCTTATCCTTCATTTCAGATCGGGACGAAGGCTATGTACAGCTAATTTTTCCTGCCTTCATCCCTTGTTTTCCATGCCCCACCCCCTCTCGCTACACCTTCCCTCTTTTGTCTCCCCTCCAGCCTAATTTTAGATTGTGCACTCTTTTTGAGCAGGGTCCTGTTACTTGCTTATGGCACTCTGTAAAGTATCATGCACACTAATGGCGCTATAAAAATAATAATAGCTGTTATCCTCAGTATCCTCTTTCTCTACGCCCTGCCTAGGCTAGGCAGCAAGGGTGGCACCCTGCCCCAGCCAAATCAATACAGTGTGTTGGGCACCCACTGACTTCTTGAACTGGCTGACATTGCTGATGGTCTTGTTTTTCCTTTGGGTTGGCAGCTGCTCCATGTGACTCCTATTTCCGTCTTGACTCTGCAAGATCACCATGATGCAGTTTTGAGAATCGCTGCTTGAAATATAAGAGATGTTCCTTACTTGAGAACAGGGGCGGCCTTTTTATGGGGCAAGGTGAAGCAGTTGCCTCTGGCGGTGGATTACTGGGGCGCCAGCAGGCTGCAAGGATGCCCCCCTGCTGCCATCAGAGCAGCTCTTTGGGACCACTCTTACCCTTGCAAGCTTTGCAAGGAATACCTCTCCCTGTACTCCTTGTTAAGCTTGTAAGAAGCATAAGGAAGGGGAGAAGAGGAGGCAGCTGGCAACCTTCCCTTCTCCTTGCTCCCTGCACCATTTTTCAAAGTTTGCAAGGGTCAGTTTGGAAAAGGGGCTGGCCCCCACTAGGAGGGATGTGGAGCACGGCAGCATTTGGCACCCCGCCTCAGACATTGCAATATCTTGGGCCAGCCCTGCCTGAAAATTCTATGGCTTTGTAGAACAGAGATGGGATCTCTGTAGAGGGTCTTCTTCATGCTGTTTTCATGGTTGATCTTACCTTCCCTGCACCACAAGCCATCCAACCTGTTCTGGCGGCCTCCTTCTCACCCTCCTCTCCTCCTCCTCCGTCTCTTCCTCAGTACTATCAAGAGTATTTCCAAGTGCATATTCTTCAAGCTAAATCCTTCCTTTCAACTATCAATCAGGGCTCATCTCCAAGCACTGGCAAGAGAACACTTACAAACCATCTGCTTTCCATTTG
The DNA here is from genome assembly GCF_027244095.1 of Hemicordylus capensis. Lineage (NCBI taxonomy): Eukaryota > Metazoa > Chordata > Lepidosauria > Squamata > Cordylidae > Hemicordylus > Hemicordylus capensis. Next base: position 23,097,485 of record NC_069658.1, on the reverse strand, counting down.
GGGGGCTTCAAAAGGAGCTGCAGCCAGAGCAGAGGCCCAGCTAGCACAGCAGAGAGAGGGATGGAGCAGAAATGAGCACGTAACTGGCCTTTAAAGCACCCAAACAGATTTTAGGTTTTGCCTTAAGAAGATCGCCTTTCTGGGTGGCCACAAAAGGCCTTCCTAGACCAGACATCCCTTCTTTTTCCATGAGTGACTCTTCTGTTCAGAACCCATACTGTTGGATAAAACGGAGAAAAATGCTGCTTACCTAGATTTCGGGTATAGATAATATCCTCCATGTGAAACTTTTCCTAGTGGGAAGAAAAGGAACTATGCTATAGGGAGACTCCAGATTTAGATGCAGTAAAGGTAAAGTGTGCTGTCAAGTCGATTTCGACTCCTGGCGCCCACAGAACCTTGTGGTTTTCTTTGGTAGAATACTGGAGGGGTTTACCATTGCCTCCTCCCATGCAGTATGAGATTATGCCTCTCAGCATCTTCCTATATTGCTGCTGCCCGATATAGGTATTTCCCATAGTCTGGGAAACATACTGGCTGGGATTCAAACCAGCAACCTTCTGCTTGTTAGTCAAACATTTCCCTGCTGCGCCACTTAAAGTGGCTTTCAGATGCAGTGGGGCACTGAATATCAGTTCTTGGAGAGCAACAGTGGGAGAAGGCTTCAGCCTTCCCATCCAGCTTGTGGATTTTCTGGAGGCTTCTGATTGGCTGGTGTGGGAAGTGGGATGCTGGATTGGATGGATCTTTGGTCTGGTCCAGCAGGACCTTCCTTATTCATGTACACCTTAGCTTCATTGCTGCTTCTGCAGTTTACTCACTCAATTTTTTCTCTTTCTGCTGCAGAATTGGCAGGGTGAGGGTGTGGACCCGGAGCACAGCAGCTGGGGAAGTTCTACTTAGTGATGCACTCAGAAGATAGGAAAGAAAACTGCCAATCAGAGCAGGAGTTTATTTCCACTATGAGAGCTCTTATGTACAGAGTTTCAAGATAATTAATTCAAATGTACATTCTAGTCTAGATCAGTTTTGCAGTCACATCTGAGTCCACTTTAAACCTTGAGTGTGAAAACATCTTTAGATAAAAGGGGTGCAATGCAAATAAAGGAATATACCCCTGTGTCTTAAAGTGGATAAGTGGAATTTTTTAAAATAATTAGAAACTAGTAATTAATTTGGTCTATATTGTGGTGGTAAAGCCTGTGACACCAACTGGATAGACTGGTATGATGGCACACAATGTTCATGAACATTTCAAGTATTCAAGAAATAATCTCTCACAATATTTGCAGTCCCTTTTGTGAGGGAAAAGAAGGTTGTCAGTTTATCTGGAATCACAGCCTTATGCATGTCTAAGGAATGGCAGTAGATTTATGGGGCAGGCTAAGGATTGGGAAGAGATCTCTGGAGGTAAAAATGCTCAGGGATTACTGCAGGATGGAAAATTTATTGAGGAAGAGAAATCTGAGCAAAAGAGCAAGCAAGAGTCAAATAAGACTTGAACGCAAATGTGCATTATAGTTGTATATCTCCAACTGGAAGCATCTCTTTTTGCATTAATTTAATTTTAAAAAATGGGAGGCAGGGGAGTATTCCTGAGACAAGGGAGATTCCCTTTCCCTTCATGCCATGTTCCCACTAAAAATTGCCCCAATGCTCCCAAAATGGCAATTTGGAGAAACAGCTGTTTAAAGAGCAAATGACCACTTGCAGGGACTGAGTTTCAGTAGAAAAATAGCTTGTGGGGAAAGAAAGAGCGAGCCTCCCCCCTCCTCATGCACATTAGTCCTGACTGGAGCTCCCCCACACCTGTGCAGCTGGGTTTTGCAGTAAAAATGCCATTTCCGGTTGGTAGCATTTCTGGCTGTGGTAACTGGTGAAGTGGCCAAATTTGCAGATGACACCAAATGATTTAGGGGAGTGAAATCCAAAACAGCTTGTGAGGAGCTCCAAAAGGATCTCTCCAAACTGGGTGAGTGGGCAACAAAATGGCAAATGCGGTTCAATGTAAGCAAGTGTAAAGTGATACATATTGGGGCAAAAAACCCCAACTTCACACATACACTGATGGAACATAGGAACATAGGAAGCTGCCATATACTGACTCAGACCATAGGTCCATCTCGCTCAGTATTGTCTACACAGACTGGCAGCGGCTTCTCCAAGGTTGCAGGCAGGAATCTCTCTCAGCCCTATCTTGGAGATGCCAGGGAAGGAACTTGGAGCCTAGATGCTCTTCCCAGAGCGGCTCCATCCCCTAAGGGGAATATCTTACAGCACTCATACTTCTAGTCTCCCTTTCGTATGCAACCAGGGTGGATCCTGCTTAGCTTAAGGGGACAAGTCATGCTTGCTACCACTGACTGACCCTAACCTATTAAAAGTGTTGACTCTGTGCACGTATGCTGTGAAAAAGGCAAACTACATGCTAGGGATCATTAGGAAAGAGACTGAAAATAAAAATACTAATATCATAATGCCCTTATACAAACCTATGGTGTAGCCACATTTGGAGTACTACGTACAGTTCTGGTCACCATATGACTTAAGAAGGACATTGTAGAACTGGAAAAGGTGCAGAAGAGGGCAACCAAGATGATCAGAGGCCTGGAGCAAAATCCTTATGAGGTACAGCTACAGCATCTGGGACTTTTTAATTGGGAAAAGAGGTGGCTACAGGGAGACATGATAGAGGTATATAAAACTATGCATGGACTAGAGAGTGGACAGAGGGAAATTTCTCTCTCACACACACAACACCAGAACCAGGAGCCATTCCATGAAACTGAAGGCCAGGAAATTTAGTACCGACAAAAGGAAGTATTTTCACACAGCACATAATTAATCTATGGAATTCTCTGGCCACTAGCTTGGAGTGATTTAAAGGGGGCTTGGACAAATTCATGAAGGACAGATCTATCAATGACTACTAGTCTAGTGGTTGTGGGCCACCTCCAGCTTCAGAGGCATGATGCCTCTTAATACCAGTTGCAGGGGAGCAACAGCAAGAGAGAGGGCATGCCCTCAGCTCTTGCTTGTGGGCTTCTCAGAGGCATCTGGTGGGCTACTATGTGAGACTAGATAGGCCTTGGGCCTGATCCAGAAGGGCTGTTCTTGTGTTCTTAAGCATGCCTGGCTGTAGCATTTGCATGCACATCAAACCTGATCCTAAGACTAGGATAAAACCTCACGCCTAAGGACAGAAGGCTGTGCATTCTTGACCAGACCAACGTAGACAGGAAAAGGAGGTTTGAGGGGCTGTGGGCTGTGCGATAGAGAGCCAAAACTTAACAATTCCTGGGTCTAGACCAGGAGTAGGCAAACTTGGCCCTCCAACTGTTGTTGAACTACAACTGCCATCATTCCCAGTCACATTAAATTGCAGCTGGAAATTATGGGAGTTGTAGTTCAGCAACAGCTGGAGGGCCAAGTTTGCCCACCCCTGGTCTGGACCCTGGTTTATGTTGCAGCATTGCATAAAAGAGCATTTCTGGCAGTTGTGGTTTCTGCTGTTATTACCGTGACATGACGACAATAGATTCCAACAAGGGCCAAATTAAGTGTGTGGATTTCACGCCTTGATTGGCACTGATCATCCAGGTCATTGGCCTTGGGTGTCTATCACACCTTAATGACTGCCAGCTGCCAGCTTGAAGCACCAGATCCAGCCCACCTGGTTGGGAGACACTGATCATTGATCGGCTGGAAATATTTATAGCAGCTCACACATGCTAGTCATGGGAGATCTGTTTACCAAATTCTTTTTAGACGATGAATTGTTGGCACTTGCTAGAATTTCCTTCCATATATCTCTGTTCCTGAACTTTGGGAGGAAAGCATATCTGAATATATTTTAGATAAATGAAGTAGGATTTTGATTGATTCCTTGTGCTTGGGTTAGGCTTTTCCTCTGCAGCTGGGTTGGGAGAGGGCTGCATCCACTTTCTGGGATTGGCTCATGTCCTTCTGCTCAAAGGAGTCCCTGCCCAGACTAGCCACAAGGTAGTTTGGGTTGCTTTCCCATCCTTTTAACCTCTGATATAGGAACTGTCACCAGCACGCTTGAAAACCAAGGGCAAAATAAAACCGTTTGTGGGTTCAGGATTTCCCTGGTGAATCTGAGCACTGGGTTGAGAACTGCTGTTCTACATTATAGCAAAAATTAGAACTGCTACTAATTTTTTCTACATGATGGCAAAAAATAGAATTGTGCCAGCAAAGACCCAGTCTAATATAATAAGATCCTAAGAACAGCCCTAGTGAATCAGGCCCAAGGCCTAACTAGTCCAATATTCTTTTCCCACAGTGACCCACTAGATGCTTCTGAGAAGCTCACAGGCAAGCGTTGAAGGCATGACCTCTCTCCTGCTGTTGCTCCCCTGCAACTGGTATTTAGAGACAGCCTGGATAGATCTCAAGTTTACAGCCCAATAAATCATTGGCACCACATCTGTTTCTGCCCAGATCTTGGAATCATCTGCTGGGTTACTGCTCTGGGTCCTTCCTTTATCAGAGGTACATCTGATGGTGACTGGTACAGGGTCTTTTCAGTGGTAGTGCCTAGATAGTGGAATTCTCTTTTGAGGTCTGACAGATCGCAGTTTGGCCTCTGCTTGAAGGCAGCTGAAAATCTTTCCATTTCAGTGGCATTTGAAATTAATTATGCTGATGTCTCGGCTCTGCTACTGCTGCTTCTACATTGTATTTTAAGTCAGTAAGAACAGCCCTGCTGGATCAGGACCAAGGCCTTGCTTCATAAGTAAGGCGCTCAAGGCCCCTGATCATCATGGTTGCCCGCTTCTGCAGTTTTCCCAGTTCTACAATGTCCTTAGGATTTGGGATAATCGGAGTTACATTAGCTACTTACCAGTCCTCTGGTACAGAGCCTGATTGTAGAGACAAGTTACATATTTATGCTAGGAGATCAGCAATTTCACATTTGAGTTCCTTCAGAACTCTTGGGTGGATGCCATCTTGGGTAGATGATTTGGGTGGACGATTAGTTTTTCAAGACAATTGGGAACATTCTCTCTTGTCACCTCAAATTGGCCCAATTCTTCGGCCTCCAAACCTGAGAAGCTCAGTTCCAGAGTGGGTATATGGTCAGTATCTTCCGCCACAGACAGATGCAAAGAACTCATTCAGCTTCTCTGCAATCTCCTTATCATCCTTAGTAGGAGGGCTGTGCATGAATGAAGCATTTGGGCGCTTCTGTTTCGAGGCACCTAAATGCTTCAAGCTGACCCAGCTGAATTGTTTCAGTGGGGGTGAGTGGTCACTTTAACAGGAGGAAGGCAGGGCTTACCTGTTACTCCATTTCTCCTCTGCCCCCTCCTCCCTCCCCCTAGTGCAGTGCTGTCTGTATTAAGCAGCCACATGTCTGTTCTGAAAAGCCACGCTGCGTGGTGGCTTCCTACAGGAAGTCCCCTGTTCCCAGCAGTCCATGGGTGGTGTCGGCACATAAATGGCGTCCGCGCGTGCGGATTATGTGAGAAGAGGGGGCGGATGTGGAGGCGGATTGTGTGAGAAGAGGGCTTGTTTGTCTTTATCCTTTGGCATGGTTGTGAGTTTGTGATCTTTGGCATCTGGTTGAAACAGTGCATCGAGAACTTTGCATTGCTTTTATAGGTAGATGAAGATTTTAAGACCCACAATTTGGAGCTGTTAAAGCATATTCTTCACTTGTGTGAATCTGCCATTGCAACTTGCATTTAAGGTATAGAGACTATTCTCATGATGGGGGAAAACCTGGCTCCACTAACCCGGAGCATTCCGCTTACCTGGGTTATCTAAACTGAGTGCTCCGCAAACCTGGGTTTTCTGGTCATGTGCTGCTGTGGCGACACACAAGGAGACCCCCACCGGGAGGCTGAAACAAGCCCCCCAGTCCTGGGGGTCTTTCCAGGATGCCCCATGCATTTGCGTGGGGCATCCTGGAACTTTGGGGGCCCCTTGATCCCCGTAGCCTTCACCGGCTCCATGATGGAGCCGGCAGTCATGTGGATGGCCGATCCGGCGGCCCTGGGCTTGGAGGCTGCTTGTCTGCAAGGAGCAAATCTATCTGTCTATCTATCTGCAGGGAAATCTATCTATCTATCTATCTATCTATCTATCTATCTATCTATCTATCTATCTATCTATCTACCTATCTACCTATCAAATTCTGCCCATTCCAAAACTGATTATCAATGTTTCCCTCTTAGCAACTTTCATATCCTCCTCTTGCAAGTCTTTTTCCCAGTGGCTACCTGACAAAAAGTGTTAATGCAAAAGTGTCATTTAGGCAGGGTCTATACAATAGAGTTGATAATGCATTTTGGATTAGGAAGCAGAAAATTTTAATCTCATTTTTTCCAGTAAATTCAAGCAATCGTGTGAGTTTTTATTTTCAGTTTCTGGCATCTGAATAGTGTCTCTTTTCTATCTCTCTTATTAAGATTTCCAAGGAGGATTGCAGCTTATTAGGTTAGGAGGTAAATTCCCCTGACCTACTTTCCCGGTTCTTCAAAATAATGGAATCCCTTACTCAAAGTATGATAATATAGTCCCCAGCCCGAAAGCTAATGTTTGCCAAATACATTGAGGAGAAGAGTAGCACTCCAGGGCTGAGTGGGATTATTTTCAGAAATCTGTCACTAGTCAGATTTTTCCGTTTGCTTCTTGGTGAAGGAAAGTGAGGAGCGGCATTCATGCATAAAAAATTAAAGTGCAAATATCCACGCAATTAGGATTCACCCTCCCCTGCTTTCTGGTTTGTCAGAGGCTTCAGTTTGATGTTAGACCTCAGTCACTGCCATGAGATATAGTGCTGGCCACTAGTTTAGATGGCTTAAATTGATGGGGGACAAGAAGTCTTATCAACGGCTATTAGTTGTGATTGTATAAAGAATATTCAATTCCAGGGCTGGCCCCAGGGGTGTCAGGACCATTAAGGTAGGGAGGATGACCTTCCCCTGGCTGCCAGGGTTGGGGGGGGGCATGCCAAAGCACGTCCTCAGCCAGGGCACCCCCTTGCCCACTCCCGTTCCCAGCCGGCAAACATAGTGGGAGAGCAAGGAGGCAGAGAAAGAAGCTCCCCGTCAGGAATTCAGTGAACCGCTGACTGGGGAAGCTCTGCAGGGGTGGACTGGCCTCATCCCTGGTATTGGCCGCGCCCCAGGGACATAATGAGACATAAGAACATAAGAACAGCCCTGCTGGATCAGGCCCAAGGAGGCCCATCTAGTCCAGCATCCTGTTTCACACAGTGGCCCACCAGATGCCGCCGGAAGCCACAGACAGGAGTTGAGGGTGTGCCCTCTCACCTGCCGTTACTCCCCTGCAACTGGTGCTCAGAGGCATCCTGCCCTTGAGGCTGGAGGTGGCCCACAGGGACAACATCTTTTGGGGGGGCCTCTCCATCATGCGTGCAAAGCATGCATGCCCCCAGCACCCTAAGCCATGCCCCCTGCACCTGATGTCAGACAAAAGGGGTGGGGCATCGAATGTCTCCCTGCCACCACCCCTGCTCTGCCCTGCTGGTGCTATTTCTGTTGGTCTCCCGGGGGTGGGGGGTGAGCGGCAGCAGCGTATAGCCGAGTGGCTGCTGGCGCTGTGGCTGGCCGACCAGCCGGCCTCTTCACCCGGCCTCTCCGGCTGAACTGCACACTTGTGCAGTTTGGATGTGGACGTCGAATGCCCATGACATCACAGGCATGCAAATGCGCAGTTCAGTCGGTGATGCCCCGGATTGGCTGGCTGGTTGGCCAGCCACAGTGCCTGCCACCGCTGCTCGGTTATACGCCGCTGACGCTCACGGCCCACCCCCCGGAAGCAAACATAAGTTTGGGGCGGTATAAAAATATGTAAATAAAAACAAACAAACAGGAATAGTGGCAGCAGGGCAGGGGTGGTGGTGCAGGGGTGGCCTGCTTGGGGGGCCTTTGGGGGCCCCCTGACCCTCTGGGCCTGGGGACATTTGTTCCTGTTTGCCCACATCATACGCCCTGCATCTGACATCAAATGTAGGGGGCATGGCTTGGGGTGCACTCACACTTTATACACACGCTTGACAGTCACAGGGGGTGAGGAAGTTGCTGGCAGGACTACATCCTCTGGCCACCCAAGTGCTCCCTTCATCCCTGGCTGCAGGGGCGTAGCAAGGTTGGAGTGGGCCCAGAGAGGAGATTTTAAAATGGCCCCCCACTCACTGAAGCTCAGCTCATGAATGAAGTAAAGAAATCTTAAATGAGGCTGTTTTGTACATTGTGGACAATGCAAGTCATTTGATACTAGAGAAAGACATGCTGTTCTGGTAGCTCCAGGTCTTAACACACATCAATTTCGGAGGATGAATCCAACTGAAGGAAGCCCGGGCGGGTGCGTGGCTGAGGGAGTCAGTCATGTGACTTGCCTCTGGGGGCCTCTCAAGACAGTGGGCCCCCAGACAACTGTCTCCCCTTGCCCTATTATAGTTACGCCCCTGCCTGGCTGGCCCCAAGTGTTTTTGGTGCCCTAGGCAAAGTTTGACTGTGGCACCCCTCCGCCCAGAAGTGTGGAGCCCCAGCTTTAATGTCAGAATGACTAGACCACATGGATGATCAGCAGATAACTAGCCTGCGTTGGTTTGAGGACATAGCGGGAGACAGTTCCCATCCTATTATGGGCGGGCCAAACTCTTTAACACTTCAGTCATGAAAAGAGGCTTGGAAATTTGGAAATCCAACCGTTGGCAGTTTCTTTTTTGAAATGAATGATGAAGCAGGCAGTTCACATCCGAGAGAGGAAAAGCAGCTTATAAGACTAACTGTGTTTATTGGGGGCTGAGGTGCAGTGAGCAAGAAGGCTGGGCATTTGCGGGGCCAGAATGTACAGGCCCTTTAGGGAGCAGGGTGCTGGATTACATCTTACATCCTTTCACTGCTGTAGTACTTCAGGAGTGCAATACAAGAGGGAGAGGGAGAGAATAATTGGCAATGCTATATTCCTCCACTGCTTTTGCCCGCCCCCCCCACTGGTGCCCTAGACAACCGCCCAGGCCTGCCTATTGGGCGGGCCGACCCTGCCAGGTTCAGAAGCAAACCCGAAACAAAGTTAACTGTTTGTTTATTTGATTGTGTGTCCCCCAGCTGGCACACTGGGGTGGGGGGGGAAGGGGAGGGGGGACCCCAGTAAGGCACGGTGTCTTTCTGGGGTTTGGGGGGCCAGGGTGCCACACAATGGCACTCCCCTTCCACCGACTCCCGGAGCTTACGGGTGAGCCCAGGGGTTCCAAGGCAGCTAGCCCACCTAACTACCCCTCACACTAAATGAGGTTAACGGAGCGAGCACTCCATTAACCTTGTTGATTGGATTGTGTGTCAAGCTGGCACACTGGAGTGGGGGGGGGGACCCCTGTACGGCTGATCCAGGCGCACAGCAATGAGCAACTGCCCATGTGCGGGGAGAGCGGGATAAGCCTGCTCTCCCTGCACAAACCCTGTCTGGTGCTTCACAGCAATCGTGTGAAGCGCCTCGATGCCTTAAAAGGCAGGGCTTAAATACAGGTGAGACCTGTATTTACCCAAAAGAAAGAGGACTCTGAATTCCAGACAACCCTCCTATATTTAACAGGAAAGAGCTGGGGGGAAACCTTGTCTTGGATTTGGGTAAGTATGGTAGGAGTGGATACAGGGAGGCGGGTCTCACGATCCGTGAGACCCGCTTTCTGCAAAACTGCGGGGAGAGCAGGCTAAGCCCATTCTCTCTGCAGACGACCGAGCAGGGAGCCCTGGGCGACTGGATTCGCCGCCACTTTCTGGTGCGGCCCCCGGAAGCCCCAGTATGCCCTGCGCGAGCTCTCAGGGCATACTGGGGAGACCCCCAGAGCTGGGAGGCGGCTTTTCGCCTCCCAGTCGGGGGTCTACTCGTGAGTAGCCCCAGCGTGGAGCCGTGCCATGGCTACTCATGAGCAGATAGCCTGGGTTTGCGGAGCGCTCTGCTCGCTCCGCAAACGCGGGCTAAGGGGTGGGCTACTTGAGCGGGCTACTTGATTTCTATGTAGCAGGGTGAGTTGTTCTCTGAGAAGCCGGAAATAGCCTTCACGACTGACACAATGGCCAGCTGCTCAGGGCTGTGCAAATAAAGCAGGAGTGGCCAACCTGAGACTCTCTAGCTTTTGTTGGACTACAACTCCCATCATCACTAGCCGCAATTGCTGGAATTATGGCAGTTGTAGTCCAACAGCAGACAGAGAGCCTCAGGTTGGCACCCTGAAATAGAGACGTCTGCTGCAAGCTGGGAAAACAGGTTTCCCCTGAATTCCATATGGCAGAGAAGATGATCCAAAATGCAATGAGTGCACTTCTACTGTCAGCTCACTGCTAGAATTATGCACATCTGTACACCACCTTTGTTTTCCAAGAGCAGAGTGTGCTAGATCAAAGTGAATGCTTTGCAAGAGAGCACCTTTGTGAGCAGGTTTGCCAACAAGGACTGAAACTATTCCTGGAGATTTCCCCACCCTCCAGTATGTTTTTTGATATCAAGCCATGAACATCTCCAGGATGATTTTTAATAGTCACCTAGAGATTGATGCTGATTTCTGAAGGCTCCAGGCTAATCCTGATGGGTTTACAACCCTAATTGCGAGCTAAATAAAATTAGTATTGCAAAAATTGACCTGTCATATAAAAGCTCAGCTCCTCACAAGCTCTCTGTGCCTATGATCTACCTCCTGCTAAATGTATTTTGATAGTTTGATATTGAGCTGGGTCTCATGATCAGTGAGACCCGGTTTGTCCAGGTTTGCAGAGAGAGTGGGCTAAGCCCGCTCTTCCTGCAGACGAGCAGGGCGGGAGCCCTGGGCGGCCGGATTAGCTGCCCACACGACTGCTGGCTCCTTGAAGGAACCGGCGGGGGCTGGGGAATTCGGGGGCCGCACAGCCCCCGGAAGCTCCAGTATGCCCTGCGCGAGCGTGGAACTGGGAGGCGGCTTTTCGCCTCCCCTCTGGGTGTCTACTCATGAGTAGTCACGGCGCGGAGCCACACTGCAGCTACTCACCGAGTGCTCGCTCCGCAAACCCAGTTTAAGGGGAGGGGTTGTTTGGTGCGTTAACAGCCGGGAGGCAACCAGGCTCGTCTGCGAGTCCGTTGGCTCCCACGATCAGCCAGAATCGGGCTAGGCTCCCCTAGCTCGAATTTGGCTGATTGTGGGAATAGCCTCATTGTGTTTTTGTATGTGTTTCCCTGTTAGCCTCCTTGAATGAGTTATTATGCAGAAAGGTGGGATAGACATTAATAAGCTGAATTAAATAACTGCAAGTGAATTAAGAGAACTTCACTAAACCTAAGTTGGTAGATGCCTCATATCTAGGCTTTGCAAGACCTTGGCTTTTGTGGCAGCAAGCCAAGCAGATGATGGCTAAAGCAGAATGGAAGTGAGAAAAAGACTTAAAGCTGTTGTTCAGTTTCAGCGTATCTTATCTTCATAGTATCTTTTCTTAAATACTCTTACATCTTAATTCTTAAAGTATCTTAATATTTTTGCTTTTTACGACATTTAGAAATAATTTGCAAAAAAAAGAGAGCAGCAAATATTTGCTTTCTGTGCTTTTCTTAATCATGGACTAAGCTGTGGTCCATGTCACATCCCTTGCTCCTGCAAGCCCTATTTTACTGAGAATAACTCCTTTTAATTTGTGTAACTGTAAACTCTGTATTATGTAAAACTCTGTAAAATGTATTGTATTACTATGCCCTAATAAAAGCCTAAAAGCCTAATTTATTGGGGAAACTCACGTTTGCCTTGTCTGGATTTCCACAGGTTTGCAAGTCTGTTCTCAGCCTTAACTCTCTTCAGAAGCTACTGAGCACCAGAGCACTCACGGTTACAGGAGCTGAAGCAGGGAGGAAGTGTCCCCCCCCCGACCCCCGGAGCTGTGACTCATCGCCTCCAGCCAGGGGCTCACAGTTACAGTCACAGTGCTGTTTTTCTGAAGGGTGCTTCCGTGAGTAGCAACCTTGGGTGAGCAGCAACCCTGTCCCCTGCTAAATGAGCAAAGAGGCACCTTTTAAAAGTGGTGGTTCTCTTTATTGAGCAGGGGGAGAGCAAGTGGCCCTATCCGTCCCCAGCACAGCAACTCTCCGGTAGACGTTGCTGGTGTCTATCTTATCTTTCTTTCTTTTGAAATTTTATTTTATTTTCAACAAATACAGTACTGTGCAGCAGTGGAAAAGAACAACCAATAAAAACTCGAATATAAGCCAGAAATCAAGAGCCATTTGAGGTTATACGCAAGTCCACTGCTAAGAAGAGACTGTCGGATGCTGAGCATGCAGGTACAACTTGATGAGAGACAATTGAAAATAAAATTCAAGAAAGAATAATCATTCCAGAATTTGATTCGAATTGATGGAGGGTTATCTTATAGCAATAGCAATAGCACTAGCACTTACATTTATATACCGCTCTATAGCCGGAGCTCTCGAAGTGGTTTACAATGATTTAGCATATTGCCCCCAACATTCTGGGTACTCATTTTACCGACCTCGGAAGGATGGAAGGCTGAGTCAAACTTGAGCCCTTGGTCAGGATCGAACTTGTAACCTTCTGGTTACAGGGCGGCAGTTTTACCACTGCGCCACCAGGGGCTCTTTTTTTATGTTTCACCACTGCGCCACCAGGGGCTTTTTACCACTGCGCCACCATCAGTTTTACCACTGCGCCACCAGGGGCTCTTTTTTAATCTTATGTCTCTTTTTAAGATTGTGAGCCCTTTGGGGGCAGGGAGCCATCTTTATTTCTTTATTTCTTTAATTGTTTATATCTATATAAACCATTTTGGGAACTTCTGTCAAAAAGCGGTCTATAAATATTTGTTGTATCCATATCCATATCGTATCCATTCCAGGCTGTGGGGTGGGGGGTAGCTTTAAGAGCGGCGGGAGGGTTTACTTACCCCTCCCGCCACTTTCCTGCTCTGGCGCCGTAAAGTTATGAGTAATTGGGGCGGCAGGATACCTCCCTGCCACCCCTTCCCCGGCGTTGCTTGCAAAACCTCCCAGTAGTCCTTTGCACGCGCACACGTCACAGAGACGAGCGCGCACTTCACGTCTCTGTGACGTGCGCGCGCACACGCAAACAACTGCTGGGAGGTTTTGCAAGCAACGTCGGGGAAGGGGCAGCAGGGAGGTATCCTGCTGCCCCAATTAATCTTAAGATTACGGCGCCAGAGCGGGAAAGCGGCGGGAGGGGTAAGTAAACCCTTCCGCCGCTCTTAAAGGTACCCCCTACCCCAAACCGAACCACCCAGGTCCGGACCGGTCCGGAGGCCTTTTCAGTGGCCTCCGGACCGGTCCGGGCCCATCCCTAGCTGCTGCTCACGGAAGCATCGGCCATCACAGCACTTACTCCTTCAGACAAACAGCACTGTAACCATGAGCACCCAGCTCTTACTCTGGTCTGACTCAATATAAGGCAGCTTCCTAACCACATGAGAGGCAGCTCATCCAAACTATCCCTTAATGCACAGATTAAACACTATTTTTATGTTTTTGGTTGTTGTTGTTTTAAATGTATTGGGTAAACATAACACTACTTTTTAAGGTAATGGTGGGACAATGGACCCAGTAGCGGAGGAAGGCATGCATGCCCATGCACACCCTGGCATCTCCAGGTAGGGCAGGGAAAGACTTCTGCCTGAGACCTTGGAGAGCTGCTGCCAGTCAGTGTAGACAGTTGTACTAAGCTAGCTGGATCAATGGTCTGTCTTGGTATAAGGCAGCTTCCTATATTCCTAAAGCACCAGTGCTCCTGACAGAGTGCTGGCGCTTCATTAGTGGGATGTCAGCCACAGTGAATTATGTTATAAAGGACTGCCATTGTTTTCACCTAACTGGATATAACACCCGCAAGCAGCTTTGGAACACTTGCAAACACAAAGTTTAATTCGGAGGCCTTAGAAGATAAGACAAACCCAGTGGGGAGGGCACGCTGTAAGGAATCAAGAGAGGGAAAAGGAAAAGTCTTCTAGAAAAGTTTTGTTGCATGTTTGACTGATATTTGTTTCTGCTTTGAATTGCTTGTAGCTGAGGTTTCTTTTTAATTAGGAGGCTGCAGAGGCACGCACCACTTCTCCCATCCTCCTGTAAATGTTTGTCAGAGCTGAGTTGATTGGTGTGTTCTCGACTCTTGTGAAGACAGCCTTGCTTAATTAACGGAGAGCCTGATTGTGGTGGGAGTCCTTCCTGGCGTTTTTTGATATTCAGTTCACTCACTTAGAGCTGGAGGACGGCCAGCCTTTTTAAATGAAGGAATTCCTCAGAGGTGACTGCCCAGCCCTGTGAGAAATCTTGGCTGGCGATTTCAAATTGAAAAGGAGAAGTGGGATCGACAGCTTGTTCTGGGTTCTGATCCAGCAAATTAGCCGTTGCTCTTTCAGGAAATGCAGGCAACTCGGAGCCAGGGGCTTTGTTTCTTCCCGGCTGGCACAAGGAACAGGCTGGTAAACTCCCAATAAATTAGGGCTTGAAGGAGCAAGCGAGTAATGCGACTTTCCCTTCACAGCAAGTTGGGGCATGTTTGCTGAATTAAAGCAATTTACAGAGTGGCTTCTCACTGCTGGAAGAGAGCATTTTGCTCTGGCAGCATGACACATGCAGAAAAATAGCTGTTGTTTTTCCTGTGTTTGCCATATCTTTATATTGCACCACTAGAAGATTTGGAGCATAGGGATTCCCAGCATCAGACATAGCTGAAATATACATAAGCTCAGGAGAGGGATATTCCTCCAGGCAGTCAAGCTGTGTTAAGAAGCTATGTCCCTGGGTACAGTGACTGATACCCTAACTATTGTAGTAGGCATGGAACTGAGAAATGTTGGGAATCCTCCGTTCTCATCAAAGTGCTTTGCATAAATATGTCCCTGAAGGCCACACAGCCCTCAGGGACATTCTTTTGGGTGGCTTAGAGCACTTCCATGGGAAGGAGAGATGGGTGGAATTTGCCTTCCATCTCTCTCCCTCCCCACAGAAACACCCTTCACCACCTGAAAGTATTCCCTGAGGGCTGTGTGACCCTCAGGGATATCTATGCAAGGCAGAGGGCACATGGAAGAGAAGAAAGGATCCCTGAAATTCGACCACCCCACCACATGCTGTGCCATGTGTAACCAGAGGTGCTCTTACCCCTGGACTTCGGGGCCAAAGTCCAGGGCCTCCATAGTTCCTGGGGCCCCCCAGATCCTCTTTAGTATGTCCCAGATGGTGTGGTCACCTGGCAGAGCATGATGGTGCTTAATTGGCAGGGGGAGGGGGGGCTCAAAAAACCTTTAGGCCCAGGCTCCAAAATTACCTAGGTGCACCTCTGTATGTAACTAGGGTAGGTCTGCCACAGTGGATGCAGAGGTCAAATCTTGTGCCTGCTGTGGTAGTTAGGATGCCAGCCACTGTACTTGGGGAAAGGGCTCACATGAGCACACAGGCTAGCGCTGCCCCTAATGTTGATGTGCTCTGCAGTCATATGGCTCTTTCCTCACATGCAGCAGCAGACCCTACCACTGCCCTCCACATGGGAGGAGAGCTGGTCTTGTGGTAACAAGCATGAATTGACCTCTTTGCTAAGCAGGGTCCACCCTGGTTTGCATTTGAATGGGAGACTACATGTGGGAGCACTGTAAGATATTCCCCTTAGGTGATGGGGCTGCTCTGGGAAGAGCACCTGTGTACTTGTATGCAGAAGGTTCCAAGTTCCCTCCTTGGCATCTCCAGACAGGGCTGAGAGAGACTCCTGCCTGCAACCTTAGAGAAGCTGCTGCCCGTCTATGTAGACAATACTGAGCTAGATGGACCAATGGTCTGACTCAGTATATGGCAGCTGTCTGTGTTCCTATGCATTCTTTGGCTGTTCTACATGGAGCCTACACATGCATACACAATCCCGTTTCCCCAGCCTCCATGGATTCAGTGTACCCAGTGGGTCACAGGAAGAGAGCTAATATCTTTGCCCAGCAGGAAAAAATACAACCCAAGGCAGGTTTGAAAAGAAAGGAAAGTGTAAGGGATTCAGAAAACAGGATAAGAATGCATTTATTTTAATGAAATACTCTGGGCTGACTGGTTTCCTAGGCCAATGTAAGTGGCCAAGAGAGACTATTTGTGGTTGCTTTGAAAGTTGTAATATGAATACCTAGCTATTACAACTCACATTTTGCTAAGCTCTTTGAGCCTGCAGGCAGGCAGACTAATGTCAGCTGAGTTGTAAGTAGGTGAAGCTTCCCATTCATGAGAATTAAAAAGGCAATTAGTACAGATCTGGGAAAGCATCGGGTATCCCTGTTTCTCTCCAGGCCAAACTAGATGTGACTTTAATTGCATTGTTGGCCCTGGAGTGCCTGTTTTGCCTTAGGTCAGTAGCATGGATGGGGGATCCTGATCGGGACCTTGGGAAGGGGGAGTAGAGAGCTCTATGTCTATCTCAGCAGGGTGCACAATTCAAATGCCCCCATGGATAGAACCAACCATGACTTGTTGTGCGGGGGCCAAGATCAAATTTCAGTGCATTAGTTATTACATTAAAATTAATTATTTAAAACATTAATGAAAGAGAGATGGCAGAGAGTTGGAGTTGGAGGTGGAAAGGCCAGGGGAGAGACAGATGGTGTCAGGAGGCTCTCTGGCCCAGGGATAGGGGACATTTGGCTTCAAGTGGCCAACTGCACTGAGCCCCTGCTCATCATGGCTCCATCCGGCCCCTAAGTTGGTGAAAGGATGTGTAGAAATCTAGATTCAGCAAAGAGATGAGGGACCATCTCACACATTGCACAGCAACGAGCTCAGGATTGCCACTGACTGAACACTCGCCAGGAAGCTGCGCCTAGTCTGGGCTCTCTGAGGAGTGTACCTGATGAACTTGGTGGTAGGAGGAAGTCCGTATCTCAGTTGTAGAGTGCATGGCCCGGGACAGGACCTTTTCACCAGTGGCACCACAGCTCTGGAAATCCCTCCCCAGTAAGTTTAACTGGGCTCCCTCTTTGGGCTGGTTTGGGTGGTACTTTGTCCACCAGCCCACCACACACAGTGAGGATGTACATACGTGTGAGCGTGAATGTTGTTTCCCCACTCCTGGCACGTAAGGGCTTATTTCCCTAATTGCATGGTGTGGGGAGTTTATCCAAACTGCACACACTAGAAATATTAGTTTAAACTAGTGTTTCTAATATGTGTAAAGGGGCAGTTCAGACACCCACCCACACCCATGATTAGGGATAGTTGCCCCTGCACACCAGGACTGAGCAAGGACTTGTGGAGTCATGGAGTGTATCCTTCCTTATCGCGTGTGGTGGGCCAAGTGAACAAAGTATTGTATGGACTGGCCCGTTGTCCTCATATGAAGACTGAAGATATTTTTCATTTGTAACTGCTTTTACTCCCATTCAGGGCTGATTTTATTATGGTTTTATCTCGTCTCTACAATAGTGGCTTGCATACAAAGCAAAGACGTGCCGATGCAGCAAGAGAGCAGCCTAGCAGTTCTTCCCAACTGGAAAGGGGCAATTTTGATGCACCCCCTTCTCCAGGAAGCACTTTAAGCCACCTGAAAAAAATGTCCCCGATGGCTGTGCAAGCCTCATGGACATATTTTGGATGTCCCCGATGGCTGTGCAAGCCTCATGGACATATTTTGGGGGGACATGGAGGGCTTCCTGGAGAAGGGGTAAAAAATGACCACTTCCTTGCTCTGCCAGTGCAGTTGGTTGGGGAATTCTTTTAGGCTGCTTTCTTGCTGCCCCGGGGCATTCTTGCTCTGTATGCCCGCCAGTATCTGTTCTACTGTAGTTTTAATCCTGTGGTACATGTTTAACATTGTTATCACAATTTTATTAAATGCTTTGGAATATTCCAGAAGAAAAGTGGGATATAAATCTAGAAATAAATAAAACAGAAGACTTTCTTCAAAGCCCTTGCTTCCACTTTTCAAGTGGATGGTCTGCATTTTTCTCTCCCACCCCAGGTCTTTGGGTCAAGCAGAGTCTAATTAATATAGAATGAAACCTGGAATATGTAAGCTAAGTCTTATAGCACTGTTAAGAAGAGCCCTGCTGGATCAGACAAAGAATCCCTTTAGGCCAGTATCAGTTCCCAGGAGTGGCCACGTGTTTTTATTTTTGTTTTCTGTTAGTGATCTACAAAATGGGATTTAAATTATGTATATACATCCAGGGGCCTGGGCGCTTAATTAGAAATCTAATTAAGAAACAAATAAACATTAAAAAAATATGACAGATACAAATATACTAACAAGTTGAATTCGGTTCTGACTTTCTTCCATACTGGCAGAGATTAATGCATTGGGATAGATTCAGGTTACCCGATGAGGCTCTGCTTGGAGCCCTCTGGCTCTTCAAACGTCGAAGAATTGCAGCGTATTTATTTATTTTATAAGTGGCAGTCCCGTTTGGTTTGAGAGATAAGCCTGCATCGATGATAACAGGAATTTATGAAGTGGATCACACTGTTAGCTAAATGAATTACCCACCTCATCACAGCTTGTAGACCACTGAGGAAAGAGCATAGGAGCCTGACAGTGCCAAAAAGAGACGGAAGGTTTCATCCACTCCAGTCTTCTGCTCCACATCTGTTTTCTTTCTTAGTTGCTCCTGGTGCATTCTGTGCCGCTCTTTGCATTTTCGCCATATTTGTGTGCAGAGTACACTGCAGGAAATGTTAGCAAATGAGCACACTGAAAGGGCATATCAAGCAACAGTGAGGTACGCCGTTGTCACGGTGGAAGATTTCCCTTCTCTCCTGTTCATGCACATTTAGATTCACGCCAGCCTGCTGTTTGACGTGGCAGGCTGCAGAACTGCAAATCAATCTACTCACGAGTCGAGGGCTACAGCCTGCTATTACAAACAGCAAGCTCCTAAGAGGTCATAAAAACAGAAGGGAGCCCTGCTGGAACATTTGGTTAAGCAGTGGGGCTATTCCCATGACCTCCCAAATTCGGGCTAAGGGAGCCCAGCCCACTTATGGGAGGTCATGTGCTGCAACGGGAGCCACGCGGCTCCTGGCAGCAAACCTCCCAAAGTACCCCTCCCATTAAACTAGGTTAGTGGAGCGAATGCTCCGCTAACCCCGTTTTGCTGATCGTAAGTCGCCATAGTGTGGCAACAAGCCTCCCGGCCTCGTGTTGCACTTGCGTGGGGCAATCGGGGACTTCTGGGGGCTGGGCGGCCCCAATCCCCGCCTCCCTTACTGGCTCCACGAGGGAGCCGGGAATCGTGTGGGCGGCCGATCCGGACACCTAAGGCGAGCTCCCTGCTAGTCCTGCTTTCCCCGCAGAGCCCGGTTAGGCTCTACATGCAGATCGTGTGCAGAGCCTCATTATGTTTCAAGCATCAGCCCCCTAGATGCTCCTGGTAGCTCACTAGAAGGACACGAAAGTGATAGCCTCCCCTTGTTGCTTGGCCCCAGCATCTGATATTCAGAGGTATACTGCCTCTCTCTCTGGAGGATCTCTTTACTGTATTTACTTGAATCCAAGACTAGGTGCCCCCCCCCCGCACCAGCTGCAAGTTTTTTGATATTAGGAATCAGGAGGTAGTCTTAAGTCCAGAGCCCTGTTCCTTTTGAGTGAATGCAGGTTAATTGTATTTATTAACCTCTACCTTTAAGGGGGTTGTTTTAAATTCAGAGTCATCTTCTATTCAGGTAGATATGGTAGTTCACTGTTGCAGATCTAATGTGTTATGGCGTACTAGCATGCTGCTGGGATACTGGCCGAAGTGCTATGGTGGACTGGCTGAGTCAGCTACAACAGTGGGGAGTTTAAATTCCCTGCTTTTGAAGCTGACTTGCCCCATAATGCACTGGGCAGGGCATGTCTTTCACAATGCCTAAGGGAACAAGTTTAAGCTTCCTGTTTTGTAGCTGCTTCCCTCTTACCCGCAAAGAAAACTAGATAGATTTAACTAAAGGCTTACTCGGCAACAACTCCATTTTCTCCCTTTTCCTTTCTCAGTCCACCCCCCACACTTCCTACAGCATCCCCACTGGGACAGACATTCAAACAACAAAAGATAACTAGTCAGAATACACCACTCCCCACTTTTGGAGCTGCTGGCTGGCTCCCTTATGCAACAGGAGCGATGCACCTTCCTGGTGCATTATGGGGTGAATCAGTTTCAAGAAGGACCTGATCTACGAATAAGAATAAAGAAGAGGGAGGAAACTAAAAGAAATAAGAATGGTGCAGCAAGCTTTGCCCACACTCTCTCTCACACAGGGTATGTGTGTTGGAAGGGGCAGTGTGTGTGTGTGTGTGTGTATGTGTGTATACTAATACTAATGTACCTGTGCCTTGGGATTTAAAAGGTTGGGAAACACTCATTTAGCTAATAGCCACTGATAGTTCTGACCTCTGTGAATTTGTGTATACCTAGGGGTGCCATGTCCCCCAAAATTCCAGGTATCACCTGGATTTTAAGCATCTCACCTGGATTGCTTAGCCCACCCCGATTTGCCTGGATTTCAGCTTTCTTTCTTTTTTCTTTTTTTAAAAAAGCTAAGCTCTAGCCCTTGTAGAAGCGGAGTTATAGAGCAAAATGTACAGTCACTATTCTGCTCAACCTCTCAATTAAGAAAGGAAGAGCACAGGAGGCTTGTTGGGAGAGTTTCACTTTCACAAGTAATCCCCTGAGGAATGTTGCCTTGTTTGTTATAAGCAGGGGGTCTCTATCTGGCTGTTGAGAGGATAGCTTGCTTTTGATGTAAATCACTACCTGCCTACCAGGCTGTGTATTGTAATTTTTAAGGACTTCCTTGGCTTTACATTCAATGCTTGCCTACTTAGACATAAGCACCATTGGTTTCAATAAGATCTTCTCTCAAATAAGTGTGTACAGAATTGCAGCCTTAATTAAAAAGCGGTGCATTTTTGTTGTGGTTGTTCTATTGCTGCTGTTAATATGTCAAGGAAAATGGCCAGGCAAAGATGTCTTCCCCAACTATTGTTGATAGCTGTCTTGAGCAAATACAAGTCAACTGGAAAGTTCAGCTGCTAATTTGCACGTGCAAAATTATTTGCAAGCCAGTTTACATAATATGCAAATTAGGTGCCTGGATTTGGAGAGCTGGGATATGGCAACCCTATGTACACCCCTTTTAAAGCCATCTAAACTGGTGGCTGTCATCACACCTTGTGGCAATGACTTCTGTAAATGACAGTAGTGGCTCGTCCTAACAAACCCGGGGGGGGGGGGGCAGCAAGGGAGGTTAACCGTGCAGCTCTGCCTGACGAATGGTCAGCCTGCAGGCAGCGTGGCTGTTGGGCAGGGTGCGGGAGAGAGAGGAGCAACCCAATCTGCCATCTCGAGAGCCCCCCTGCCTCCACCACTTCGTTAGGACGAGCCACTATTGCTAAATGGATTGTATGAAATGGAACTTCCTTTTGCCTGTCCTGAATCTCCTGCTGCCGACCAATTTCACGGGGTGGCTGCATGGTTTTTAAAATTATGCTATGAATATTTATATACCGCTTTTTAACAAAAAGCTCTGAATGTGGTTTACATAGCCAAAGAAGTGAAGATGGTTCCCATAGAGTCTCCAACCTAAAAATAAATGCAAAAGAAAACACTAGTAACAGTTACAGGGAGGGCCTCTATACCGGGACGTGTAGGGATATTTGTTTTCTCTTTGTTGTCTATAAAAGAGCCACCACTTTAGAAGGTGCCCCTTGGCTCAGTTAGTAAGTTCCTCCTCTCTCTGGCCATTTAATTCTCCAGTTCTAGCTCAAATAGACAAGCAGACCATTTTTTAAAAAATCCTCAAGTACAGGACTTTATAACAGCCCAGTACGATACAGCTCCGTATGGCTAAAATAATTAATTTCTCCTCTCCCCGCCCATGAAATTCCGGTATCCATTTCATCTCATAAATAGGCTTCTGAACTTTTTACTGAGTAACATGAAAGGCACACACAGACTCTAATAACTCTCTAGGTGTTCTGGCTTATGCTAAACGGGTCTGCTGCCTTTTGCAGCATATGTAAAGTTGACAGGAGCTGTTCTTCCTCTCAGTCCAATTAAGGCAGTTAATTCAATCTTCCTTTTTTACTTTTATCCTGTGTTTCGTCATGACTGAAGTGTGGTTGGCCAGCTTCAGGAAGTTCTTTGGGTTGCCCCCCACAAAATAGAATAGGTTTGTAGTAAACATGGCATTAAAATGCGGTCCCGTGCTGACAGTCTCTAGTCCTCTATCATTTCAAGGACTCATACCTGTGTGCGCCAAACATTTTTGTGCCGATGCAGCTTTATTTAAATGCCACATGCCTTGTGGTTGTTTTTCCACACACACACCCTGCTCCTCCAAGCACACTGAATGCTCCATTGTGTTTTCCATTCTGAGATCTCCTTGCATCAGATCTCCACCTTCTCCCTTGGCTGGCCGACCCTCAAAGATGGAGCCCAATTACCATACTGGCTTCCCCCTCCTGGGGTTCTTTCTCATGTTAATGTTGTCAGTGTGAGTCTGAGTGTTTGAAGATCAAGGGTTCATCTGTATATATTGTCCAAATTCAACATATTTGCTGTGCAGTACTAGAGAAAATAGCTTTGCCTTGTGAAGTAGTGATCTTCACTGTTTTTCAAGCGGGCGGCCACTTTGGCAAAACACCTTCAATGTGAGAGCCATTTCCCACTGTTCTGATCTCCACACAGTACTGTGCCTTTCTCAGGACTGGGAGGGCCCCTCAAGAGAGACAGAGCCCTCTCTTAGGAGCTGTAGGAGGAAAACTGGGGAGAGCTACACTTCCCAGTATTCCAGGCACACCCTCCGCGACGGGACAGGGGCTTCAGAGGGCTTTGTTTCCCTTAAAGGAGCCCCACCCCCCAGCTGGGCAAAGCACAGTACGCACAATGGGAATGGTCATCTCTACATGGTGCTGGGGGACTGAAGAGTTTAGAGCTTTGAGCAAAGCTTAAAGGCCTAATAAAGAATTAGTTAGAGAGGGTTCATGGCAGCCACCACGAGCCCCTGAGTCTTACAATGAAGAACCCTGTTGTAAAGTGTGGAACTGCCCTGAAGCCCTATTTGTCCTCAAATACCAAGCAGGCTGAGCCAATCTGATAGGTGAGTGCAGCCAATTTGATAGGTCCTTCTTACCTTCTATGAATATAGTTTCATCACTATTTTATAGAGGGAGGAGGTATAGCTCAGTGGCTCTCGGGGCCTGCCAAGCTGTGATCAAACAGGTAATAAGTTCCAGCGTGAGCAAACCTGGATTCAAAGGGCCAAAGACAGAGTGAGGCTATTCCCACGATCAGCCAAAATCGGGCTAGGGCAGCCTAGCCCGATTTTGGCTGATCGTGGGAGTCACCGGGCTTGCAGGCGAGCCTGGTTGCCTCCCGGCGGTAACCCACCAAAGCAACCCTCTCCTTAAACCGGATTTGCGGAGTGAGCACTCCGCAAACCTGGTTTTTAAAATCATGAGTAGCTGCTGTGCGGCTCCGTGTTGTGGCTACTCACAAGTAGACCCTCAGTGGGGGGGCAAAAAGCTGCCTCCCAGCTCCGGGGGTCTCTCCAGTGTGCCCTGCGCACTCGCGCAGGGCATACTGGAACTTCTGGGGGCCACACAGCCCCCAAACTCCCCAGCCCCCACCAGCTCCATCATGGAGCCGGCAGTCGTGTGGGCGGCCAATCCGGCCGCCCAGGGCTCCCGCCCTGCTCGTGTGCGGGGAGAGCGGGCTTAGCCCGCTCTCCCCACAAACCTGGCAAAAGTGGGTCTCACTTATTGTGAGACCCGCCTCAGTGTGTGGTCAAAGGCAAGCTAGTGATTGGGTTCTGGAGCAGGCATTCAGGGTGCCAAGCACTAGAGGTATATGGCCTGGTCAAAATCTGGAACAGGCAGATGAGAGCAGGGCAAGGGGAAAGTCTGGTACTCTGTTCAAGGGGAATGAAGATGTTCAACCTAGAGAGACTGTTATATAGGGTCAGCAAGGGCTCTACTGGCTGCCCAGGCCATATGCGTGTTCCTCAACTGGCCGGCTACAATTTCTTTTTCTGCCACTGCTGGAATGGTGGTGTTGAGCAGCAAGTCCTAGATCAACTCATCCCTCATACTTGTGAGCTGCTTTGAAGGTGCAGAGAGTGATGCCTGGTTTCTGCTTCCAGACCCCCTAGTTTGGGACTCCCAACATCTTCCAGTGGCAGAGCATCTGCTTTGCGTGCAGGAAGTCCCAGATCCAATCCCTGACACCTCCAGGGACTTTTACAGACATGGCTTTTAGTTCGCATTTCCTCTGGAATGGAGGGTGCGAGTCCCCATATCAGCTGGATTTACCGCAAAGTCGCAGTGGGCTATCAGGTGCACACATGATTCTGCTTTCCCTCAAATTACTGCTGCACTTTCTAGCTTAGCCCGAATTATGTCCGGGGTAAAAAAAAATCCCCTATTTGCGGCAGTTTTTATTTTTTGTTTTTTGAAAAAAGCTTTCTGGTATGTCCCGCCACTTCTCCCCTGATGTGTGGAGAGGCTATTGCCAATAATTTGACTTTTTTCAAAACTCACGCTTTTATGGGTTTTTTTTTTTTTTTTTTTAACTTCAGGCAGCGTCCTTCAGAAAGAACCTGCAGTTCAGGAGGGGCTTTTCGGTGGGGATCAGAAGAGGAGGCGTGAAGCCTTGCCTGCCTGCCCGCAAACCCAGCTATTGCTCCCTCCCCACTTTGATTTTCTCGCCTCCTGCCAAGGCAGATCCGATCAGTTCAGCGAGACTGTCTTAATGCATCCTAACTCCGGACACCCTCCCTGTGCCATGCCTGTGGACGGGAGGGGGCTGGCAGCAGGAGTGACTATCTCCAACCAATAAAAGCTGCTTCTCTTTCTCTCCCCGCCCCCCGCATCCTGTCTCCCCCACCCCCGCCCTTTGCTGAATTATTGAGCAGGTCCCTGGGGCACAGGGTTCTGTTGTTTCTGAGGTTTTCTGAGTGTGGATTCTATGATAGCAAATGAGATTTTCAATGAGACACCATGAATCCACTCTAATTTGCTAGCATAGAATCCACACTCAGAAAACCTCTGAAACAACAGAACCCTGTACCGCATGGGTTAGAAACCCATGGGGGTGGTTGGCACCCTATGTGCACTACACCGCCACTCTCTCTGGGCCACCCCAGCACCCCCCAAGTGCACTTATGGGGCTGCTGAAAGCTCCATTATAACTTATGAGGAAAAACCTTAAAGATGCGTGAACTTCAACAATTCACCAAAAATCAGCCCTCTGCCCAAATCCTTTGAAAAAATTCAGGTAGCTTCCTTGCCCCTACCTGGCACTACCACCAACCCCACCCGGCACTAGGACACCGCTTTTCCCCCCATGTGAAGCAATACACCCTTCATGGGGGAAAACCTTAAAGACGCGTAAACTTCAGAAATTCACCAAAAATCAGCCCTTTGCCCAATCCCTCTGCAATTGGGGTGGTAACCTCCACCCATTAGGCACTACCACCCCACTCCACTCTTTTGACCAAGATCCCACGTTATGCCCCCTATCTGCCCCAAAGACACTAAAACTTCAAAAATTCACCAAAAGTCAGCCCTTTGACCAATCCCCCTGAAATTTGGGTAGTAGCCTCCACCCATTGGGCACTACCACCCCACCCCACTATTTTGCCCCTGGGACCCGCTTTTTTGCCCTGAACCGAATCGGGGGGTGATTTGGGAGGGCCATATTCGGCCACAGAACAGAACGGGGGTGTTTCAGCTCGGGTCCGAGCCGAAACACCGAAAATCCGAATTGCACACCCCTAATGATTTCTACTTTAAACTTCCATGGCCTCTTAAATGGTCTTGGGTGGGGTGGGGCAACATGAGGTGATGAAGGCAGTCACAAAGCCAAGTTCATTATAAAGATCAGCAAAGATCTGGGTCAGATTCGGCAGGTTCGGGTTAAGCATTCTGTTGTTATGACTAGTCAATCTTGCAGAACGCTGCCGACTGTCACACACACACACACACAAAGTAGTAATGAAGAGAGGTGTCTCTTGCCTCCTGCTGGGATGTGATTGGTTGGAGAAAAAACCCGGAGCAAGCTGTGGGAATGCACACAGGAAAAAGATCTGCAGGGAAGGCGGACAAGAACTGACCCTATATGAACGGCCCGTCTATTTCCCCAAATTAAACAGCTGTGAATCTACTGTGAAGCAGATTTGCTCTCTAGATACCCTGCAGCATGAAGCCATGTCTGGACAACTCCCAGGTAGGACTAGGGAAAGCGCCTGACTGAAACCCTCGAGAGCTGCTATCAGGGTTGTTAGACAATATTCTGACTCGGCAGAAGGCAACTTCCTGTATTCAAAAGAGAGTCATTTATTTGGCTGTTACTTTTTCTTCCTTGGGATCTCATAGGGTTGCCAACTTTGAAAGAAGGTATTCTTGGAATCCCTGCCCCCACAATTTCCCCCAATTATATTTCAGGTAAGCTGCCTAATGGCGCAGCGGGAAATGACTTGCCTAACAAGCATGAGGTTCCTGGTTTGAATCCCCACTAGTACCTATATCGGGCAGCAACGATATAGGAAGATGCTGAAAGGCATCATCTCATACTGCATGGGAGATGGCAATGGTAAATCCCTCCTGTATTCTACCAAAGACAACCACAGGGCTCTGTGGTCACCAGGAATCGACACCAACCTGATCGCACACCTTGTACCTATATTTCAGGTATGAAACCATGAATATCTTCAAGATTACCGGTACTTTCAGTAGTCACCTGGAGATGAATGCTGATTCCTGGAGGCTCTAGCCTATCGAGGAGGGTGGGCAACTAGATTCTTATTTAAAAGGGGTGGAATTGGGTTGTGGATCTGGGTCAGCTCACGTCCTTCCTTCCATGCCCCTCCCTGCTTTCCTCATTGTGTCTAACCCAGGAAATCCTGTGATTATTTGAAGCAAAACCTCCCCTGAGTCTGGGTGAATAAACTCTTGGAAGTAAATGCACTGAGGAGAATTGGGGGTGGGGGTGGGGAGTGCATGAACTCCCAAGCCTGCCTCTTCCCAAAGTCTCCTCAGGGACAGAGTAACATCAGGACAGGGTTTAAGTGATGCTGGAATTTAAGAGTGAATTCGAGGAGCTAGGCTTTCTTAAGAGCAAGAAAAACTGGACAAAGGACAAAGTGAGTGAAGCTAGAGGATCTGCATGGGTGCTTTTTGAAAATAAGATGTTTCAAGAAACTGCAGTGCATTCTGCTTTAGATACTTTTGCTGGTGTGGCACTCTCCCCACAGATGCTCAGATTACGGGAGGACAGGTCAGGGGGATCTTAATGTATTTCTTTAGGAAATGTTTACCCCAGCTTTTCATATAGAGAAAGCTCAGGTCAGCTTACATAAAACTAAGATGATGATGGTGATGGTGATGGTATAATATCCCAGTAACAATTCATTAAAACAAAAAGTTATCAAAGCAGCACATCAAAAGAACAACTGATAGCCAGCAAACAAACATATGCAAAACAGTTAATTAAAGGCCTGGTAAGAATTGTCAGGCCTTCAATTAAATGTACAGATCCCACTCCCTGGCCCCCTCAATTCAGCCATATCACACAACACACACACACACACACACACACACACACAAACACACACACAGCCTTCTGTAGCTAAGGGAGCTGAAACAAAAGGTAAGCAGTCTGGATCCCCCTGCCCTCTCTCTAACTGGGGCACAGCATGCCCATGCATAGGTTATACAGAGCTCTGAGGTGACCCTAAAGTTATTTTCATGCTAGAAATTCTGCTCCAAATCTTGCTTGTTTCAGCAGTTTCTCATTGTTTGGCAAGTACGCCTGTTTGTTCCTGAGGTCACTACCAGTTCAGCAGGCTCACAAGCTGGTTGAGGCTGACGGAAATCACACACAGTTCATTGTCAGGGAAGGTTGTGGGAAATGAAGCTAAACAAGACAACAAGGGGATCATGCAGCTGTCAGAATCCAGAGATATTTAAGAGCTTAAAATGGGCTGAGAAATTGGTAGGTGAAGCAAGGAGAAATATGATCATGTGTCTGAATCACTTTGGAGTGTTCAAATCTCTGATAATCTAATCAATAATCCTTATTGATTACATTTTATGAACTGTTTATTTGCAAAGAAGTTAGTTTTTGTTTTCTGCAGGATCATACCCTCCCTATTTAGTCAGGGTCAGTCCAGGGGTGTAGCTAGGGGAGAAGGGGGCCGGGTCTGCCCCTCTCTCCAACAACCCTTTGGAGTGAGGAAGGCAATGAAGAAAATAGGAGGGGTGGAACTCCTGGGTTATTTGAACCCATCCACTCAATTATAGCTATACCCCTGGGTCAGCCCCTGCTTTCTAATACCTGTTCCTATTTTTGCATTTTGGGGAATACCTTGTTAAAAAAAAATTGAGTCACATATGAAAGTAAATGCTTGCACATGAATTCTAAGGTACCTACCAAGCAGTTCACTGTCTGACATTTGACAGACTGCAAACCCTACTTGCTTTTCTAGTATATCTTTACCGAAAGAACAGTCACTCTTTTTGGCATTAAAGTCTGCTGAGGACAGGATACTACAGAGTAAATGAATGTGTCATACAGCAGGCAGTGAAGAGCCTTCCATGATGGACAGCATCGTGACTAGTAATCCCGTGAATGGAAGATGTTCCACTTGCACAAGGGGTGATTTTCATCAATCCTTCTGCAGATCCCAAAATACGTCCCTGAGGGTTGGGAGAACCTCAAGACCAAATTCGTTGAGTGTCCAAAGAGCACCTAGACAAATGTGTTTCCATGGTTATGATATTGTAGAGCAGTACAATATCTCAGACTGGACATCTGGTCTCATAACCCATGCCGTGAACATCATGGACCATGAAATGCCTTGCTTTTTGGAGTTCAGTTGGAGCAGTCACACCCCTAACTAGTCCTGTAAACCAATATGGGTTTGGGTTTTTTTGGCTTTAATTAAATACATTTAAATAGCAGACGTTGGGGACAAATAATTGGTAGAGGTGCTGTTTGTACCTTTCAAAGGAGCTTCCCAGAAACATCTGATTGGCCATTCTTGGAAAAACAGACTTCTGGACAAGCTGGAACTTTGTTCAGATCCTGCAGGGCTCTTATATTCTTATACAGATAATTATACAGGCACAGGATTGCTTGTGTATTATAGGTGCAGAGGTAAAACAGCATTCTATCATGTTATTTTATCTAACCCCCACCCCACCCCACCCCCACCCCCGGCAACCTTTTGTCGCTTCTCAAAGCTTTCTCTTTACACTGTTCATGCTAAAAAGGGCTTTCTTGTGCACAGACTCACCTGCTGAACAAGTATGTCTATTTTTTTTTTAATTGAATCCATTGAAAAATTGGAAAGTTATGAGGAGCAGAAGTTGAAAAGTAGACATTAAACCTCAAGGTCACAGTTGAGTCTCCCCCTGCCACTGTCTTTATAGTGGATTTTTCTGCATTCAAAGAGAGAAGCCCAGACTGACACAATTTCTTTGGGAAAGGTCTCTTTAGATGAACATAAACAACATAAGAACAGCCCTGCTGGATCAGGCCCAAGGCCCATCTAGTCCAGCATCCTGTTTCGCACAGTGGCCCACCAGATGCCGCAGGAAGCCACAGACAGGAGTTGAGGGCGTGCCCAATCACCTGCCATTACTCTCCTGCAACTGGTACTCAGAGGCATCCTGCCTTTGCGGTTGGAGGTGGCCCACAGCCCTCCGACTAGTAGTCATTGATAGACTTCTCCTCCATGAAGTCATCCAAACCCCTCTTAAAGCCATCCAGGTTGTTGGCTGTCACCACATCCTGTGGCAGAGAGTTCCACAAGTGGATCACGCGTTGTGTGAAAAAGTACTTCCGTTTGTTGGTCCTAGACCTCCTGGCAATCAATTTCATGGAGTGACCCCGGGTTCTAGTGTTGTGGGAGAGGGAGAAGAATGTCTCTTTCTCCACACCATGCATGATTTTATAGACCTCTATCATGTCTCTTCGCAGTCGTCTTTTTTCTAAACTAAAAAGCCCCAGGTGTTGTAGTCTTGCCTCATAAGAAGGGTGCTCTAGGCCCCTGATCATCTTGGTTGCCCTCTTCTGTACCTTTTCCAGTTCAACAATGTCCTTTTTAAGATGTGGTGACCAGAATTGTACGCAGTACTCCAAGTGTGGTTGCACCATAGTTTTGTATAAGGGCATTATAATGTTAGCCATTTTATTTTCAATCCCCTTTCTAATGATCCCTAGCATTGAATTTGCCTTTTTCACAGCTGCTGCACATTGAGTCGACACTTTCAACGAGCTGTCAACCACAACCCCAAGATCCCTCTCCTGGTCAGTCACCGACAGCTCGGATCCCATCAGCATATACTTGAAGTTGGGGTTTTTTATCCCAATGTGCATCACTTTACACTTGCTAACATTGAACCGCATTTGCCATTTTGCCGCCCACTCCCCCAGTTTGGAGAGATCCTTTTGGAGCTGCTCACAATCCGTTTTGGATTTCACTACCCGGAAGAGTTTGGTATCATCTGCAAATTTGGCCACATCGCTGCTTACCCCTGCTTCTAGATCATTTATGAATAAATTAAAAAGCACTGGTCCCAGTACAGATCCCTGGGGGACCCCACTTCCTACTTCCCTCCATTGTGAAAACTCTCCATTTATACCTACCCTTTGTTTCCTGTCTTTCAACCAGTTAGCAATCCACACATGTACTTGTCCCCTTATCCCATGACAGCTAAGTTTCCTCAGGAGTCTTTGATGAGGAACTTTGTCAAAAGCCTTTTGGAAGTCCAGGTAGACTATGTCAACTGGATCACCTTGATCCACACACTCGTTGACACTTTCAAAGAAGTCCAAAAGGTTGGTGAGGTAAGATTTACCTTTGCGGAAGCCATGCTGGCTCACTCCCAGCAGGGCCTGTTCTTCTAGGTGCTTTACAATTTTATCCTTGGCGTTGCGTTCCATCAGTTTGCCTGGAACGGACATTAGGCTAACCGGCCCGTAATTTCCCGGATCGCCGCTGGATCCCTTCTTGAAAATCGGTGTTACATTTGCTACTCTCCAGTCCTCTGGTACAGAGCCCGATTTCAGGGATAAGTTAAATATTTTAGCAAGGAGGTTGGCAATTTCACATTTGAGTTCTTTGAGGACTCTTGGATGGATGCCATCCGGCCCTGGTGATTTGTTAGCTTTCAGTTTTTTCCAGACAGTTTAGAACATCATCCCTTGTCACTTCTATCAGACTAAGCTCTCTAGCTCCCATCCCTAAAAAGCCTGGTTCAGGAACAGGTATATGCTCAGTATCCTCTGCCGTGAAGACAGATGCAAAGAACTCATGAAGCTTCTCTGCAACCTCCATATCCTCCTTAATAATCCCTTTCACTCCCTCATTGTCTAATGGTCCAACTGCCTCCCTGGCAGGTTTCCTGCTTCTGATGTACTTAAAGAAGTTTTTGTTATTCCCCTTTATACTTTTGGCTAAATGTTCCTCAAACTCTCTTTTTGCCTCCCTTATTGTCACCTTGCATTTCTTTTGCCAGGGTTTGTGTTCCTTTCTGTTCTCTTCATTTGGACAGGCCTTCCAATTTCGGAAGGAAGTCTTCTTCCCTTTTATGGCTTCCTTGACGGTACCCGTTAGCCATACTGGCACCCTCCTGGACTTAGTGGTACCTTTCCTCCTTTTGTCTATACAGTCTAACTGGGCTTCTAGTATTGTGGTTTTGAGTAAACTCCATGCACTCTGGAGCGAAGTGACTCTCCTGATTTCCCCCCTCAGCTTTCTTTTCACCATACTCCTCATTTTGGAGAAGTTTCCTCTTCTGAAATTAAAAATGTCTGTGTTAGACATCCTTGGTGATTCTCTCCCCGCATGTATGCTGAATTTGATGGCACTGTGGTCACTGTTCTCTAAAGGGTCGATGACCCTGACATCATGCACCAGGTCCTGGGTGTCACTCAGAATTAGATCCAAGGTCGCCTTCTCTCTGGTTGGTTCCATGACCAACTGTTCTAGGGCACAGTCATTTAGCGTATCTAGAAATTTAACCTCTTTGTCCTGACTTGAACGTGAATTTACCCAGTCTATGTGTGGGTAATTGAAATCACCCATAATTACAGCCCTGCCTCTCCTTGACGCCTCCCTGATTTCCTCCTGCAACTCCCAGTCATTGTCGGCATTATGATCCGGAGGGTGATAGCACGTCCCCAGTAGCACGTTCGCTTTCCGGCCTTGTATAGTCACCCACAGGGTTTCTGTGGAGGACTCCAGTCCACCTAGGTTTTCTAGCTTGTTAGATTCTATCCCTTCTTTAACATACAGTGCTACCCCTCCTCCAAGGAGCCCCTCCCTGTCCTTTTTATAGAGTTTATACCCAGGGATAACAGTGTCCCACTGGTTCTCACTGTTCCACCATGTTTCTGTTATGCCCACTATATCTATTTTTGCGTTAGCAACCAAGCACTCTCCCTACAGGTCTCCTGGATGGGTTTGTCAAAGAAAATATGTTTTGAGTTTCTACAAATTAAGAAGATAGATGGTATCATAATGTCAAGTTTGCACAAGTTCACACCCATAACTATCCCTATAAACCAAAGCCCCGCCCCCCTGCCCATTAATTGAACTTAGTTTCAGCAAAGGCTGCTCTTAGCAAGATTGTTGTGTGCCTCTTTGACTTTCATCTCAGAAACTGGGACTAAATGGAAATGATTGCTGTATTTTTTTTTACAGTTGGAACAAGATTTCCCCTTACGTCAAGACCAGACGTATCTTAGAAAATATGGATTGTTTGGGAAAGACGCTATGGGGCATAGGAAAGGGGGTTAATGGATGGGTTAGGCAAGGAAACATGAGAAGCTAATGGATTAAAGCAGTGTTGCACAGTTTTGACTGACCAAGGCGAACACAGACCACCAACTGCGTGTTGTGGCTTCTTAGGTGCTTGCCAGCTCCTCTGGTTTTGCTGCTGCTGTGGACTGCAAAAACAGACAGGGGGTGGGGGGTGGGCAAGCTTTCAAGCACTTGGCAGGCTCCCATCAATGGCCAGTAGAGCATTTTGGTTTCATGGGTCACAAATTGAGCAGGCCCAGATTACAGGAAGCAACAGGTAGACAAAAGCATTGCGGAAGACCACTGAAACTCCAATAATTATGCCAGAAAGGCAGGAAAAGGGAACTCTAGACTATCTACATTAAATCGGAATGAACCAAAACACAAAAGCAGACCCTACAGTACTACAAATATGCAATATGGAAATTAAATCTGGAGAAAACGGAAACTGTTGCGAGTACTGTGTTATGCTTAACATCTGCAGGAATATATATAAAAGAAGTTCAGAAACCTTATACTCCGGGGAGGACACAAGATATTTAAATGCTTGTGGAGCACTGTGAAATGCAAGATGAAATAGTTCACTCCCTGTTACCCTAAATTGTTTAAGACAGGAATGATGAAGATTAGTTTAAGAGGATAAACAGCATTCAGAGGAGTTTTTTTTTAACTTTGATGACAAAGAAAACGAGCATTCTGTTTTTGATAAAGTGATTATGTACTTTGACGTGTCACTGCCAGCTTTTTTGAAATTCACGCTGCTTCAGGGCTGTGGGTGCTGCATGTTGGCCATAAAAGAAATTTTCCTCAGCTGGTGGCTACTGTGCTTGTCCCATGCTGGTATACCTCTCTGATCAGCCCAGTATGTCCGATTTTTCCATCACTCTTATTTCCATGGTTTCTGATAAGCGGCAAGGTAGACAACTAGCGCAGAAGGCGCGAACCCAACAGATCAGAGCCCACTTGAAGATCTATGCTCTGGCAGTGTGGATGGCAAAGAAGCAGTTCTTTTCTGCCCGCATTGCTTCTGCAAATTCACATCCAGTGGAGTTGTCTAGGGTTGGGAGGGGGCTAGTTTGTGCCCCTCACCCTTGAATTTGAACTTGGAAGCAACAATTGCTCACTGTAACATCTTCAGTTACTTTTTTGAGCATAAAATCTCTCATATTCAGGCCAAACTGGATTTCACAGTTACTGCAGAGTCTACTGTGAAGGTGTCCAGCAACTCCTCTTATAGGATTAGGTTGGATCACTTTCAGTTTGTGATTCCTGAGGATGTGGACAAACTGCTTCGGACTGTATGTCCTACAAGCTGTTCTCTTGACCCTTGCCCAACTTGGCTTATTTCATCTTGTAATTGTATTATCGCAGAGGTTCTGGTAAATATTATAACTGCTTCTCTGAGGTAGGGCAGGATGCCTCCTTGCCTTAAGGAGGCTATTATTAGACTATTCTTGAAGAAACCTGCATTGGTTCCCTCAGAGTTAGCTAAGTGCAGACCCCTTTCCAATTTTCTATGGTTGGGCAAGGTGGTTGAGCGTGCGGTGGCCTCTCAGCTCCAGGCAGTTTTGGATGATTTAGACCCATTTCAGACTGGCTTTCGTGTGGGCTATGGGGTTGAGACTGCCTTGGTCGGCCTGATGGATGATTTCCAGCTGGCTGTTGACAGAGGGAGTGTGACTCTGCTGATTGTTTTGGATCTCTTGGTAGCTTTCGACACCATTGAACAACATGGTATGCTTCTGGGTCGCCTGAGGGAGTTGGGATTGGGTGGTACTGTTTTACAGTGATTCCATTCCTACCTATCTAGTAGATTCCAGATGGTGTTGCTTGGAGACTGCTGCTCTGCAAAGCAAGAACTAAAGTTTGGAGTGTCATGAACCTCAAATGTGATATGGAGGAGTTCCAGGATGAAGGGGTCATGACCCCTGAGCTGGACGCCAGGGGCTCTTGAAGTGGTTGTGACCCCTGAGCCTAACTCTGACTGAGAGGACTCACAGGACTAAGCAAGCTTCAAGGGGCCCTCACCCCCACAAATGGAATTGTGAGCGCCTGCTGAGCCCCTCAACATATGCTTGCCTGTGTCCTCTGAGTTGGAGGATGAACCCAAAGCACCCCAATCCCCACCAGCAGCTACCCAGCTATGCCACAGCCAGCCTTAAGAAATAGGGCACAGCCCCTTTTCGACTTTCCAGGCTCAGGTGAGGCTGCTGTGTTGGCTCTGTATTTAAGGCCTCAGTTTGCCTCTACCATTTGCTGAAGCAACTTTGTTGTGGACATGTGCTACCTTGATTCTGCACCTGCTGCCTGTCCTTGGTTTCCCTGGCTTCTGACCCTTTGCCTGTTTTGACTCTGATTTCCCTGGCCCCAGTGGACTGATCTCTGGCTCCCAACCTCCTGCTTATTCGACTTCTCCTTGACTGCTCCCACAGTGTGCTTCCTGCCACACCTGACCCAAATAGGTATGACATGGAGTTACCCAAGGCTCCATATTGTTGCCAATACTCTTTAACATCTACATAAAACTGCAGGGAGAGAGCTTCAGAAGGTTTGGTGTAGGTTGTTATCAATATGCTGATGACACCCAGATCTATTTCTCTAAACCTAATCAGGAAATGGCATAACTTCCCTAAATGCCTGCCTGGAGGTGGTAATGGGCTGGATGAGAGATAACAAACTGAAGTTGAATCCAAATAAGATGGAGGTACTGATGGGGCAGGGGGTGGGGTTGAACCCAAGAGATGGTTTAGATCTGTCTGTTCTGGATGGTGTTACCTCCACCTGAACGATCAGGTACATAGCTTGGGAGTGCTCCTGGATCTAAAACTCAGGTTGAGGCAGTGGCCAAGAGTGCTTTTTATCAGCTTTGGCTGATATGTCGGCTACGCCCATTTCTTGAGGTAAATAACTTTAAAACAGTGGTGTGAATATGCTCGTAAGCTCCAGACTTGACTACTGTAATGTACTCTATGTGGGGCTACCTTTGCATGGAGTTTGGAAACTACCATTGGTACAGAATGCGACAGCCAGACTGGTCTCTGGGACAACTCGAAGGGACTGTATAACACCAATTTTAAAAGAACTGCACTGTGACTACTGATATGTTTCAAAGCGAAATGCAAAATGCTGGTCATTACCTATAAAGCCCTCAATGGCTTGGGTCCGGAGTACTTAAGAGAGCACCTTCTTTGTCACGTACCCTGTCGTCTATTAAGATGGTCTTGGGAGGTCTAGTTATGGTTGCCACTGGCTCGTTTGTTGGTGCCTTCTCTGTGGCTGCCCTGGGGCTTTGGAATATGCTGCTTGTTAAAATAAGAGCATTTCTATATCTGATTTCTTTTAAGAAGACCCTCAAGACACACCTGTTTTCTCAGGCTTTTAAATGAAATTAATGTTAAACTGTTTGTTTTTATCCCATGAAATTGTTTTCACTTTTTATCCTGTGAAATTGTTTTTATTCTGTTTTATATTTGTTGTGTTTTGAATTGTGTACACCGCCTAGAGATGCACATATCAGGCGGTATATAAATATGATAGATAAATAAATAATATGATTGGCCGTTCAGATGTATTCCATCGGTCCCTGATGTAACACTAACTTGCTCCATCTTTTTCTTTATCACACATGGCTAACTGGAGGCCTATGGGCCTCCACATCAATTTTATCTGGCCCTGGTGGCCCTCTCAAAACAGCTACAGTGTCGTTTAACAAATCCATCTACAATTTCACTCACAAATGAAAGAAAACTGTTTTCAAATGTTAAGGCAAAGAGAGAGAGATTCCATATACTGTTACTTTATTGGTTTCCAACTGGTTTCCAGGTAGTTTGCCAGCTCTGACTGAAGCTATATTATTGAAGGTTGTTTTCCAATATTGTTCATAATATCAAGACATTAACATCTTCAGGATTGTTTTCAATAGTCACCTGGTGAATGATGCAGATTCCTGGGGCTTTCCCAGACAGCAGGCTGTACCATGGCTCTTCTGGGAGGCTTTCCTGTGAGTTTGAAGTTGCCCCCCAAAACTGATGCAAAAAGTGGATTTTTAAACCCCAGATATAAATTGGGCTACACTCTAATGCGTGGGGAAAAACCTGAATTGTGTATGAAATGCTCCCTGATAGTTCGCAGGGACTTCGGGGGTAAATTTGGCTGATATGTGGACATGCACCCTCCATTCTGGAGGAGATATGAACTAAAAGCACGGTGTGAAAAACTTCCTGGAGACCCCAGGTGAATCCTGAATCCTGAACAGCCGTATTTCCAGGCTCAATTTAAAGGGCTGGCTTTGACCTTTAAAACTCTAAACATTCTTGGCCCGGGATAATGTAAGCTTCTCCCATATTCACCTCCCTGTACTTTAAGGCAGGAGGGCACAACTTCAACCCTTCAGCTGTTGTTGAGTCAAAACTCCCATCATTCCTGACTATTGGCCACTGTGGCTGGGACAATGGGAGTTATAGTCCAACAACAGCTGGAAGTTTGAAGTTGTGCGCCCCTGCTTTAAGATAATCTTCAGAATGCCTGCTCTGGATTCCTCCACCATTTGAAGTACAGTGGATGCTAACTAGAACAAGGTGTTTTCAGCTGTGGCCCCAGCATTGTGGAACTCAGTCCCAGTGGATGTCTCTTTCACTTCTGGTTGGCAGATGGTTGACTAGGTCCTTAGCATTGCATTTTCTGATCTTCTTTGCTTTAAGTTAAAATTGCAAGCTGCCGTTGAGCCACTGGGCCAAAAAGCAGGATAGAAATATTGTAACAAACAATCAAATATCTTTTTGACAAGGGCCAAAGCACATGTAGCCATACCGCATCCCTCACTGTTTATTTATTTATTTAACATACTTTTATACCGCCCAAAACGTACATCTCTAGGCGGTTAGACAGGATTGGCCTGATTACCAGTTTTGAGGGGTGTGGAATTTTTGGCAAGCTACACTTCCAAAGAGATGTGAATTTTGGGGGAATTTTGAAGGCATGGGGAAACATGTTTGTTTTTAATGAGAGAGAAAAGAAAGGAAAATTGATATATGTTCAATACTTCCTTTAAAAAAAAAAGCAAACCTAAAGTTACTTTACAACTTTAAGAACATGGAATGTCCCATGTATACCAGAGGACATACCAGTTTTGTAACTTTATGACATTAAAAATTTTAAATGCCATAGGTTTTATTCAAACCATAATTAAAAGTATATCCACTGTTAAGAGATGGAGCTGCAAATGGCTTCATCCTAAGGTTTCTAAGTATATCTTGTTTTTGCCAATTGGAAAAATAGGGGGAGTTGAAAACAGAAACTATCAACATAGTAAACAAAGGAAAACTTTATAATCTGTGCTTGGAAATGGCATATAGAGACCTCAGCATTATCACGCTGAAAAGGATGAACCTTTTTTTGCTTGGAGAAAATAAACTTTCCTATATTGCCATTAAAGAGCAGCAATTACGAAAGAGCAGTTAACTGATGGTGATATGGAACTTTTCAACAGTATATTATTGGGCAGGTACACATGCCACACAGTGGCAAGATTGAATCTTGACTTTGTGCATTGTATCTTAGCCTTTGGATTTCCCCCTCCTCTTCATGCATAAGACTTGGAAGTATTCTACTTCTTTCTGATGGTTAGAAACCATCTGGAGTTGCTTGTGATATCCAAGCTGACCGATTCTGGCTTATTCTAACTAGAATCATTGAAATAAAACACCATTAGAACATGAGAGGGAGCCCCACTGAACTTAGTGGGAGTCACTTCATTATAGACTTCCATAGGAACAGGGTGCAAGTGTCCCTAGTAATTGCACAGAAATCAACAATCCTGAATCCATAGTTATTTATATCTCACTCCATATAATGAAAATAAATATTCGTGAACATGCAAATATTTTTGAATATTCGTGACAAAACAAATATTATACATGACTCGAGCTTATTTCTCCAAGAGTGCCTGATCCATTGCTCTTGCTTCTGAAATCATGGCCAGGGTTCAAAATTCTCTTCAAGTTCAGTACTGACTTCTGCAGACCAGGAATTGATGAATGAGTGGATGTCAGGGGTGTGGTGTGTGTTCAGGGATCAATTTGGCATGGGGACATGGCTGGTGTGGCATGCTTTAATTTGCCTTGCTTATGTTCCTGGATGCCCTAATGTCTGGAAGGGAGGGACTACTGCTTCTGCTTCATCCCAACGCATAACAGATATGGAAATAAAACCCAAATGAGGATGAAAACATTTTATTTTTACTTTACCATCATTACTATTATTCATATACAGCTTGGCGCAGCTTGCCTAGGGAGCAAGAGATTGCTGGTTTGAATCCCCGCTGGTATGTTTCCCAGACTATGGGATACACCTATATTGGGCAGCAGTGATACAGGAAGGTGCTGAAAGGCATCATCTCATACTGTGTGGGAGATGGCAATGGTAAACCAACTTCATTCTACCGAAGAAAACTCCTTTATTCTACCAAAGAAAACCACAGGGCTCTGTGGTCACCAGGAGTCAACACCGACTTGACGGCAAACCTTTTTACTTTTTCAACAAAAAAAGATCTCAAAGCAGTTTACATGGGAAAAGAATAATGAGAAGATAGTTCCCTGTACCCAAAGGGCTCACAATCTAAAAAGAATGACAACAGCCACTGGAGGGATGCTGTTCTGGAGTTGGCTAGAGCTGGATATTGTTCTCCCCCTGCTTAATGTAAAGAAAACAACCACTTAGAAAGGTAACTCTTTGCCCAGTTAGCAGAGGTTATTTATTGCATATGTGTGTGCCTTTGATTGATTTGATTGGTTGCATTGCATTTGCATGTCTATGTGTGTGCTTGCTTGCTTGCATGTGCCTTTTGCTGTGAATTGTTGAGTTTGGCTAACAGTTCACTTCTTGTAGTTGCTATCTTTGCAACTTTCATTATCAGCACAAAACCAAACCCTCTTTATTTCCAGAGGGTTGGTGAGAGTGAGTGACAGATGCCATCCAGGCAGAAACTGCACTGATTTGATTAGAGGGTTGCACAAGTGGCATCTTCAAAATATTTCCTGTTGACATACAGTAGTGTAATTTGATGGGAGGTGGAAGTTCTTATCTGCTGAATGTTTCATTTAATCAAATGCCTTCTAGTCAGTGATGAATGTAGACTTGTTTTGGTGGTGTTGCATAGGGTTTTTCCAATTCTGTCTGTTCCTGCTGATTTTCTCTGCTACTTTTTTAGACCTACTGTTTTGTGGGGGAAAACAGCTGTTCTACTGCCCCACACATGGCCCTTTGCTATGGGGGTCTCACTTCACTCTAGGGGTAGTTGAGCCTAGGTCTAGTAGTGTAGTGGTGGCCAACTTGAGGCTCTCCATCTGATGTTGGTCTATAACTCCCATCATGCCTGGCCACAATTTCTCAGCCCTACCTGAAGATGCTAGGTATTGAACCTGGGAACTATTGAATGCTAAGCAAGATGGCCTACCTCTGAGGTACAGCTCCACAGTGTGGACCAAAGGATCCCAGTCACTGTTCCCACCAAGGTGTTCGCATGTGCACACGCTCACAAGTTTTCTGATGTTCGCTCAGTTAATTTTAGATCCTGCTCAGGTTGAATCAGGAATGCCGCACTCTGAATGCATGTGCTCACACAGTGTCTTGACACTGCTGCCCAGAACAAAACTCATTCTGCACGGAGAGGAAAAAAATGAGAGAGACCACTGATCCCAGTCCCTAGTTTGATTCCATTACTGGGAATTTTATTACAAAATTAAATATGGTCACTACTCAGATTGACATTGCAAGCAAGCAAAAAGACTTGCACTGTAGAGATGTTGCAGCAGGGTGGAGAGTGACTCTCTTTTCTGTACTCATAGGCAAAGTAAAGTAGTGCTGTTGAGTCAGTGTCAACTCCTGGCAACCACAGAGCCATGTGGTTTTATTTGGTAGAATACAGGAGGGGTTTACCATTGCCATCTCCCACGCAGTATGAGCAGGGCTGCCGAGAGCGGGTTTGGGCCCCAGTGAAAAATTGGGGGGGGCCAACATGAGGCCCACTGCTGCCACAAGCCCACACTGCCAATCTTTAAAATAATTCTAGCGGCCATGTACGGGGGTCGGGGGGTGAGCCGAGCACCCCCCTATGATGACGGCAGGTGGAGCGGGAGTGGTCACTCCCACTCAGCCCGCTGACACCATGGGGGCGGGGTGTTGCTCGGCCCATCCCCTGGCTGCGCACATGGCCGCTAGAATTATTTTAAAGATTGGTAGTTTGGCTTCACAGAAGCAGGGCAGGCATGGGGTGGGGTAGCAGCAGGAGGCAAGACCAAAACATATACAACCTAGTCGGGCCCCGGGGCCCCTTCTGGACCACTGGCTGGACCACCAGTTTGTCCCGGCTTCCCCGCCTCTTGGCCCTGAGTATGAGATGATGCCTTTCAGCATCTTCCTATATTGCTGCTGCCCGATATAGGTGTTTCCCATAGTCTGGGGAAACATATCAGCGGGGATTCGAACTGCTCGCTAATCAAGAGCATCCTGGAAAGTGATGTCAGGCCCTTTTGTCTGTTTTATAGCTTTAGGGTGTAGGCTGCTTAGGAGTATAGTGCATTCTTTCTTATTGGACAGCAGTATTTAGGGAGAGTGTCCTTTTCACAAAGAGCATCGTCCACGCTTGCTTGCACAATGTAAGGGATTCAAGGATATTATTATTTTTCCTTTTCCTAGAAAGTGGGACAGCAGTCCTTTAATTCCCCCTGAGAGTAACTCTGTGAGCCAGTTCCAAAGTTCTCTGTTCAGTGTGGCTACCAAGAAAAGGCACATCTGCATGACTTGGGGTCCACACAGCTGTCAGAATGTTTAAATGCTCTCCCCGTGCGGTTCTGCCATATCATGTGATAATTAACCATGCCAGTGTTGCAGGCCCCCAGAGAGATGTGGCTAAACTACTTAAAACACAGCCCCACAGCCCCATACATGAAGGGCAGCTGAATGTTCTGTCAGCTGTGATTTTCAATGGTAATCAGGCTAAGATAAGAATACTTGAATCAGCTTTGAGTGCAGAACTTTGCTGCCGAAAGGAACATGAGATTAATCTACCATTTGAAAAGGTAGACATAATAGGCTCTCCGTTTTGCAGCCTTATTCTGTCCTAGCGGTCTCTTTTATGAACTTGAGAAGACTTCCTAAGCCTAGAGGGAGTGAGAGGTGGGTCGAATCATTTTGTACTTACTAGTGGCACCCCGCCATCTGCCTCCCCCAGAGTAGCCAGGGCCACTGGTGGCCCTGTTTGGGCCTTCTCCAGCCCAGTTCATGCCTCTGCGCATGCATGGAGGCCATTTGTGTTATCATGCAATTTGCACATCTCTTTGGTCCAACAACGATGCTGACCTCACCAGGAAAATCTCAGCAACCTCCTATGATGGCATGTACATTTGATGGCATGTACGTGTGATGTAGATGGTACGTTTTGCTGGGGAACAAACTGTCTCAACTTTCCCTTTTGTGCATGTGCTTTTGCTGCTCAAAAGAGGGATTGGGAGAAAAGAAGGCTCTACACAGGATTTATAAATAGGATATCGTCATTCAGAAATTAGTGTTTGTACAATTTTAAATGTCTTAAGCCTAGTTTCATTGATATGGTAGATCTGTGGTTGGGCTGCATCTGAGTGTAGATGGGAGCTTGCATTCCTGAATGCTCCTCAGTTTAAAAAAATCTCTGCACATAGAAAATTAGCATTTCAGGGAGTTAAGTCTTGAATCAAACATGAAAGAGTCATGCATAGTCCTACCTCCAATCTAAAGTGGTACAGCCTCGATACAAGTGAGAACTAGTCGATACTGCCTGTCTGTTAATGTCTAGACTTAGTGGCCTACAGGTGTTTATTTTCTTTTCCCTTCCCAATAGTTCCCAGCGCTATCCCTCCCCTTGTTTTTTTAGTCTGCTGTGCTCATGCCAAATAGTAGTTGGAAACCAATGCCTCGTCTTGCAGCTCAGCCAAAG
The DNA here is from genome assembly GCF_027244095.1 of Hemicordylus capensis. Lineage (NCBI taxonomy): Eukaryota > Metazoa > Chordata > Lepidosauria > Squamata > Cordylidae > Hemicordylus > Hemicordylus capensis. The sequence goes on along the minus strand of NC_069658.1, from coordinate 23,054,722 downwards.
CAACAGATAACTCTCTTCTGAATGCGGTTGAGCTACAAGCATTCTGAGATGAAAAATGCTCAGAGTGGATTGGGTGGAGTACACTTGTGCCATGGGAGGTGATATATAAAAGGGAGGAGGGCGAAGAGGTGTGCCCAACGTTGGTGCACGCTTGGAGCATGGATCATCAGCAGGAAGTACAGGGCAGGACTCCGGCGTGCGGTATATTTTTTTCTCACCATAAGTGAATCCATAAAATGGCAAGTGTGATAATGAGGATAAATAAAGAGTTTCCCCTGACTCTGACACTGCTGGTTTTCTGGCTGTGAGAGTTGGCAGAGCAGGATTTTCCAGCAGGTAAGAAGAAGCCTGGATTTTTCAGGTTTGTTACAACTTGTAATGGTCCCTGTGACTTCCCAGCATGCAAGTTTGCAAATATTCCTTCCTTTCCCCCTCTAATTGAAATCTTCACCGAGAGAGTGTTTGAACTTTTATTCTTTGAGTTAAAAGGAGATCATATTTCCACTACAGTTAATTTTGAAAGCTGTTGACTCTTTAGCTCTGAAAAAGGTTGTTTACTCTGTGTGTGTCATACAGTTTCTCTTCTTTGCCTCCCTAATTCTCATCCTACTTCACCTTTTCTTTCTCTCTGTGGCATTCTAAGAAAAAACTTTGGATGAGCTAAGGTTAAAGTTCCAACCTGCAAATGCAATTAATGCAGGTGGGATATGTAAGAGCTTTGATCCATACTGTGGACAAACTGCATTCAAAGCTAGCACGTTTTGCTTGTTCAGGATGATATATAACTATAGTGCGCAGTATTTTGAAAGAGACAGTTGCATGGGAGGGGGCCTAGAAATCAGATGATGTGTGATGAATTGTAGGGAAGTGCGAAACGATTCAGGTAAAAAATGATTTGTACCCAAATCTGGCTGATTTTGGTGATTTGTAGACAAAACAAATCACCCCTGTCCTCAATTGCCCAGATTCAGGTACAAAACAAATCACCCCCAATTCGGATCAAAAAAATTCGGAGATTTGGACCTCCATTTTGTGGCCAAAGTGGGTTGGGTGGTAGTGCCCAATGAGTGGAAGCTACCACCCAAAGAAATTGGGCAAAGTGGTGATTTTAAAAGAATTTTTCAAGTTGGCACGTCTCTAAGCTTTCCCCCATAGGGAATAATGGGGGTTTCAGCAACCTTATAGCTTCCATGTGGGGGAGTGTTGATGTAGTGCACATAGGGTGCCAAGCACCCACAAGCCCATGGGGCACTGGGTTTTGTTGTTTCTGAGGTGTTCTTAGAGTAGATTCTCTGGTAGCAAATGAGAGTGGAATCCACACTCATTTGCTACCAGAGAATCTACTCAGAATACCTCAGAAACTACAAAACCTAGTGCCCCGTGGTATTGTGGGTTTGGGGGTGGTTGTCACCCTATGTGCACTACACCACCACTTGCTCTGGGCCACCCTGGTGCCCCCCAGGTGGAGTTATGAGGTTGCTGAAATCCCCATTATTCCCTATGGGGGGGAAAGTGTAAAGACACGTAAACTTCAAAAATCATTTAAAAACCACCCCTTTGCCCAATTCCTTTGAAATCTGGGTGGTAGCTTCTTTGTACCCATTGGGCACTACCACCCAACACAACCCACTCTGGGCCCCCCTGGTGCCCCCCATGTGGAGCTATAAGTTTACTGAAATCCCCATTATTTCCTTTGGGGACAAGCTTAAAGTTTTGCAAACTTCAAAATTTCTTTAATAATCACCCCTTTGCCCACTTTTTTTGAAATTTGGATGGTAGCTTCCAACCATTGGGCACTACCACCCACCATGCTCTTTTGGCCCTGGGCCCCTTTTTAAAAATCCGAATCAACTCGGATTCAGAAAATCCGGGTACAAATCAAATCTGGGGTGATTCGGGGGTGGGGTCAGATTCAGACCCAGAACAAATTGGGGATGTTTCAATTCAGGTACAAATTGAAATGAAAACATTGATTCGTGCACACCCCTGATGAATTGCCTGTAAGCAAAGCTAACGATTCATAATGTTGAAGCTGTGCAATTAAATGTAAAGTAATGACGTGAGCTGCGTAGCCAAAACAATTTTGCCCAAGAATTCTAATGCTTATTTGAGTTAAAGTGAGAAGTGGGAATGGATGGTTTATTCCTAGCAATGCACATTGGTGTGCATGTATCACTTAAAAGTGCATTAGCTGCCTCCTGTTGCCAATGAGGTAGAATGGGCATGTGCATATCTTGCAAATATCTTCATTTTATTTGTTTCATTTCATCTATCTATCAGTCATATTTCTATATTGTCTGATATGTACATCTTTAGGCGGATTATAAAATTTGAAATATTTAAAAGTTACAGATTAAAATGCATGACAATAAAAGCAATAGAATAAAATAGTTATTAAAACAAGTTTTTAAAATTATTAAAATTCTAATTAAAAGTCTGCAAAAACAGGAGAGTCTTGAGGTTCTTCATGAAAACAAACAGAGAAGGAGATGCTCTTATTTCAGTAGGTAGCATATTCCAAAGCCCTGGGGCAGCCACAGAGAAAGCCCGGTCATGGGTCACCACCAAATGAGCTGGTGGCATCTGTAACCAGACCTCTCAAAAAGATCATAAAAGGTGTCAGGGTTTATGACAAAGGAGGCACTCTCTTAAATACCCTGGACCCAAGCCATTCAGGGCTTTATAGGTTAGAACCAGCACTTTGTATTTCACCCGGAAATATATTGGCAGCCAATGCAGTTCTTTCAAAACCAGTGTTATGTGTTGTCCTTCGCGTTGTTGAAGAGACCAATCTGGTTGCCACATTCAGTACCAATTGTAATTTCTGGACTACGTACAAAGGCAGCTCCATGTAGAGCGCATTACAGTAGTCAAGCTTGGAGCTTACCAGCATATGTACCACTGTTTTAGGGTCATTCACCTCTAGAAATGGACATAGCTGACATACCAGCTGGAGCTGATACAAAACACTCCTGGCCACCACCTCCACCTGAGAAACCAGGGAGAGCACTCCAGGAGTACTCCTAAGCTATGTACCTGATCTTTCAGGGGGAGTGTAACCCTATCCAGAACAGGCAGATCTAAACCATATCTTGGGTCCTCCCCCCACCCCCAGTCAGTAAAGGTAAAGTGTGCCATTGAGTTGGTGTCAACTCCTGGCGACCACAGAGCCCTGTGGTTTTCTGTTGGTAGAATACAGGAGGGGTTTACCGTTGCCATCTCCCACACAGTACAAGATGATGCCTTTCAACAGCTTCCTATATTGCTGCTGCCCGATATAGGTGTTTCCCATAGTCTGGGAAACATACCAGCGGGAATTGGAACCGGCAGCCTCTGGCTTGCTAGTCAAGTCATTTCCCCACTGCGCCACAGTCAGCACCTCCATCTTATTTGGATTCAACTTCAGTTTGTTATCCTTCATCCAGCCCATTACTGCCTCCAGGCAGGCATTTAGGAAAGATATGCCATTTCCTGATGAGGTTGGCATGGAGAAGTAGATCTGGGTGTCATCAGCGTATTGATAACACCCAGCACCAAACCTTCTATGATCTCTCCCAGCGGTTTCATGTAGATGTTAAAAAGCATTGGAGTCCTGCTTACTTAAAACTTCAGAATCCACAAGCCAGAGATTTTGCAAGTTTGCTACAGCACAAGTCTGGAGCATAAGAGAATGCTGCTCTCTTGTGTGCTAAATTAAATGCAGCTCCCCTCCTACTTTTGGATGGTTTTGCCCCAAGACGACTGAGCTGTGGAACAAGCAGCAGTGAAGTGCTGGAGGAGAGATAGAGAGTGGGGCCATTCACATGACCTACCAGGTGGGGGGAAGGCTTCGTGAATCTTGCCCATCCCCCAGACGCACTCTGACACAGTCAGTGCTGCTCTGTGCAGCATGGAGCAGGGCGTGTATCTCTGAGGCAGGGACTCATCCCATCTTCTGAGTATCACCGTGTGCAGTACGCTGTGGGATCCCTGCAGGGGACAGGCACTCTAGGCTCCCGTCTCTGTGTCAGTGAGAGCTGCAAGTAGCCTGCGATCCCAGCAGCCAGATTAAGGGCGTGCTTGTGCCTTTAACCTGGGCTATGAGCTGGTTTTCGGTGCTGGGTTTGGTGCCACAGCACTGCTGGGATCATGCTTGAAGAGGAACCTTCACTGAGGTCTCCCTGGTCCAAGTCCAGCACTGCATCAACCTCACAATGTAGCTAATTTAATAGTTGCACAAAGCCTTGTAAGGAAAATGTGTATGCTCAAAATCTGTGCTAATGCAAGAGCTCTTTGCAAAAACACAGCTTCAATTGCTATTTTAAATTAGCGTTTGTCCCAGCTAAGTTAATTATTAAAGGCTCCCAAACCCCCTAGAGATGAACATGTAAAGGGGGTAAGGCTTCTAGGGTGTTTTTTTTAACAAATATAAAGGCACTCAGCATTCTTAAGCAGCTCTTAAAAGCATGGGAAATTATGTAGCTGTTCCCTTCAGGCTAGTATTGCAGTACTGACTCATATACTGTTAGGAAGGAATCAGATTCCCATTGGACACGATTCATAGGCGGTGCTGAAGACCATGACTCTTTTGTATGATGCTGCATGCTCAAGAGTTAGGAATCTGTGACTGATACCAAGACCTTCAAGAGTTAGGTAGATGGGAGAGCAGATTGCTTCCACAGTTCGTATAGATGTTATTCTTGCTCAATGGAAAGCATGATTTGCAAATCTGAAGGCAGTCTTGGGAATGTGTTCTCCCTCTGCAGCTCCTTTCTCCAGAATAAATTACCTCTCCCTTCTTGTGCTGGCAGTATCTATGGTTTAAAATTACATCTCCAAAATTTTATTGGGTTTTATGACTGTTAGTGTCTGTGCTTTAATGTATGTGTATTGAGTTTTATTAGAATTATCTTGTTGAGGCTATTAACACGATGGGGCAAAATCAGGTGAACCATTGTGTTCGGGTGAACCATTGTGTGACCCACCAGGCTTGGCTGCAAACCTGGTGGTTCCTAGGTGGGTAGCCTGCCTAAGTACCCCTCCTCTAAAACCAGGTTTGTGGAGCGAGCGCTCCTCAAACCTGGTTTTAAAGATCATGAGTAACCATAGTGCAGCTCCACACCATGGTTACTCACGAGTAGGCCCCCGGAGGGGAGGCGAAAAGCCTCCTCCCAGCTCCCAGGGTCTCCCCAGCATGCCCTGTGTGCTTGCGCAGGGCATACTGGAGCTTCTGGGGGCCACGTGGCCCCCAAGCTCCCCAGCCCCCGCCGGATCCGTCACGGAGCTGGCAACTGTGTGGGCGGCCGATCTGTCCGCCCACAGCTCCCTGCTTGCTCGTGTGTGGGAAGAACGGGCTTAGTCCGCTCTCCCCGCTCACCCTTCTAAACCGGGTCTCACTTATAGTGAGTCCTGGCTCATTGTATGCTGTCCTGAGGGTTGACACTGAAGGATGAGCTATTTTTTAAAAAATTAATGTTGCCAGTAGTAACCATGGTTAATGGTAACCAGGTTCCTTCATAACCATGGTTTGCAAACTCACTTGAAACCATGGTTTCAAATTCTGGTTTAAAAGGAAGCCATGTTTAATGTTAACCATGGTAAGTGGAGAAACACTAAACCAATAAGACAAATAGCCGGGTCTCATGATCAGTGAGATCCGGTTTTTGCAGCTAAGCGGGGAGAGCAGGCTAAGCCCCATCTCCCTGCAGATGATCATGGAGGGAGCCCTGGGCGGCCAGATCAGCCACCCACACAATTGCCGGCTCCATAACGGAGCCAGCGGGGGCTGGGGGGAGCGGGAGGCGATTGGCCCCCGGAAGCTCCAGCATGCCCTGCGCGAGTGCACAGGGCATGCTGGCGAGACCCCCAGGGCCGGCTTTTCGCCTCCCCTCTGGGGGACTCCTTGTGAATAGGCATGGAGCAGAGCTATGCCGCAGCTACTCACGATCTTCAAAACCAGGTTTGCAGAGTGCTCGCTCCGTTTTAGGGCAGAGGTATTTAGGCAGGTTACCTGCCTAGGAACCACTGGGCTCGCAGCCGAGCCTGGTGGTTCACACAATGGGGCGAAATTGGGCTTGCCTCTGCTAGCCCGATTTCGCCCCATCGTGTGAATAGCCTCAAACAAGGGGATAGGGCGGGGGCAGGAATTCATCCCAGGAGAAAGGGGAGGAAGCATGGCTAGCTTTCAATTTGCAAACTGGCTTGAGAGCCAATTTTACATCTGCACTGGATGACTGAGATGAGGGTTTGATTGGGCCTTACAGGTGGGGTAGCTTTTGGCTTCTTCGGCCTAGACTTTGCAGTATTAGAGGAAATATGGCTACTTGGTGTTTTTTTGTGGGTTTTTTGTCATAGTGATATCCACTGAATGTTCAGTATTACCTTGACCCATTGAAGAATAGAATATATTATAAAATAGAATTGATCACTATCCTTTTCAGTAGCATACTAAAGAGACAGTTCTCCCTTTTCCATTACATGACTCAGATAACAAGGAAACATCACCATGACTCACATGTGCTGAGGTGCACACAGAGCTGTTGTGTACACAGGTCATCCCTCTAATTTCAATGAGTGGGAGCATATCCGCATGCAAAAAAGGAATGTAGAAATGGCTCTGCTGCCTCCATTGAAATAAATGGGGTCACACATAACAGGTGCTGGAGCTCTGTGTGTGAACTTGTGAGGATTCAGTGCCTACATGAAGAGGCCATAGTCTTTAGCATACCTTTGAGCTGTACCTTTTAAATATTTCACAGGTAACACCCTGTCTGGTGCCATGGGTCTTAAACCCTCCTCTCTAGAGAAGAGGCTCTGATTGTCTTTTCTCTGTGCTACCTTGATAGCTGGAAACAGGGATGTGCACAGAACTGGTTCAATCGGCAGGCGGTTCCACCAGTTCTAAGGTGTGGGGGGGTGCATCTTTAAGGGTGAGGGAGGGTGCACTTACCCCTCCTGCCGCATTTCCCCCGCCAGCGATCTGTTCTGTTAAAGCCCCTCGGGGTGGCAGTGTACCTCCCTGCTGCCCTGTTGCTGCGTCTCCCAGAAGTAACCGAAAGTATGAAACATACCTGCGCATGCCGGGCACAAGCGTGCGTGTGTTGCGGGCATGCACATAGCATGCATGTGCTCATGCCTGGCATGCGCAGGTGCGTCTGTTACTTCCGGTTACTTCTGGGAGATGCAGCAACAGGGTGGCAGGGAGGTATGCTGCCGCCCTGAGGGGCTTTAACAAAAAGGAGCACCAGCAGGAGGAGTGAGTGCATCCTCCCCCGCCCTTAAAGATGAACCCCCTGCCATCAACCCCCCCCCCCGCCCTGGCTCTGTGCAAATGTTAGTTTAGTCCAGCACTGGCATCAAATTCCATGCCATATCTCTTTCCGTTTCCTAGATCTCCACAACTCATTTGTCTGAGCAACTTCTTCTGAGAACTTGATCTGGAGATCTCCCTGCTACGTTTCCTAATCCCTGATCTGTCTGTCCTAGATTCTTCATTTGCTCTGTGCCATATTAACTGATTAACTGATTCCGTGACCTACTTCCTGTTCTTTGTTTCCCATTCTTTCCTGGAAACTCGCTTCTGCAGAGTGACACCCAACTTCTCATGAACCAAACCTCTGGAGTTGTGTTGGCACATTCACTCCTCATGCTTTTCATTTTCTGCTTTCAGAAGTTTTTGAGATGCCCCCTGAGAATGGAGATAGTGAGGCAAGTCACACGATTAGTGTTAGGCACCAAAAGGAGGTCAGCAGGGAGAGCGGGCTAAGCCTGCTCTTCCCGCAGACGATCAAGCGGAAGCCCTGAGTGCCACATTGGCCGCCCACACAACTGCTGGCTCCATCACGGATCCAGTGGGGGCTGTGGGGATCGGGGGATGTGAGGTCCCCGGATGTTCCAGGATGCCCCACGCAAGTGCGCAGGGCATCTTGGAGAGACCCCCGAGCCTGGGAGGCTGCTTGTAGCTGGCAATCGTCTCAGAGCCGGCAATCGTGTAGGCGGCCCATCTGGCCGCCCAGGGCTCCCTCCCTGCTCTTTAACAAAGATGACTCTCATGGCCATATTACCCATAGAGCAGGGGTTCTCAAACTTGGGTCCCCAAATGTTGTTGGACTACAAATTCCATCATCACAACTACCATGCTCAAAGAGGATGGTGGGAGTTATAGTCTAACAACATCTGAGGACTTATTTGAGAACCCTACCATTGAGCAAATGGAGGCAATGACCAGAGTCCATCTCCTTGAGGACCAAGCAAATATTGTCTTAAGAGGACTGCTTAAGATTGGCAATCTTTTAACAAAACTTATTCTCCAGTTTGGGTGTTTGGGGAGGGTTTTTAAAAAACTCTTTCCCCTGCGCTGTTTTCTGGAAGAATATTACCATTTGCAGCAGTCTCTTTGAGGGCAAATAGAATCTGGGGGTGTGATTTTGAAAGAAAATTATGAAAGTGGACACAGTTTACCCCTTCCCTGCACAGTGCATTATCAGTCTAGATTGGAGCTCCCCACGGCTCAATTTTGTTAACACAGAGAAATTGATATTCTTAAGCACTCTACTTAATAATGCACTTAAGGTAATGTATAGTTTGACACTGATACTTCAAATGTTTGACTATTTCTATTTTTGGACTGAATGTAGTGTTTGGGGGTGGGGCAAGGGAAAGGAATATTTTCTGGGGAAATATCCTTATATCTGTAAATGTTCACCCTTCTCTCCCCGCCCCCCCCCCCCCCGCCCCCAGTTCTTCACGGCTGCTGTTTTCCTATAGGCTGCTACTTTAGCTTTAAAAAAAAAATAGTTAGGTTTTCTTTGTTCAGCCAGTCAGGGATCATGTGTATACAATGACATCACTGATGAGCAATCAGTGATGACATCACTGAGGGCCAACAAAGCCTATGCATGACAATGCTACTCAAATCAGTACTTTCATCCTCTTTGCAGCAATACAACAACCCCACCCACCCCCCAAAGGTCATCAAAAGATGCTGACAAAAACGTTTGTGAAAAACTCTCCCTTTTTGGCTCAGTCCTGTTTTTCTCAAAGCAAGCTTAAGTAAAATGGTAGTAGATATAACCACAGAGTCATTTCAGTGTACCTTCATGCTCTCAAATACATTCTAATGCACTGAGGAAGGCAGGCCAAAAAAGAAACCAAGTCAACCAATAAGATATTCACTGACATGTCACAGCACAGAATAAAAGCTATTGTGCTATCATTGAAGTCAGTCATTGCTTAATTTTGCATTGTTTTGCTCAGTTTTATAATACCCCTTTATCTTCCTTATCCCTCTAAGGACCACTTCACACATGATGAAACAGAAAGACATTCCTACTTCCATGTCAGAATTTGCAAAAATCTCTTAGGTTAGATGCACAGATCCTCAGAGATTATCACATTATTTGCTTTGGCATGTTCTTCTGTGTAGCTCCCAGACGCTCCTGCCTGAATAATTTAACCAGTTTCCTCATCCTACCTATGAGTCACGTCACTCCGCTTTTGCCCTGCGCTTGGGATTGGGTTGTACAGCCCTTAAGCAAGAACTGTATAATTCAAACAGACAAAAAGTGCTGTGGTTTATGAGTGGCGTGAGCTGTCATGGGCAAGAGCTTACTTCATCACATACATCTGATGAAACTGGCTTAGGTCAATGCTGATCTCAAATGGGGCAATGCCCCATGGGGCCTCTTTAAAAAGTTGCATAGAATTAGTTCACAATTGATTCACCTGGTTCTCCTGGTTGTGGGGTTTGGGGAGTAGTCCTGATGGTGCAGGGCTACTTGGATTAGGGCTCATAGGGTCCTCTCACCCTGTCTAAACTCCTGAAACTGTCTGCTTCAGCCCCCAGTTGGGGGATGTCCCATATTTTGAGTGATTACATCAATTTTTCATAGAGGATGCATGCCATGGCAAAGGGTACAGGTGCTATTTCACTACTGGTACAACCTAGAAGGATCAGAATTGGCTTCCTCTCTGCTCCCAGAACCAGCATGAGCTTCTTGCCCACCTTCAAAGCCCTTCATGGCCTCATCCCCCATCCTTTAGTTCTCATATCCTACTATACTCCTGCCCATGACCTTCACTCCTCCAGCCACCAACCTCAACCATCCAAAGGTTTCCTGCTCCCTCAGACACCTGCCCTTACTCTGCCCTTACTAATTTGTTGCCCATTATGCTTGGAACTGCCTCGTGAGCATCTGCTGCCATGATCCCAGATCTGGGAACCCCACACTGGAAGACGAGGCTGACAGTTTAGGGGATGTGACGGGGTAGGAATCAGGACCCCAGGTAACCCTGTTCCACCAGAATTTCCCCATACCAGGAGAATCAGTGGATAGGGGTATGCATGGAACTAGGTTTGGTGGTTCATTTCAAATTCAAACCGAACCACTGGTCTATGAACCAGTTCATCTAAACCAGTGTGTGGTCCGGTCCAGTTCAACCAGGCTTGAGGGCTATGCTTGCAAAGGAGAATCTGGTGAGGACTCCCCTTTACAAGCAAAGGGGTGGGGGAATCCTTTAAAAGTCCTCTAATGGCGGCTGGGGGGCGGTGGCAAATGGGCACTATACCTGCTTCAGTGGCAATGCGGCAGCTCCTCTGAATCCTGCCGGCACTCCCCACCCCAGCAGCGCGGGCTGGTGGTAGCTCAGTTCCAGCCTCTGCAAAGCCAAAACTGGGCTGCTGCCGGCCCACACTGCTGTGGGGGAGCGCTTGCGGGGTTTAGAAGATCCGCTGCAGTGCTGCTGAAGCCGGTAAGGTGCCCTCTTGCCGCCGCCCCCCCCCCCTGCCGCTACCCTTAGAAGACTTTTTAAGCAATCCCCCACCCCTTCACTTGTAAAGGGGAGTTCTCACCGGATTCCTCTTTACATGCATGACTCTTGAACTGAGTTGAACTGGTCCATATCGGACCGGGACCATTCTGGTTTGAACTTGGATTGGTCTCCTTTGTAAAAGTGTGGTCCAGTTTGAGTTTGAACTGTTCAAACCGGGCCAGTTTGAATCTAACCAAGTTTGGTTTGAACTGGTTCTGCACACCCCTAACAGGGAAACCTGAATCAGCACCTCCTCCTGACTTGGCTTCATCCTTTGACTTGAAGAAGTCATCTGAGGACCTGCCAGCCCTACTAGTGGGTCTTCAGCACTGCTGGAGCCAAGCATAGAAAACCAGGCAAGGTCCCTAAGAAACAGACCTTGCCCTGGGGAATGGGCAGGGCCAATTCACTTGGCCTGGACAGCAGTCATAAAAAGTGAGGCTACTTCAAGTAGCCACTGGAGCAACACCCCTCCTAAGTTGCTAGACCCAGCTCTTGTAGATTTGTGCTTGGAGCTATCCATGGTTCTGACCACTTTCCTCTTGGAACTTTCCGAGGTCTCTGTCCCTTCTGGATCCCTATCTTAGCTTGGCCTAGGAGGGGACACCTACTTGATGCCCTTCCGTAGTTTCTTCAAAACCGTTCTTAAAAACCACCTTTTCTGTGATGTCTTTGACACTTCCCCTTAGTCCCCATATCCTACTGTCATTAAATCTGAGTACATGTAGCTCAGATAGTCGCATTTTCTTCCTCTGTTTACCCTTCCTATGTTTCCCTCCCCTTCCTGTGTTGTCGTCTTGTGAATATCCAGATTGCAAGCTCTTGGGGCGAGGAACTGTCCTCACATTCTTTGTCAAGTGCCATGTGTGTAGATGGCACTATGTAAATCATATGGGTAGCATCCAGACTAAGCTCCTTTTCAATTCTGTCTGTCTAACCAGATATGATATGGAGGAGTATCGCTTCACATTTTTGCTGAGGTGGGTTATGTGTTCACCTATTATGGGTAAATGTTATGCAAGCCACACAAGTTCCTTTTTGCAATCATATGTGAAATAAGCTTGTTTCTGTATTTTCTGGGCTGGTACTATAAATATTGCTACATTAATGGATGCATGGCACCCATTATTCTTCATTGTATCATGTTGTATCGTATTGTATCGTATCATATTGTATTTCCCCGCAATAGGTGTTCTGTGAGCTCCGTCAGACTAGCTTCTCTCATCACTGTATTTCCCTTGTGTGTTTCTCTGCTCTGCTTCTGGTGGCTGCCAGCACCTGGCTGCCACATTTCCTTGGGGTACTGTGTATTCCATTCTTATTCACAGTATGATAAGGAAACATGGCAGCTGTGACTGTATCGAAAGAGAAGGAAATGGGCCCATGCTTCCCTCCCCCCACAGACATTGTGCCAAGGTAACCCACATGCCTCACCAGGAAAATCTAGGTTATTTGACTTGTGTAAATTATGCAAATTGAAGGCACTTTCATACATTTCCTTGCGTTGTGACACATCCTCCCCTGGGTTCAATAGTGCCTGCAGGATGGAATTGCCTTAGGGGCCCAGTAAGCTTCCGCATTCTTGGCTACATGCCATAATGTACAAGCAGAGTCCAACGTGAGATGTGTGTCCCATATAATGATGCACTCCTGCTCCTCTTTTCCATTGTGGCTGAGGATGATGGGAGTTGTAGTTGAACATAGGGTTGCCATATTCTGGCTTTCCAAATCCGGGTGCCTAATTTGCATAGTATGTATGTTTTGCTCCATAACTCTGCTTCTACAAGGGCTAGAGCTTAGCTCCCGCACTCCTTTTCTTTTTTAAAATGAAAGCTGAAATCTGGGCAAATCTAGGTGGGCTAAGCAATCTAGGTGAGATGCTTAAAATCCAGGTGAAACCCAGAATTTCGGCGGCAGGGGGCATGGCAACTCTAATTGCTGGGGACCCAAGGTTGGGAATCTCTGTTCTAGAACAAGCCCTCTCTTGGGCTTTGTAGTGGAGTGATGCTGCTGCAGAAGAGGCACAAATTGCCTTCAAAATGCAAACTGAAGTGACTGCATTCCTGCCACTTAAAAATGCAAGCTAGTTTAAATTTTTAACAATACACAAGGGCCCTTCTGTGTTGCAGCGGAGACCATGGTTGCTTCGATGTCAAGGCCTTCAAGGCTAGACTGAAACTTAGTGGAAATGCATTCTGTCCAGATTATAGAAGTCAGATCCAGGGCTTTTAAAATGGAAACTCTGGCTCATTGGTAACTGCTATCTGACTGCTTTAGGGAGCTGATTAAATAGGGAGATGAAGGCCAATCATTAGAAATCCTGGCAGTCTGAAGCAGCCGCTGCCACTGCCTGGGAAATTGGGTTGTTTTTACTGGGACAAGTATTTGATATGAAGAGATGTGACAATCAAAGCATGCTAGTCTCTCGTGCTCGCAAAAAAGAAAAAAGAAAAACCCAACTCCCAAACACCCAGGGCCCTTTTTGTGTGTATACTTAGCCCTTTGGATGTGCTGGCTGGTTATTGGAATGTAGTCTTTGGAAAGGAGTTGTCATTTATCAGTTATGCTGCTTACAGTGATAGTACTGCATCTGCGCGGTGGACGATGGGCCCTCATAGTCTTTGGGATAATATAGGGCATAGATAGCCGCCCTGTGGCAAGGGACCCACAAGTGGCACTGGCAACAGTCAGGGACTTGTGACACTCCTGGGCAGGAGCAAAAATGAACTCACCTTCTCTTCATATCAGTTCTAGCAGCTTGGGAGGTTTAAAAATAATATTAATAAAACTCCCAAACAGTCCACAGAAACATTGCTTACAAAGCTAGTGAAGAGGAAATGGATGGGAACCCAGGCTTGAATTACTCGGTGGGACTAGTAATAGGATAAGGAGCTTGATCAAATCCAAACAAAAAAAATAAAAGGCAACTGTTTCTGAGAGTTGTTTGATGTTGCAGTAGCAGAAACGAGTTGGTGCTTTCTTTTAAGAGCAAATGCCTGCTCCATGAAAGCCGTTCTCACTTTGGTCTGGCACAGTTAATTAAGAAAATCTTTGACTGATTGGGCCATGGAAGCGAAAGCACAGGATACGTAAATATTTGCAAAGGGAGAATTACCATGGATATTGGGAAATCCCACTGCTGTCATGAAATGCAATCCTCTTACACTTCCTGAATAGTATTCGTATTTTTGTACTTTGTGTTGCAAAAAGAGACAGATTTGCACACATAATCAGGGATGAGAACAAAAAAGTCAACTCTACTGCCATGATAGCAATGCCTTCTCTAGCAAAGTCCTGTAGGACTACTATGTACCCATTATATTAGTTACCAAAACTATTGATTACCCATATTTGGTATGGATCCCCTCTGTCACTCCATTAACAGTGTAAACTTCATGCCAGCAACTGCCCCCCCCACTCCACTTTCATTTTACCTTGAATATTCCCAGCAATTAACTTGGGGCCACACAATCAGTTTGTGGTTCCCCCTTTAAGTCCTAGAGTTCACATCAATACTGTGCTTTTTTATTTTTTTAAAAGAGGGGGCACATGGAGAGAGCAACAACAGCTCAATGGAACCTGCATGTAAAGGGGCAGTGTACCCCTGAGGACAAGATGATGGAGACAGACAAGAGGGCAGAGTCCTCATGAAGACAGGTCGCTCCATGTAGCTCTCCTCCTCACTAAGCAAGGTTGTTCCTGTTGCAGCAAAGCTACCTCCTCTCCCATCCATGACATGTAACCTAGATATCACACTGGTCCTATCCAGACATTATGTTGTGTGTACATGTGTTTGTGTGAATGACAATACCTGCATTCATGTTAAAAGTAAACCTGGATGCAGGCCTCTCAAATGCATGGTACAGATAGGAAGGGAACTTCTATACCTGTGCTCAAGATAATGTGTGAATAACTATACCTGTGTACCTTGTACCCTGTACACTATTGGGACATAATGAGGCGGGTCTCACGATTGGTGAGACCCTCCTTCAGAGGGTTTGTGGGGAGAGTGGGCTTAGCCTGCTCTCCCCCCAGATGATCCCCAGACAGCCCAGGGCGGCCGGATCAATGACGGCCGGCTCCATCACGGAGCCGGTGGGGGCTGCGGGGATCGAGGGCCACGCGGCCCCCAGAAGTTCCAGGATGCCCTGCACGAGTGCGCGGGGCATCCTGGAGAGACCCCCAGGGCCAGGAAGCATGCTTCAGCCTCTCGGCGGGGGTCTCCTCGTGTGTCGCTGCAGCACGGCGCCGCGCTGTGGCAATACACAATCCCATAGATTGGGTGAGCAGAGCGCTCGCTCCGCTAACCTTGTCTAAGGGGAGGGGGAATGAAGAGGGTTTGCTTCTCCCATGGCAGCACACCACCTACCCAAAGCGGGCTCGGCTCCCTTAGCCTGCTTTTGGTGGATTGTGAGAATCTCCTCAATATGTGAATAGGGCTGCTGTTTATTACCTTTGACTCAGGACGTGTAGCACTATCCTGCAGATGCGAAAATACTTTGCTGGCATACTTTGAACTGATTTTGTTTGGATATTATGTAAATGGCGAAGCACCTGGTGTTCTTTAACAAAAGCTGATTAGGGTTTCTGTTTTGCCAGCTATCACGAATGCCCTTCTTATGGATGGTGTAGCAAGGTGGCTGCCTTAATGGCTGAGCAGGAACAGTGTTTGCCTGCTGCTCTGTAGTATGACTCATTCATTAGGAGTAATTATTGCCGCAGCTAAAGTATTAGCCGCTGATTTGTCTTCTGGAGCATGTGCCTATTATCTTTCAAAACAGGTGTTGCCTGCTTGCTGAGTTCTTGTGAGCCCTGCGAAACAGAAATTGACAGATCGAATTAATTGCTTAAATGTCATTATAAGCAAACATCTCTCTGCTCCAATTTAGAAACCCAAAAGGGGCCCCAGTGAGGCAGGGCATGTTGATTTACAGCCAGTGACAAGCATCAATTATCGCCCAGCCTGTGTGGGAGAAATGAGATAGCGTGATGCTTAGCAGAGGTGCGCTCTGGTTTGTTATTGTTTATCCTTCCAACGCTTCTGTCCTCTGACAAGGGTTGGCAGTGATAATACAGGGCACATCTCCTTTGCAGGTTGGGCACTCCTCCTTTTGAATCTTGGAGTTCACATCAAGGCTGCCTTTTTAAAAAGAGAGCAACAGTAGCTAAACGGAACTTCCATGTAATGAGGCATGTACCTAATGCTGACAGTACATGTACCTGGAGTACCTAATGTACCCGGAGAACCTAATGCTAAAGGCAGACAACAAGGGAGGGCCTTCATGACCGACAATGTTCTGAACCCAGATTAGGCGAAGCAGCAAGACAGGTGAGCCAGGTAAGGCTACAAGGCAGGTAGTTAGAGACGTGAGCTCATAGAAGAACTTGTTGCACCAGCAAAAGTGCAGGTGCGAATGGACAGCTTATAAGCCTAGCAGCGGGCTGCAGCTTAGTGAAAGGCTGCTAGCCATATAAACTGCCAGCCATATAAGCTGTTATGCTTTGCTTGTAGGAGGTCTCATCTCGAATCCTTGGCATCTCCAGGTAGGGCTGAGAAACGTCCCTCTCTGAAACCCTGCCTGGAGAGCCACTGCCATTCAGTGTAGACCAGGCCTGCTCAACTTAGGTCCCCCTCCCCCAGCTGTTTTTGGCCTACAACTCCCATAATTCCCAGCTACAGTAGCCAATAGCCAGGGGTTATGGGAGTTGTAGGCCAACATCTGCAGGCGGGCCGAAGTTGAGCAAGCCTGGTGTAGACAGTACTGAACTAGATGGACTAAGGGTCTGACTCAGTATAAAGCAACTTCCTATGGTTCCTATGGACTTCTAGGAGAGCTTCCCGAGGAGACCTTCTGGCTGGTTTCTCCTTCCTTTCAAGGAGACCCCAGGCAGCTAAGCATGCTCTCTGTCTTGGCAGCTGGAGCTCAGTCTGAGCCTGGTGTCTCATCTGTTTCTGGAGGCCCGGGGTGATGGAGGGGGCTTGAGGGGAGGAAACAGGGCTCCAGGACTCCCGTGCAGGGGTGGATGGCTCTGGGTGCCCTGGTGCTGCTGTTTCTGGTAGGCTGCCATCAGGGGCAAGGATCTAGGCCAGGGCAGACTCCTCTTCTTCCCTGGGGTGGAGAGCTGGTCTTGTGGTAGCAAGCATGACTTGTCCCCTTAGCTAAGCAGGGTCTGCCCTGGTTGCATTTGAATGGGAGACTAGAAGTGTGAGCACTGTAAGATATTCCCCTTAGGGGAGCTGCTCTGGGAAGAGCAGAAAGTTCCAGGTTCCCTCCCTGGCTTCTCCAAGATAGGGCTGAGAGAGACTTCTGCCTGCTACCTTGGAGAAGCTGCTGCCAGTCTGTACAGACAATACTGAGCTAGATAGACCAGTGGTCTGACTCAGTATGGCAGCTTCCTATGTTCCTGTGACTTGCTCTCCTCAGAGTTGCTTCACTCTGACAAGAATATAGGAGGGCAAACTTAAACAGTGATGCAAAAAAAAGGGGGGGGGGAGAAGTTGTTATTTTTAGTAATATGTTCACTGTACAATGGCGCAGCAGAGAAATGACTTGAGTAGCAAGCCAGAGGTTGCTGCTTGGAATCCCCGTTGGTATGTTTCCCAGACTATGGGAAACACCTATATTGGGCAGCAGCAACATAGGAAGATGCTGAAAGGCATCATCTCACACTGCGCAGGAGGAAGCAATGGTAAACCCCTCCTGTATTCTACCAAAGACAACCACAGGGCTATGCAGTCACCAGGCGTCTACACCGACTCAACGGCACACTTTACCTTACAATAGTTTAGGGTGCTCATTCAGGTCAGGACAGAATTAGACTCCTTCGTCATCTCTGTGCATCACACAGTTGTACATACCTGAGCAGAGCCCTGACGTGTGTTTGGCAGAAGCCTTGCCCCTGACAGCTCTCCCCCCAACTTCCTCAGTCTTTCATCAGCTGCCATTGCATGCTCCCCATCATGCAATGCTAACAAGCATTCCCCCCTTTTAACTGAGCAAAGAGGCACATTTTTAAAGTGGTGATTCTCTTCAGTGGGAGCAACAGGCCCTATCCATCCCCAGCACAGCATCCCTCCTGTAGCTGTTGCTGGTGTATATCTTAAGTTTCTTTTTCAGATTGTGAGCCCTCTGGGGACAGGGAGCCGTCTTTATTTTTATTTCTCTATGTAAACCATTTTGGGAACTTTTGTTGAAAAGCAGAAATAAATATTCATCGTCGCCGTCTCATCATCAGAGCCCTCTTGCAATTTGCCTTTTTAAAAAAGTCTATTTTTGGTTATCCCCATTCCCCTGTTCTCATTTTTAAAAAAAGCTAAATTGAGCTTTAATGTGAAGAAGCAGCATACCCCTGAGTACCAAATGCTGATGGCTGACAGCTTGCCCACTTGTATTGACCCTAGTGCTTGAATGACTGACTAATTCAGCTGTGACTGTCATGGTTTTTGTCAGGGATCAGCAAGGGTCAGACTCTAGCCACTGGGCTCGGGGACCTGGCATAGTTTGCTCTCAGTCCAAGTAGGCCAGAAGCAGTTTCATGGGCCAGAACTTGCAGTGGTTGAATTTTAGAGTAGCAAAGAGGTTCTGAGGGGCCAGAGGCCTCGTCAAAACCAGACAGGTCAAGATCCAAAGCAGCAGCAGTCAAGGGAGAAGAGCAAGAGCTTAGGCCACAGAGGACTCACTCAGGCTGAGGACCCAGGGCTTTATAGGGCCTGGTGGACAGTGATTGGTCATTCAGGTCAGCTGACAGTGCTCAGGTAGGCTAGTACTGCAGCCTAGATTCAGTGGTGGCACCAGGGGGGAAAACGAGGGGGGCAGAGAAGGGGCAAAGTACATTTATGGGTGGGTGAGCTGTGTCCCACAAATTAGATTTCTAAAACAGAAAGGGGGGCTGGTGGGGAGGGGCAAACTGAGGGTGCAGCTGCCCCCCTCCGAGCCTCCCTTGCCTAAACGGTGCTCTTGAACCCCTGAGCTCAGTCTGCCAGGCTTGCAGAGGAATCAGGGTATTCAGAAGCTGGTAGCTTCATCAGTTTAAATTTTTAGTTTGAGTGGTGGTGTTATCTATATATCTATTTCTTTTAAGCGTACGCGTCGCTAATCCAATGCGTGGCAGCTCTCGCGAGAGTTTGTGAGCGAGCTGCTGGGAGAGGGAAAGGAAAACGGTGGCAGAGAAGATAAGGTGCAGGCCAACAGGCAGGTTGAGGAAAGCAGCAGCCGGGGGCAGAAGAGGAAAGCGGTGGCTGGGGCAGGGAAAAGGAAAGCAGAGGCCAACGGGTGGAGGAAAAGAAAGAGGCAGCTGCGGGTGCAAGAGGAAAGCGGCGGCTGGTGGGGCGAGAGAAAGTGGTGGCCAGGGTGGGGAAAAGGAAAACGGCAGCCGGGGGGCGAGAGGAAAGCGGCAGCCGGGGGGGCGGGGGCAAGAGGAAGCAGAGAAGAGAACTAGAGGCATGGATGCTATGCACCCATCCCAGCTGGTTATTAGTTAAAGCTCTAACTCTAACTGTATTATGGATATAAAATGATTTCTCCTCTTTTGTTTCTCTTAATGGGATTTTGTATAATTTTGTTTTATATTTAACTTTCTGTTTTCTGATCAATGATTGAAATAAACGATTCATTCATTCAGGATGTTGGTGTTTCAAGTGGTAAGGTAAAGGCTTGGCGCCTGACTGCTGGAAGCCAATTTCAGACAGACAGACTGTGCCTTACAGGGTTGTTTTGGCCAGCCTGGTGACTTGGAGCTCCACATGCTGGGGCTGCTGTTGGACTACATGTGAGCACTATAAGATATTCCCCTTAGGGATTTGGGACCTCCTGCATGCAAGCATGCAGGTGCTCTTCCCACAGCAGCCCGCTCTGGGAAGAGCACCGGCATGCTTGCATGCAGAAGGTGCCACAGCTGCCAAATTCCCTCCCTGGCATCTCCAGGGATAGGGCTGGGGGAGACTCCTGCCTGTAACCTTGGAGAAGCTGCTGCCAGCCTGTGTAGACAATACTGAACTAGATGGACCGATGGTCTGACTCAGTAGAAGGCAGCTTCCTGCATTCCTAAAGAAGAAGGCCCATGTCTGCTTTTCTCCCCTGTTCTTCTCTAAAAGGAAGAAGGACGGTAGATGTTGGGTGGAAAAACCATGGTAATGGCAGTTATTTAGCAACTGCAGGAATTTGATTCCAGAGGGATAGCAAAAGCAATTCCTGTGGCACCTTTAAGGCTAACAAGTTTATTGTGGTGTAAGCTTTCATGGATAAGTAAGCCTACTTTCTTGTGTGCCTGATGCAATGTGCTCTGGGGCATGGAAGTGTCTGGCACAATTCGTTTGCTAGACTTGAAGTTGCCACCTTTTCAAGGTACTTGATTGTTGCATGATCAGGGATGTGGGGGCAGGGAGCCATCTCTCAGTGGGAGAGCACTCGCTTTGCATGCAGAAAGTCACAGGTTCAATCCCTGGCATCTCCAGCGAGAGCTGGGAAAGAACCCTACCTATGTGGGTATGAACTGAAGATGCCTTATATTGAGTGAGACTGTTGATCCATCAACCTCAGTATCTTCTGTACTGACTAGCTGTGGCACTTCAGGATTTCAGACAGGGGTCTTTCCGAGCCCTACCTGAAGATGCCAGGGATTGAACCTGATACCTTCTGCCTGCAAGTTTTGTGTACCATTGAGCAATGCCCCCATCCTCTATAGCTTCCCTTGTGATCAAAGGTATCCATTGGAGTAAAGGCCTAGAAAGACGGAATCAGAGGGAATGGATGTGAAGGAATTAGTTGCCAAGATGGGAATTGCCTGCACTCTCCGTTATACATGCCAGTTATGTTGTTTTTTTTTACAGCCCTGTGGTTGCCTCTGGTGTATTGCTAACTTTCAACGTAAAATAATAAGTCACCTTTTTAAAAGTATGGAGATTTGTGCCTTTGGCATGTCTACCTATTATATATAACAGGAGTTCCTTATCTTGGAGCACCAGATGTTGTTAGACGACAAATCCCATCACCCAAAGACCATTGTGGCTGGGGAGGATGGGAGTTGTAGTCAAATAGCATCTGGGGACCCAAGTTTGAGAACTCTTAGCGTAATGGATCATCTGTTGTGTCCGTTTGGGTCCTTAGTGGAGCCCATTTGGAGCATCTTTTGAAATTTCTCTTGCTGAGAAGATGTGAAGACGTGAAAATTGTAACTCTGTGAGAGGGCTAGGGGTCTTGACCAGACAGTTGTCAGAGCAGCCAAGGAACTGAATTTCCCAGCATTCCATAGGGGCAGATCACCTGCACTTCAGAAAATGGATTTAGACTTGCGGTGGCAATGTGGTAGTTTTTATGCAGAATGTGGTTGCCTTGCACTTTATGACATTTTAATTTTGTTTGGGGCCTATTGCAGCTGAAACAGAAGACAGGAATGTATTGCATTAAGCAACTAATGAAACCACTTAGCAGACTGACAACTAAAGTTACTATTTGAAAATAGCCTGACTGCCTTAAATTAAAGGAGTACAGCTGAAATATGTACAGCAATCTAGCTTGTGTAGTTATGTGGCTTTGACTGACTTTTTCCATTGTTATTGACCCTATGGCGCATGCCCCCAAACAGGAGCTTAATATAACTCTTTTGCCTGCTCAATGTGTCCCAGTTTGTCTGATGAGATCTCCCTTGGAGGGCTTGATCTTCAGAGGTCTTATGTTAACAGGAGTGCCATGGGTAGGAGGCAGATGCCCTCATGCATCAACCAAACTGTGCTATCATCGCAACTGATGCCTTCGTTAGGAATTGTATTGAAGATGCCAAGGAGTGTGACCACTGTTCCCTCTAAGGCATGGGAATGTGCGCACGCTCACACATTTTCTGATGTCCCCTCAGTTAATTTTAGATCCTGCTCAGGTTGAATCAGTAAGGCCCCACTCTGAATGCATGTGTGCACACACTGCCTTGATAGTGCCACCCAGAACAAAACTCATTCCACACACAGATAAATTTTTTTTAAAGAGAACACTGAGTGTGACTGTGCAAGAAGTCAAAGGACCTTCCTTTTCAAGGCACACACTCCTGTGTCCATACGGAAGTTTTTAGCATTCAGTGTGAAAGGCATTCCTCACGCTCTGTGTTATCTTAGTGTGCATGTTCCCTGGGAACAGTGGCAGGGAGACACGGCTTTTCTCTTGGGGAGGAGAGCTAGTCTTGTGGTAGTGAGCATGAATTGTCCCCTAAACAGGGTCCACCATGGGTTGCAATTGGTTGGATGACTACATGTGAGTGCTGTAAGACATTCCCCTAATGGGATGGAGGCATAGCTCAGTGAAGAGCTATGGGGAGGAGAGCTGGTCTTGTGGTAGCAAGCATGACTTGTTCCCTTAGCTAACCAGGGTCTGCCCTGGTTGCACATGAATGGGAGACTTGATTTGTGAGCACTGTAAGATATTCCCCTTGGTGGATGGAGCTGCTCTGGGAAGAGCAGAAGGTTCCAGGTTCCCTCCCTGGCTTCTCCAAGATAGGGCTGAGAGAGACTCCTGCCTGTAACCTGGGAGAAGCTGCTGCCAGTCTGTGTAGACAATACTGAGCTAGATGGACCAAGGCCAAGGGTCTGACTCAGTATGTGGCAGCTTCCTATGCTCCTAAGAGCAACTGCCTGCTTGCATGCAGAAGGTCGCAGGTTCACTCCCTGACATCTCCAGGTAGGGCAGGGAAAGACTCCTGCCTGAGTCCTTGGAGAGCTGCTGCCAGTCAGTGTAGACAGTATGGAGCTAGATAGACAAATGATCTGACTTGGTATTTATTTTATTTTATTTATCAAATTTGTACATCACCCCAAACGTTTGTCTCTGGGTGGTTATAAGATATATGGCAGCTTCCTGTGTTCCTTCTGGTGGATGCATGGTGTGGATAGGAAACACCCCCCTGCCCTCTCTGCCCAGGCTTAGCCACAGAACTGGAGAAGAGGGGACTCAATGCATCTTAGCCCTCCTCCTCTGGCTGCCTCCAAGCCCTGCATGTCATCAGTTGCTCTCTTGCTCTCTTAAAGGTTGACTTCTGGCATGTTCCTGACCTCTGGCTACTGGTTTAACACACTCCCCCTACCATTCCTAACTGTCCGCTCTGCTCGACCTATGGCATGTTCCCGCTTCCTGACCAATGTTTTTGATCCCTGAGCTCCAACCAGTTGCTTGGCTCTCCCAGTTGTGGCTCCGAGCCATGCATCACATAACCAACGATGCCCATGGCTCAGCCCTGCAATGTCATAATTCCGGGCCTGCTATTTTCCCCATCCTTCATGGCGCAATAAGCTGCATTACAAATTTGGTGGATTTGCCAAAATGCACCCTCCCCCTTTGCAAAATAAATCCACGAAGGAAAGCTGGGTCTGTCGATCACCCAAGAACCTTTCTGTCCGCTCTAGTAGTAATGAAATTATTAGAGAATTCCAGCAGAGAATTTCAGCCAAAGGATGATGATGGAGGCATATAGGGTCAAGAGTGGCAATGCTGCTTTTGGACACTGAGATCAGGATACTTCTCCCCCTCCCTCCTCGCTGTATGCCATAGTAATTGCTGAGTTTGAGTATCACTTTAAATCTGTGCCTCTGGTCAGCTCCATACATGGCCATTGAGAACGGCATGCTATTCCAGGCTGGTTGCTTCATGTTGCATCATGAATTAAAGATGGCTTACATAGCTCTCATAGGGTGACACAATACAGAAATACTGGATGGCAAAGCCTCAGTCTTGTAGTCTCCCTAAAGCCTACAGTGTGGTGGAAGTCAGCTCTGCATAGCTTTCATGTATGTCCATATGATGTGGAGATATGCATGGGTGGGCCCGGAAGCAAAGAGAATGCCACCCAAGTCAATTACCTAGCCTTACCTGAAATGTGACTGCTCTAATGTGCCTATTAATAGTGGGATGGAAGGTGAGCTTGGGGTGATGCAGACCTGGCAATGGCCCAAGTAGATTAGGACTGGGGCAGTCACAACATGTCAGCCATGTGCTCTGTTCAAGCTGACCAGAGGGGCCATTGCTTAAGACCAGAGGGGCCATGCTTAAAGGGTGGCTACAGAGAAGAAGTAAGGGGAGTGCCAAGGGGAGCCAACAATGTTTTAGTGACTTCGCGCTTGTACCTTTTAACAGCAGCCTGTCACCCAGTGTGGTGATGTGGATTTGGACAGGGAAGGTTTGGGGATTGAAGTGCTTCTCTGTTATGATGCTCTGAAGGTGATCTTGGTTGACCCACTCTCTTCTGGTGTAACCCACTTCAGAGGGCTATTCCAAAGCTGAAAATGGCTTAACCTCCATGCATGCTACCTTGAGTTGCCTGGGATACAAGTGTGATCAACTAAGAAATTGTTCAGACAGAGCTTTGCCTGGCATGGATAAGTGACAGTACCACTTGCTTTATTTCTGCATATTAGGTTGTTGCTGTAGACAAAAGAGTAGGGCTCAGGGACGACTCCAATGAGTAGCAAAGGTTAGCAGGTGCTCCCCACAAAATATTTCCCACTCTCCCATTCTCCAGTCTGGAACTTTACAACAAACTATCAGACAATAGTTACCTTACCACTATACGCATGCAATATAGGACCAACAAACGGAAGTACTTTTTCACACAATGCATAATCAACTTGTGGAATTCTCTGCCATGAGATGTGGTGACAACCAAAAACCTGGATGGCTTTAAGAGAGGTTTGGATAACTTCATGGAGGAGAGGTCTATCATCGGCTACTAATTGGAGGGCTATAGGCCACCTCCAACCTCAAAGGCAGGATGCCTCTGAGTACCAGTTGCAGGGGAGTAACGGCAGAAAAGAGGGCATGCCCTCAACTCCTGCCTGAAGGATTCCAGTGGCATCTGGTGGGCCACTGTGCAAAACAGGATGCTGGACTAGATGGGCTTTGGGCCTGATCCAGTAGGGCTGTTCTTATGTTCTTAATAAATAGTTAATTGTAAACCACCCTGAGCCATTTTGGAAGGGCAGTATACAAATCAAATAAATAAGAAACAAACAAACAAATAAATAAATAGCATAATCCTTGCTCCCCTAATGAAGTTCTTCTTTGCCAGTCCTTTGCTGTCCCAAATTAGTTGGTCTGGCAGCTAAAAAAGGAGGACAACCGACCAGTGAAGGCCTTGAAGACACCAGCTATCTCAAGAGAGAGCCACAAAACAGGAACGATCCTCAGTTTCAGGAAAGGTTGGATAATGGGCTTGGCTGGCTTTCTGTTTCAGCTTCATCTGCTTAGACTATCTCTCTAAGCCACATGTGCTCTATGGAACGCCATGCTGCATTTACTCCAACACAACATGGGCTGAAGGAAGGCATTGTTCCCATATCCCAGACTCTGTCACCCAGAACAATATTAGCTTCACATTTCTAGTATGGACTATACACATTTTCATGCCATCTCAAGGTATTTTGTTGTATGCCACCTTATACCTTCATATGCCACATCTTCCTTTCCCACTCTTCTATTGAGGACATTTCTATATGTATGTATATATGTATGGACTTGTTCTCATGACCGAGAGCTGGGTAGGAGCAGCCAGGCTCCAAGCCCCATGCATGTTCCCGATAAATGGTCATGTGTCGGCAAAAATCAAAGTCAGGGGAGGGGGAAGTGATCATGTGCTAGCTGTAATCTTGGTAGGACAGTGTGGGATGTGCTTTGATACAGCTCTTGGTACATCTTTGATACAGCGCTTGGTACCGAAGGTGAGTTGACTGCCTTGTCTACCCAGATGGCGGCTAGCACACAGTCACTTCTCCCTCCTCCTAGTCTGATCTTTGCTGATGCACGACCGTTTCTTGGGAGCATGCTTGGAACCTGCCTGGATGTTCCTGCTACCCAGCTGCTGTTCATGAGAATCAGCCTTCTATGGAGAGGAGAGCTGGTCTTGTGGTAGCAAGCATGACTTGTTCTCTTAGCTAAGCAGGGTCTGCCCTGGTTGCATCTGAATGGGAGACTAGAAGTATGAGCATTGTAAGAGATTCCCCT
Organism: Hemicordylus capensis; assembly: GCF_027244095.1. Classification (NCBI taxonomy): domain Eukaryota; kingdom Metazoa; phylum Chordata; class Lepidosauria; order Squamata; family Cordylidae; genus Hemicordylus; species Hemicordylus capensis. Next base: position 23,028,959 of record NC_069658.1, on the reverse strand, counting down.
CAGGGGATGGAACCACTCTGGGAAGAGCATCTAGGTTCCAAGTTCCCTCCCTGACTTCTCCAAGATAGGGCTGAGAGAGATTCCTGCCTGCAACATCGCTGCCAGTCTGTGAAGACAATACTAAGCTAAGTAGACCAATGGTCAGACTCAGTATCCTGTGTTCCTTCCTATGTTCCTATGTATTTATGTGTGTGCATGTATTTAATATGACACCGTTAAAGATAAAAAATAATCACAAAGCAGTTCACAAAGAAGAAGAACAAAAACCAGATCTACAAGGTAAAACAGCAAAGGAGAAAATGGCGACAACAAACAAGATAAGCAGTATGAAATTCTCAGCTGAAATAGACCTAAAACCAGCATTAAAACCATGAAAAGATCCATGAAGAGTAAACATATTTTTTCAGCCTATTTTAAAGCAGCTAGTGTGTGGGGGCCCAGGGAGTGGATTCTGCAGTCACGGTGCTACTACCAAGAAGGCCCCGTCCCTGATACTCGCCAACAAAAGGTGAGCCAAAGAATAGAACCTAGGAGGAAGAGCTTAACTTCTGAGTTGGTTCATATGAGCAAAGGCAGTTCTTACATAACTTGATCCTAGGCTGTAGAACCAAGTTGTTGTTGCTTCATGTGACTTGCCACTGATGTACATGCAGTAAGCAGCACATTGCCTTTCATTTTACAAGGTTTATTTTAATTTTGTAGCATCCTTCTTTACTAAGACATCAATGGTCACTTGTGATATCTTTAATAAGAAGCAGCGGCATAGGAATAAGATCTTCTGTAACTTTCCAGAACCTTTCTGTATTTTTGCAAGACCACCACCATACACGTTTAAAATTAACCCATATAATAATATACTTATTATTACTTGTAGGGCATGCAAAAGTGTTAGTCTCCACTCCTCTTTGCTGGTATCCTATGCTTCCCAAGGGAGTTTTTTCCTTGCTGTTAAAAGAACACAGTACTAATAGCTTTCTGTTAATGAGTCGGACTGGAGAAATGTTAGAACTCTGTGGTATAACGATTTATCAAAGTGACTCAGAAGTACTAAAAACTGGTTGGTTAAGCAGGATCAGTTACCAGCTTCTTAATGCCAAGGGTTTTAATTGAATCCACCCTGATCCAACTGAATCCACCCTCGGCCAACTGGAGTGAACATTCCAGTTACACAACAGTGACAGCAGTTTCTGTTTTTAATATCCCAGCTCAACTGAAATCTGGTTAGCAATAATATTTCTTTTCTTTTTCTCTTTTTTAAAAAAACTTGAAATATGAAAGCAACGCTGAAAAATAAGTTGCTTTCCATAAGAGCCTGGGGCTTCCAAGTCTGTAACGAGAGGAACATATGCAAAGCTGAGAGTTGTGTCGTGAATTCTGATAGAACCCTTGCTGAAATCCTTATGGTATTTGGATTTCAAACACTGCAAATAAAACACAAAACCCTATGAATGCTCTCTCGGAGGCCAGATTCATTGAAAGCTTGGCTGGTTCCAGGCACTTTGCAAGCTGCCAAAAATGGGGTTTGGGGTCCTGTTTGCCTTCTTGAGTGCCAAAACGGAACAGAGACTTTATTGAATCCACTCTTTATTTGCATGATGCTATAGCATCAAGTCTGTCTCTGCCTCTGCCTCTGCACTAAGGCAGGATGCCTGGAACTCTATCTGTGCAGCACTTACCACTCTCTAGTTCCAGCTGAGGAGTCTTGGTAATATTATAGTTAAAGAGGGGAGATGGATGAGAAGTTCAGCTGAGCTTACTGCAGTTCCCCAGTCCAATTTCCTGCCCATCGTTAGAGTGCTCCAAGACCATAAATGGGTGAGCCCTGGAGGGAGCAAATGAAACACAGAGTAGAAGATATTGCTGGGACTTAAGCCGGATCTTTTTTTGAAAGTTTCTAAGCCCAAATCTGCACAGTACGAAAAAGAAGTTGTTCACATGACTTTGAGAGTGCCAGGAAGGGGGAAAGCAGCAGAGTACCTACGTTCTCCCCAGATCCTGGATCCTGGTCCAGGACCCTTCCTCCCCCTCACCCAAGGTCCTGGACCGCGTGGCTCATGCACTCACATCACTGGTACTTTTGCAAGTTGTGCAGCATTCTGGAAGCTGGGAAAATGTGACCCAGCCTCCAGATATCCCACAGTGCACCGCACAATGTTGAGCATGGCGCATTGAGCAATCTCACTGTGAGTCAGGTCACAGGTGCTCTAGGAGCTTGGCTCTGTGCTCTAGCATCCGCACAACTCTGTACCTGGGTAAAAGGGCACACCCACTCTCTTTTACCCAGGTAAATGATTGGGTAAAAATCCTGAGCTACCCGGGAGGGCAGCATTGGGATAGACCTCGATCCTGACACTTCACATGAGCAGCCCTACCCTAAGCCTGGGCAGGGCTGCTCGTGTGAACTGTCTCAAAGTATATAGTATAGCAGTCCTTGGATGGTACCATTCAGTCCATGAAGGTGGGGAAATTCCTCATCTGAGAATCCTCTCTTTTATGGAAAGCTAACATGTCAAGGAAGGGCTCTAGCCTAGCCTCTTGCCTCATGTGCTACCTTTCTATATGGCATTTGAGGACCATCTGTCTGTTTAATGCTTGAAAAAGCAGAGCAGAGACTCTGTTGAATCCATCCTTTATTTACTACTACTACTACTACTACTACTACTACTACTACTACCACCTAACACTCCTACTTTTAAATCAGCTTTCCACAAAAGCTCTCAAAGCAGTTTACAGTGAAAAATAAATACATAAAGATGGCTTCCTGTCCCCCAAGGGCTCACAAACTAAAAATAAACATAAGGTAGACACCAGCCACAGCCACTGCAGGAGTGCTGTGCTGGGACCGAACAGGGACAGTTGCTCTGCCCCTGTTAAATATAAGAGAACCGTCCCTGTAAAAGGTGCCTCTTTGCCAGGTTAGCAGGGGTAATTTACATTACTCTATTTAATGACATCAACTAGCCAGATTCTTGAGTCTTAGTCTCCAGAGAGCAGAAGATGAGGCCTGGTTTAAATGTGACGTCAGGTGGAAAGAAAGAAAGAAAGAAAGAAAGAAAGAAAGAAAGAAAGAAAGAAAGAAAACAACATTACTTCTGCAGGGTTCAGCACGCTCAGTGCCATATGTAAAGCAGGTCGTAGGCACCTATGCATACAGTAGGCACACACCCAATGCAGCTTACTTTTGGGTCACGGGTCCCCTGGCATGCTAGTTTTGCACGCAATTGTGCCAGTGACCTGGTTTGAACAGGGTACTGAGCACATGGTGGAACCCTGCATGAGATAAATTTTTAAAAAGCATACCTGGCATCTCATTTAAACACACAGCTCATGTGCTTTGTGATGGTAAAGGATGATGCATGCTCCAGTGGCGGGGGAGATGCTGGGCAGTGAAGAATATTATTGGAGAAACTTTATAGCTCATCATAGAGCACAGGGATTGACAAATCCACCAGATCGTCATGGCACCTGGGAATTTAAGCATGGCACCTGAGCCAGGCAATAGATAGATGTCAGGAGGCAGCAAGCAAGGCGAGAGTGGGTTGCTCCCTCCCTCTCTTGCTTGTGTCTGTCTATCACTTGCATGAGCCAGGCAATGGATGGACATGAGCAGAAGGTGGGAAGCAAGTCAGCAGTGGGTTGCTCCCTGCTCCTTCTCCGTGTATCCGTCCATCACCTGGCTCAGACAAGTGATGGATGGATGCAAGCAGAAGATGGAGGGAGCAGCTGGTCCCTGCTTTGTTTGCTTCTCCTTCCCACGTCCATCCATTACTTGGCTTAAGTGAGCGATGGATGGATACAAGCAGGAGGAAGCAAGGATGGAAGCAACCAGAGTGGGGAGTCTATCCTCCCATGAAGTGGAGGGTGTTGCGGGGGGGGGGGGTGTACAGCATGTTCTCCCCCCCACATTGAGCAAAAGGCATTGCTGACTGACTGGACACCACACCAGTGTGCACACGAAACTAACTGAGATATAATAAAGTAATGGATAGCACACAAATGAATGAATGAATGACAGACTATAAGCCCTTCCTCACAATCAGTGAGAAACCTCCCTGCATACGATACCTTGTTTCTCCCTGGGCGGTGGTAATGGATCACCCGCCCAGACGATTGGCTGTAGCCCCCAACAGCATGGAGGGTTGGGGGATGACACACATCCTCTTGGCCCTCAGAACTCCCATAATGCACTGCACAAGTGTGTGGTGCATTATGGGTATCCCAGCAGCTGGTGGTGGTTCTTACGATCAGCCAAGACTGGGCTTGGCTTCCTTAGCCCAGTAAGAACAGCCTCTGTGTATGAAAACTATGAAACTAGTGGATACATATATAACAATGGAGGAGGAGGGATGGAGGGAGATAAGGTTGTCTTTGTTCAAGCTATACATAGAGATGTGATGAAAATGGAAAAATTTTCCTGAAAATTTTCCCATGCTTTATTTTTCTGTGGGAAAATTTCAGTTTCTAAAATTTCTACTTGGCTGCTTGAAAAGGTTTTACGATGCAGTGGCAGAAAATTAATATTGCGGAGATGTTTGGTGGGTTTTTAAAACATCAAATAACATGCCACATCAAATCACAATCTATTTAGGGCATCAGGAAAATATGTATCGTTTTTAAAAGAAAAAATTAATGCAAATTGTATGCAAAAGTGGGGGGTTGCATGGGAAATAGTTCTAGGCATTATCCAGTTCAAAATTTCCCAGAAAGCCCACATCTCTGGCTAAACAGCTGCAACCCTGGAAGGTGGTCAGACTTCTAGCTTTTTAGGCTGGTTCCTAGGTAAAAAAAACTTGGTCAATACCTGATAGAGTGCATACTTTGCATCCCTCCTGGCATCTCCAGGTAAAAGGATCTCAAGTAGCAGAGATGGGAAAAGCCTCTCTTTGCCTGAGACCCTAGAAAGCGGCTGCCAATCAGAGTAGACAGTGCTGGGCTAGATCAGCAGTGGTCTGACTCAGCATTGGGAAGCTTCGTGTGTTCACGTGAGCTTAGCAGGATGCCAGCAGCAAAGGTTCTTCACAATGGCTACCACCCGTTTGCTCAATGCCTCGCCTTCCTTGTATCAATGAAGAGCTGTTGAGATCCTTTTTGCCTGAAGCTACGGAGCTCTGGCCTGCTTATTTTGCTGTTGAAAGAGTCATGTTTGTTCCTTAGTGTCAACACATTTATATCTTTCATAGGAACTGATTGCATGCATGGACCTGTCCCTGAAGTTATTCATCTAACTTTTAACACCTGGATTACTGTAGGTTGAGTGAATAGAATGTGCAAACTTGATCTTTATGTGGAGTCTATGTGGGTAGGCAGAGGAGAGGTTTTTAAAAATAAAAAATAAAATCTGCCATATTAAAAAGTTAAAGTTTCTCAGAGTAGATAACCCCAGTTCTGTCTTGAATTGTCCAATTCAGGCAAATTTTTATCTTGGAGCCATTTCAAGTGCACTTTCTTCTCAGAAATAATACAATTACCTTGTTTCCACATAATGCTTTTCCTAAGAGCTCAAAGTGCTTCACGTACATTAGCAAACCTTGCAGTAGTCCTGGAAAATTGGCCAATATTATTATACCCATATTACACATGGAGCGGAGTGGATGCCGAGTCTGAAAGGCCAAAGGCCACCCAGAGTGTTTGTGGCTGGAGGTGAGATCTGAACGAAAAGCTGATGCACAGCTCATTCTCTTGATTACTTATACAGTAACTTTACTGTGCTATGTTGAGAAAGGGTTTTGCTGTTCTTTCCAGAACAGTTGACTCAGTGCTGCAGTAAGGAAGAATCAGAGTCCGACTCCCAAGATTCCTGGTTTGAGCCTGGTGAAGCCTGCCATTCTGTCACCGTTTTCTTTCTTCGGCAATTAGAATGCTTATGAACTTCTATGCAACATCTCAGCCAATGAATGGAGTCATGTCAATATTCAGTAGATGCCCTGATCTTATGTCTGTCAAATCAGGTTGAAGGGTCTCGAAAGCTGGGATGCATCTTTTCACCAGTGCAGTTGCAAGTATTGGTCCATGTTCTGCTGTGCTTTCTGAGTGTTGCACAGAATGACTGTTGGGGATCTCGGGCAGGGACAGAGCTGGCTGCACCATCAGTGTGGTATCCCGATCCACTATCTGAATGGTCCAATAACTCACCTGTTGCTGCATTAGGCTTTCCTTTTAATAGCATGAAGAGTTTTCCACCCTAAATGAGGCAAAACCTGCACAGCTCTCATCCATTTTTCAAGTTTCAGATGCTGATTTTGTTTCAGCAGCACAAATAGCTCTGTGAGTCAGTGCAGTTAATAATGTGGAACCATTGACTCAGGCTTTCAAAAGCTGATTCCATGTGAAATGCAGGAGGGATGTGGAAGCCCCAACCAAATCCACATTGCCAAGCTCCAGGATTTGGCCATGCATCTGAAACTCCTTGCACTTGCAAATTATTTCCAGGACCACCATTCCACAAAGGAGTGTTTTTTTTAACCCAAATGTCTCTCTCCATTTCTTGCAGCTACCTTGCTGATCAGTGCTGGAATGGCGGCTTCATCTACTTGATCATGTTGCGTCGCATTAAGCGTAAGGCCCCTCTTCCTCCCTCGAATGGCAACAACAGCAACAGCAGCGAGCCCAAAGCCAGGCCTACCTCCGAGCCCAGTGGGAAGACAGCTCAAAATGGCAAAAGGACTAGAAAGTTCGGGGTCATTACCAGAACACCCGCTGGTGGCAAGGAAAGTAAAGGCAGCAAAGCAAGCCCCCGGATGGAGCATGACAATGGACACTGCGCCCTTATGGAAGTGGACAGGCTGCAGCCAGAGGGGTCCAGAGCAGAAAGTAATGCAGAAGATCGGCTTCAGAAAGCAGATTCTCCTTTCCCAGCAGGACAATACAGGTCCCGCCTTTCAGATGGAGGGATTCTAGACCTAAACTCCAGTGAACTGGCCTTGCAGGTAAAGGGTTTTTATTTCCATCCCTTCGTTGCTTAAAAGTTATGAAAACTCAGAGTCATGTTGTCTCTCTCAAGAACAAAGCAGTTTTATGTAAAGATGCACTTTTTTGCCCACCCCACCTCCTCCTCCTCCACTGGCGTATCATCAAAGACACTACCAGGTTTAGCCTTCGGTGTAAGCAAGTCAAGATGGCATCTCACTAGAACAATGGCTCTAGAAAACCTTTGCATGGTGTGAATACTCAAAGGCATCTTGGTGATACTTCCATCCCTCTGTTGCCACAAGAAGCCAGAAGCAGATGAGGGCTTAGGACATGGGTCAAACCTGGGGCAAGCCAGCTCTCCTTCAAATCCGACTTTTGCAAGCTCTGTAGTTGCACGGGGACTGCCGGGAAGGAAATGTTGCCAGCAGCCTCCTCTTCTCTCCTTGTGCTTCATGCAGGCTTTGAAGAGGAGAGCTGGTCTTGTGGTAGCAATCATGAGTTGAATCGTCCCTGTGGGCTTCTCAGAGGCATCTGGTGTGACACTGTGTGAAACAGGATGCTGGACTGGATAGTCCTGGGGCCTGCTCCAGCAGGGCTGTTCCTATTTTCTTATGTCCCCTTTGCTAAGCAGGGTCAACCCCAGTTTGCATTTGAATGGGAGATATGTGTGAGCACTGTAAGATATTCTTCATGGGAATGGGCCCACTCCGGAAAGAGCACCTGCATGCTTGCATGCAAAAAGTTCTGAAATTGCTGTCATTTCCAGATAGGGCTGAGAGAGATTCCTGCCTGCAACCTTGGAGAAGCTGCTGCCAGTCTCTGTAGACAGTACTGAGCTAGATGGGCCAATGGTCTGACTCTGTGTAAGGCAGCTTCCTGTGTAACCCTCTTTGTACACACAGAACTGCTTCCTTTTGTGGCCCAGTGGCTGTGGACCACAGCCTAGCAGTTTCTTTCCTATGAAAGAAGTTCGAAGAGAGATACACCTTGCAAAGCTTGCAAGGGTCAGACAATTTGCAAACAGCTGCTCTGATGACAACAACCGGGGGGGGCACATCTTCCTGCCCTTCTGGCACCCCAGTAATGTGCTACCTCCTTGCGGGAGGAGGAGGTGGAGGCGGAGGTGGGGGGGGAGCGCTGCTGCAGGGCCCTGCTGGGTCTCCCACTCTCCATACTAGGTTGAGGGTGGGGAGGGAGAGCAGTAGGAAGAGGGTGAAAGAAAGCCTCTCAAATAAAATTGTTCATAAAGGAGCATTTCTGAGAGAAGTGGAAAGTTGAAAACTACGCTCCAGTCACACAAGCTTCCTTTCCTCAGAGACAGGCATATCATGTTGAGTTCTGATTTGAGAGATCACCATACTTTTATTAGGACTGACTAAAAATGAGACCGTGGGATGCGATTAGACTGCTAGAACTTGGGAGAGCAAGCTTCAAATGAAGTCACGAAATTCACTGGGTGACAATGAAGCTATTCACACGATTGATCAAAACCGGGCTACCGGAGGCCAGCCCAGCTTTCTTCAATTGTGGGAACCACCGGGCTCGTGTGTCAGCCGCGGCTGCTTTCCTGGGGTTCAGGGGGCTGGGGGGGTGCATGGCGGTGCATGGCCCTTGCCCCGATCCCCGGAACTCCCAATGGGAGTGCCTGACCAGAGCAGCCACTCATCTGGGCAGCCGACCCGGCTGCCCCATAACAAGCAACTGCTCGTGTGCGGGGAGAGTGGGCTAAGCCCAGTCTCCCAGCACTGACCCTCCCGACACTTCACACCAATCATGTGAAGGGCCTCCTTGAGTCCATGTTTCTCTTTCTACTCACTCAAGTCTCATCTACAGGATTGTTGTGAAGATTAAATGGAGCGGGAGTATATATACTGCCCTGAGTTCCTTGGAAGGAGGATGGTGGGAAATATGTATACTTTTAGGATGCAGGCTGTATTTTCTAGCTTTCCTTTTTCAAAAAGCAGGTGTGTGTTTTTTAAAGCAGAATTCGCTTGGTTTATAGAAATGCCCACCCCTCGAGATGTCCCACCCTCCCAGACTTGTGTCCCTTATCCGGGCAACAGAATGTTGGCAACCCTCCCTTGAACTGGGAGCGTGGGAAGTGTCCCAGCAATGCACACGAACAACCAGCTACACAAACACGCAGCCTAAACAGCCAGCCATCTGTCTCTGCTAATTGTGTGGACAAGTGGGGAGCCAGCGTGGGCCGCAGCACCCTGCATATCTACGCTGCAGCAGTTGGAAGTGCTGACGTTGTGCTCCGCATTCCCTTAAATGAGAGCGATCTGGCCGTCTCCAGAGTTTTATTGGAGTCCTGACTTCACACTGCTTTCCTCATTACCTCCCTCAACAATAGCAAGTGGGGTTTATTTGTTTTCCATGCATGAGGGGCGAGGGGGACCTGCTGGGGACACGGAGCCTGGTGCGTCCTGATGATGAAAGGGCTGCAGAATGCCGAGGCACAAACAGGCCTTGCAGATGATGAACTGAAAACTCTGTTATTGCTGCTTGCAAACCGAATGAGCTCCAGGGAACTATCTATATCAGCCGCCTAGCTGCTGACATAATTTCCTTGGCAAAGTCTTTCAACATTTTATCAGGCCATTGCAAGCACCTGAACTATGCAATCACCCTTTGTTTTTAAATTGTTTTTTTTTCTTCTTCATTTGGAAACACCACCAGTTGGACTGAACCTTTTTTTTAAAAAGAAGTTGTCCTTCTCTGGCTCATTATCTCCGGTTTCCTCCCTCCACCTTAATCAGAGTCAAGACTCATAAGAGCTGGGCTCTGAAACCTTTTGTTAGAGTCGGTGTCCTTTTGGCCTTTTCAGGCAGCCCGTGATATTTTGCTGCCAGAAGCAAAGCACCAAACAGCACCCTTCCCTCTTTACTCCTCTTTTTCTTTTCTATTAAAATGGCACCACCAGTTCCTTCCTTCCTTTAAAGTCTCTCCCCCTTCCCAATGGAAAAGGAAGGAAGTGGGAGCGGAAAAGCAGTGTTCTGCCATTGTGCCTTCCTCTTTCTGCAGGCAGTGAGCCCTTTCTCACGAGTGACTGAGAGGGCTTGAGGGCGGATGGTGGGGAAGGCAGCAGAAGCTCGCCTTCCCCACAGACGATCCTCCTGTTGTTGCTGGGCGTGCAAATCCCACTCCCAGACGATCTGCTGCTGTCCCAGGTAGCACGGAGTTGTGGGGGTCGGAACGTGTCATCCCAATAATGCACGCGAGTGCATTATTATTATTGTTGTTGTTGTTGTTGTTTATATTTTGATTTCTATACTGCCCTTCCAAAAATGGCTCAGGGCAGTTTACACAGAGAAATAAATAAATAAGATGGCTCCCTGTCCCCAAAGGGCTCGCAGTCTAAAACGAAACACAATATAGACCCCAGCAGCAGTCACTGGAGGTACTGTGCTGGGGGTGGATAGGGCCAGTTACACTCCCCCTGCTAAATAAAGAGAATCACCACATAAAAGGTGCCTCTTTGCCAAGTTAGCAGGGGTTGCATTGTGGGGATCTCCCCGGTGACGGTTGGGAGCCTGCTCCTCTGTCAGTGCCAGCTGGGAGCAGCCGGTGCTGGCACATGAGCAGTTAGCCTGAGTTCAGGGCGCAATTGTTCCCTTAACCTTGGCTAACCAGTGGGCTCCCTAGGTGGGTTTGCCTCTGAGGCACCGCTGGGAGTCATGCTCCTCCCAGTGGTTCTCACGGGCAGGCAAGCCCAGACTTGGCTGCCTTAGCCCAGTCTTGATTGCTCATGAGAACAGCCCGAACATACAGGGAGGCAGGCCGCTGACTGGGTTGCTGTGGTTCCCCTGAGAACTGGCCCCACCATCTGCCACCTAAAGTGGCCCCCTTCACCCTGCTTCAGGGCCTAAAGCTGGCCCTGGACCTTTTGTTGATATAGAAATAATACTAAAGAGCATCAGTACACTCAGACAACTAGGGAGTGCCTTTTCCTGAATGGTAAGAAACAGGACTGCAGCAGTTCTCAAACTCACTGCCATGTTGAGTTGCTTGTTGAGGTGAATTTGCCCTCAGTTCCAGGAGTAGAGACTGCAGTTTGTCTACAGTTTACTTGATCTCACCCAACAGAAGGGTTAATTATCCATTTTTAAATGTAGTCTGGTTCTTGTTTTAATATTTGGGCGTATTTCACACATTATAAAAAAGGGAAACTCATATTTGCCACGGAGAGCATGTATACTTCAGACATCTTAAATGTGCACCCACAGGTGTAATTCATGGATCCCTGCTGCAGTGTTCTTCACTGCAAGGCCCAGGAGCCAGTGGTAGCTCCCATCAACCCTCAGTGCAGCTCTCTGAATAATTGTTTATTGGGCCTATGTGGAGCTTTAGCTAAAGCTGAATACTCTGCACAACTCCCTGACTCTGCTCAAAGACTACTGTTACCATCATGTATTGCTGTGCTTTGCCCAGCACTTATGGGGCCCTTTAAGAGAAAGGGAGCCCTCCTGAGCCTCAGTGCCATCTTGGAAGGCATGCATGCTGCACTGAGAAGTGTAGTCCCTCCCAGCCCTTTTCCCAAGAGCTCTGTGGTGAAAGCCCCAGGAAGGACTACGCTTCCCAGGGTTCCGTGTACACCTTCCAAGATGGCACTGGGGCTCAAGAGGGCTCCATTCTTTTAAAGGGCTACACCAGCCTGGGTGAAGCACAGCATTGTGCAAAGGTCTCTCACATTATAGCTCCCACATTGACAGTTTCCCCCCCAAAGTAGCCCCCACTTGAAAAATAGTGAGGATCACTGCCTTGTTGAGATGCTTGTTGAGGTGAGCTTGCCCTAATTTCCACAAGCAGAGACTCCAAAAGAACACCCCTGAATGCTGCAGCTGTGTCCTTTTATGTCATGATACTAACTTGCAATAATGTTAACAATAATATGATTTTATTTCGATCGCATCCCCTCCCTCTCATTTGGTGCCTGAGGTGCTATCCATAAAAATGCACTGAAATAGCATAATATTGCATTAAAGGCTCTATTTTAAATCCAGTTTTCGGAGAGATAAAACATGAAATTGAGGCTGCACCAGGATTGTGTAGCTGAGTTTCCTTCTAGGATATTCTCCCGGGGTTCAGAATGTTTGTTTCATTTTGTTTTGGCCATGATGGATTTACTTTCTCCGATCCTGAATGCTGGAATAAATGAATGGCATCTTGTTTGGGGGCTTTACACAAACCCATTTAAAGTCTGAACTCACACTGACACAATCCACTGGATAACTGCAGATGCCTCTGACTAACCTGATTTGAAATGGCATAATTATTTACCACCGGATAAATTTTCACAGATCATGGCCTCTTATCATGTGGGGAATTTGCCTGCCCTTGGGAACCGACTGAGAGATTACAAGCTGATTAAGTGTTTGCACTTCTGGTGCACCCTCTGAACTGTAGTGGCATTTCACACCAATACTTCCAGCTCAGCGCTAAAATCAACAGCCCTGGAAGCTCCATTGTGGACATGCTCTTAAACAGAATATACATTAAATCACCTTTCATGATTTAATCATGCTTTCATGGCAAACAGAAATATCCTGCTCTGCTTCTGAGGACCTGGGGGTAGTTCACATATGGTTCCCAGATGCTCTCCCATCCAGGCTGCTTGCAGAGGCAGACCTGCTTAGCTTCAGTCGTAGAACTGTGTCATGTACCTGCAGGCACTCTCGATTCCATTGTATAGGAAAAGTGGAGAACAGCTGTTTCCTGTGCACCTGCCAGGCCTAGCAATGGAGCAACCACTTAAATTGGAAGGGCCTCCGTACAGTGGCAGAGGGCATGCTTTGCATGCAGGAGGCCCTAGGTTCAATTCCTGGTGTTAGCAAGTGCTGCCAAAGGCCCGTGCCAGGACCAGCCTATTTGGAAAGCAAGCTGAATCAGCAGTTCACCTCAGGCACAGATGATGCTGGGTGTGAGACCCCTGCTGACTAAGCAAAAGGAACAAGGGAAGATTGTGCCGTGGAGTCAGTGTCGACTCCTGGCGATCACAGAGCCATGTGGTTGGAGAGGAGAGCTGGTTTTGTGGTAGCAAGCATGACTTGTCCCTTTAGCTAATCAGGGTCCACCACCCTGGCTGCATATGAATGGAAGACTAGAAGTGTGAGCACTGTAAGATATTTCCCCTCAGGAGATGGAGCCGCTCTGGGAAGAGCAGAAGGTTCTAAGTTCCCTCTCTGGCTTCTCCAAGATAGGGCTGAGAGAGACTCTTGCCTGCAACCTTGGAGAAGCCGCTGCCAGTCTGTGAAGACAATACTGAGCGAGATAGACCAATGGTCTGACTCAGTATATGGCTGCTTCCTATGTTCCTATGGTTCCTATGGTTTTCTTGGTAGAATACAGGAGTGGGTTGCCATTGCTTTCTCCGTCACAGTATGAGATGATGCCTTTCAGCACCTTCCTATATTGCTGCTGCCCGATATAGGAGTTTCCCATAATCTGGGGGACACACCAGCAAAGAGGCACTTTTTAAAGTAGGGATTGTATTATATTTAGGAAGGGGAGAGCAACTGTTCCTATCCAACCCCAGCACAACTGTACTTTGGATAGCACAACCCCAGTGGCTGTTGCTGGTGAATTGTCCCCTTTTGCTAAGCAGGGTCTGCCCTGGTTTGCATTTGAATGATTTGCATGTGTGAGCACTGTAAGATATTCCCCTCAGCAGATGGGGCCGCTCTGGGAAGAGAATCTACCTGCTTGTATGCAGAAGGTTCCAAGTTCCCTCCCTGGCATCTCCAAGATAGGGCTGAGAGAGACTCCTGCCTGCAACCTTGGTGAAGCTGCTGCCAATCTGTGTAGGCAATACTGAGCTAGATGGACTAATGGTCTGACTTGCTATATGGCAGCTTCCTATGTTCCTATACATCCTTTTAGAATGTGAGCTCTTTTGGGACATGGAACCACCTTGTTTATTTCTTTGTTTGTTCGTTCATTCGTTCGTTCATTCTCCTGCGTAAACTGCTTTGAGAATGTTTATTATTGTAAAGTGATATATAAATAGTGTTTTCGGGGCATCAGAATAGCTCCCCCTCTCCCACCATCACCCAGACCAGTCATAGATGGCCTGTAGCATCCTGGAGCAGACTGGCCAGGCAGCACAGCTTCTGCACACCCACCAAGAGCTGAATCCAAAGAGGAGGAGGAGGTTTGTACCCCTGGTGCACAGACCCAGGCAGAGATTTGCTTAGCAACATAAATGGGCTGCTGTGTGCCAGATCTGTTGGTAGAGGATAATGAGGTGGTAGCAGGGTTTCAGTCTTTCCCAGTCCTTCTGCACACAAAGCAGCTGTTCTACCTCTGAGCTATGCCCTCTCCCCAAAGGTAGCCGTACCACTGAAAGCCTGGACAGATTAAAAAAAATATCTGGCATTAGAACTCAAGTCAAGAACCAGGCAAGTATCCCTGGGGAGAACATTCCAGAGCTGGTGCCACCACATAAAAGGCCCAACCTTATAGGAGCACCTGGAGAAGGGGAGGAGAGCCAGTCTTGCAGTAGTGAGCCTGAATTGTTCCCTTTGATAAGCAGGGTTCATCTCGGTTTGCATTCAGATGGGTGACTACATGCAAGTGCTGTCTGCTGTAAGATATTTCCCTTTGCAGATGGGACGGTACTCAGTGTTAGAGCAACTGCTTTGCATGCCGAAGGTTCCAGGTTCAATCCCTGGCATCTCCAGGTATGGCTGAGAAAGACTCCTGCCTGAAACCTTGTAGAAACCACTGCCGGTCAGTGTAGACATTGTTGAGCTAGTCGACCATGGTCTGACTTGGTAGAATGCAGTTTCCTATGTTCCTAAAGACATTTGATAGCAATCTTAAGAAATATGCAGATTAACAGGAGGTGGTAAAATCTGCAGTGTAATGGTGTTGGGCAGGGGTGGGCAAACTTTGCCCTCCAACTGTTGCTGAATTACAATTCCCATCACCCCCAGCTACATAAGGCTGCAAATTGTATTACACATTAGGGAGGGAGGAAGTTGACACAGGTCTGCCTTCTTTGGCAGCATCCTTGTATTTATCTTTCTAGTGCTTGACAGCCTTTTGGACAAGCTTTTCACAAATACAGCAGCAGCCAGTACAGGCAGATCAAGGGGGCAGTTAACGAGCCTCAGGGAAGGCTTGTTCTCTTGCCCCATACCAGCTGCCTCGTTTTCCTTCACCGTGCCTGGCACAGTTCCTTCTAAGGTGTGCGCACGCTCACAAGTTTTTGGATGCCTGCTCAGTTCATTTTAAATCCTGCTCAGGTTGAATCAGGTTGAATAGGAGAGGAGAGCTGGTCTTGTGGTAGCAAGCATGACTTGTCCCCATAGCTAAGCAGGGTCTGCCCTGGTTGCATATGAATGGGAGACTTGATGTGTGAGCACTGTAAGATATTCCCCTCAGGGGATGAAGCCGCTCTGGGAAGAGCAGAAGGTTTCAAGTTCCCTCCCTGGCTTCTCCAAGATAGGGCTGAGAGAGATTCCTGCCTGCAACCTTGGAGAAGCCACTGCCAGTCTGTGAAGATGATACTGAGCTAGATAGACCAATGGTCTGACTCGGTATATGGCAGTTTCCTATGTTCCTATGTTCCTAATCAGGAAGGCCCCATTCTGAATGCACGTGCACACACACCGCCTTGATACTGCCACCCAGAACAAAATTCATTCCGCACAGAGATGAAACAAATTAGAGGGACCACTGATGCCTGGCTGTGGTCACAATTTTGGTGGCTTGTGAAAATGGGCAAATAATCAGCCCACGCACACAGGGTTAATGCCTTGGCTGGGCATGACGATGGAGAGCAAGGCAACTGGACAGAGCAAGAGGAGTGGCAGCAAGGCTTACCCGAGACTTGTTTACTGCTCTGCGCATGCGCCTGCGCCTGTACCAGCCGCCACTGATCAAATAAATTACAGCTGAGCATCCCCCCCACCCCGCTTTTTGACATAATCTTAAAACAATAAACAAAACAACTCATTTAACCTTTCTCTGTTAAGTTGCTAACAACAGAATGCGTTTAACACAGGCTTTGTTTTTACTCGGAGGGACAAAGGACATCCCCTTTTGTTTTATTAATGAAGGAATTAGGGGCTCATGAAATCAATGGGTTTTAATGGGTCTGCCCTGAACTAAACACAATGCAAGTTTCCCTGCTGAGTCCTGGCCAAGCACAGTCTCTGAATGGTTCTATAAAACACTTGCAATGCAAGAAGTAGACAGATTCCAAAGAGAGATTTATATTTCTGATGGTCAACGGTTTCTTGACATAGCTAGATAACTCCTGAGAGCGGCGTGAAATTAACAAATTTCATTCCCACTTGGGGCCTGTTATGTAACACAGATAACCCATTTTCACACATAATGAGACAGAAAATGATATGCCTACTACTTTGAACCCAGTTTAATTGTTTTTGTAGCATACGCACATGGTAATTTATGCTCCTTTTAAATGCAAATTTCAGCAAGATCTCTTCATGTGATCTAAAAAAAAAGCAAGTTCAGGGGAAATAAATTAATGTATAAGAAAAATCCTATAAGCCAGGGGTTCTCAAACTTGGGTCCCCAGATGTTGTTGAATGACAACTCCGACTACAGCGTGGAGGTAGGGAATATCTAACCCTACGCTGCTTTCCCACTGAAAACCCCCTAAAGTGTTGTTGTTTTAGCCCCCAAAGTCCCAATTTGCTACAATGGCACGTTTGGCATGACCTAAGTGCTGTGGAAGTGATTTTTTTGGTGGGGAACAGCAGTAAAGAGTGAAATACCTACCTTCATGCTGAAGTTAGAGTTGCCCACTCTGACTTAAGCTATTGCTGTACCTTTCCCCTTCACTATTTTTCATAATATCATCTCCAGGAGAGCTTTCAGTACTCACCTGAAGATTTACGCCAACCTCTGGAGACTAGTCTAGACCAACTCTGAAGGTGGGCACCCTAGCTGTAGCCCTGATCCCAATCACAACCCCACATGGCTGCTACTGGAGAGTAAAAGCAAGCCTTCAACTGCATGAAGACACATTTAACGTCATGGATAATTTGCCTTTCATGATTGGTTTGGCATTTGTGTTGGTATTTGTATGCTCTTTTCGTATAACATTCATATGATAAACAATAAATTATTTAAATAGTAGTTTGTTCCCCAATGGATGGAAGTATGTAGTGACACAGGAAACTGACTTATACCGAGTCAGACCGTTGGTCCATCTAGCTCTGCAATGTCTACACTGCCTGGCAGTGGCTCTCCATGGTTTCAGGCAGGGGCCTTTCCCAGCCCTACCTGGAGATGTCTAGGATTGAACATGGGACCTTCTGCATGCAAAGCGAATGCTCTGCCACTGAGACATGGCCCCATCCTCAACAATGTTACTGGTTAAAGTGGCTTTGCTGGTCGTTTATGACAACATTTAAACCCCTTTTCATAAAGTAGTTGTCATTGCCATCCACCTGCATGAAAAGTTATTTAAAAACATAAGAACAGCCCAGCTAGATCAGGCCAAAGGTCTACCAAATCCAGCATCCTATTTCACACAGTGGTCCACC